>NC_052151.1:16457155-16830909 GCF_902713615.1 Scyliorhinus canicula | reverse complement strand
AGTGAGGCCACAGTAACTGCTCGGGACAGTGACACAGTAACTGCTCGCTGGGACAGTGACCAGTAACTGCTCGCTGGGACAGTGACACAGTAACTGCTCGCTGGGACAGTGACACAGTAACTGCTCGCTGGGACAGTGACACAGACTGCTCGCTGGGACAGTGACACAGTAACTGCTCGCTGGGACAGTGACAGTAACTGCTCGCTGGGACAGTGACACAGTAACTGCTCGCTGGGACAGTGACACAGTAACTGCTCGCTGGGACAGTGACACAGTAACTGCTCGCTGGGACAGTGACACAGTAACTGCTCGCTGGGACAGTGACACAGTAACTGCTCGCTGGGACAGTGACACAGTAACTGCTCGCTGGACAGTGACACAGTAACTGCTCGCTGGGACAGTGACACAGCAACTGCTCGCTGGGACAGTGACACAGTAACTGCTCGCTGGGACAGTGACACAGTAACTGCTCGCTGGGACAGTGACACAGTAACTGCTCGCTGGGACAGTGACACAGTAACTGCTCGCTGGGACAGTGACACAGTAACTGCTCGCTGGGACAGTGACACAGTAACTGCTCGCTGGGACAGTGACACAGTAACTGCTCGCTGGGACAGTGACACAGTAACTGCTCGCTGGGACAGTGACACAGTAACTGCTCGCTGGGACAGTGACACAGTAACTGCTCGCTGGGACAGTGACACAGTAACTGCTCGCTGGGACAGTGACACAGTAACTGCTCGCTGGGACAGTGACACAGTAACTGCTCGCTGGGACAGTGACACAGTAACTGCTCGCTGGGACAGTGACACAGTAACTGCTCGCTGGGACAGTGACACAGTAACTGCTCGCTGGGACAGTGACACAGTAACTGCTCGCTGGGACAGTGACACAGTAACTGCTCGCTGGGACAGTGACACAGTAACTGCTCGCTGGGACAGTGACACAGTAACTGCTCGCTGGGACAGTGACACAGTAACTGCTCGCTGGGACAGTGACACAGTAACTGCTCGCTGGACAGTGACACAGTAACTGCTCGCTGGGACAGTGACACAGTAACTGCTCGCTGGGACAGTGAACAGTAACTGCTCGCTGGGACAGTGACACAGTAACTGCTCGCTGGGACAGTGACACAGTAACTGCTCGCTGGGACAGTGACACAGTAACTGCTCGCTGGGACAGTGACACAGTACTGCTCGCTGGACAGTGACACAGTAACTGCTCGCTGGGACAGTGACACAGTAACTGCTCGCTGGGACAGTGACACAGTAACTGCTCGCTGGACAGTGACACAGTAACTGCTCGCTGGGACAGTGACACAGTAACTGCTCGCTGGGACAGTGACACAGTAACTGCTCGCTGGGACAGTGACCAGTAACTGCTGGCTGGGACAGTGACACAGTAAATCGCTGGGACAGTGACACAGTAACTGCTCGCTGGGACAGTGACACAGTAACTGCTCGCTGGGACAGTGACACAGTAACTGCTCGCTGGGACAGTGACACAGTAACTGCTCGCTGGGACAGTGACACAGTAACTGCTCGCTGGGACAGTGACACAGTAACTGCTCGCTGGGACAGTGACACAGTAACTGCTCGTGGACAGTGACACAGTAACTGCTCGCTGGGACAGTGACACAGTAACTGCTCGCTGGACAGTGACACAGTAACTGCTCGCTGGGACAGTGACACAGTAACTGCTCGCTGGGACAGTGACACAGTAACTGCTCGCTGGGACAGTGAACAGTAACTGCTCGCTGGGACAGTGACACAGTAACTGCTCGCTGGGACAGTGACACAGTAACTGCTCGCTGGGACAGTGACACAGTAACTGCTCGCTGGGACAGTGACACAGTAACTGCTCGCTGGGACAGTGACACAGTAACTGCTCGCTGGGACAGTGACACAGTAACTGCTCGCTGGGACAGTGACACAGTAACTGCTCGCTGGGACAGTGACACAGTAACTGCTCCGCTGGGACAGTGACACAGTAACTGCTCGCTGGACAGTGACACAGTAACTGCTCGCTGGGACAGTGACACAGTAACTGCTCGCTGGGACAGTGACACAGTAACTGCTCGCTGGGACAGTGACACAGTAACTGCTTCGCTGGGACAGTGACACAGTAACTGCCGCTGGGCAGTGACACAGTAACTGCTCGCTGGACAGTGACACAGTTAACTGCTCGGCAACGCTGGGACAGTGAACAACAGTACTGCTCGCTGGGACAGTGACACAGTAACTGCTCGCTGGGACAGTGGACCACAGTACTGCTCGCTGGCAGTGACCCAGTAACTGCTCGCTGGGACAGTGACACAGTAACTGCTCGCTGGGACAGTGACACAGTAACTGCTCGCTGGGACAGTGACACAGTACTGCTCGCTGGGACAGTGACACAGTAACTGCTCGCTGGGACCAGTGACACAGTAACTGCCTCGCTGGGACAGTGACACAGTAACTGCTCGCTGGGACAGTGAGGCCACAGTAACTGCTCGCTGGGACAGTGACACAGTAACTGCTCGCTGGGACAGTGACACAGTAACTGCTCGCTGGGACAGTGACACAGTAACTGCTCGCTGGGAATGAGCACAGTAACTGCTCGCTGGGACAGTGACACAGTAAACTGCTCGCTGGGACAGTGACACAGTAACTGCTCGCTGGACAGTGACACAGTAACTGCTCGCTGGGACAGTGAGCACAGTAACCTGCTCGCTGGACAGTGACACAGTAACTGCTCGCTGGGACCGTGACACAGTAACTGCTCGCTGGGACAGTGAACAGTAACTGCTCGCTGGGACAGTGACACAGTAACTGCTCGCTGGGACAGGTGACACGTAACTGCTCGCTGGGACAGTGACACGTAACTGCTCGCTGGGACAGTGACACAGTAACTGCTCGCTGGGACAGTGACACAGTAACTGCTCGCTCTGGACAGTGACACAGTAACTGCTCGCTGGGACAGTGACACAGGAACTGCTCGCTGGACAGTGACACAGTGAACTGCTCGCTGGGACAGTGACACAGTAACTGCTCGCTGGACAGTGACACAGTAACTGCTCGCTGGGACAGTGACACAGTAACTGCTCGCTGGGACAGTGACACAGTAACTGCTCGCTGGGACAGTGACACAGTAACTGCGCTGGGACAGTGACACAGTAACTGCTCGCTGGGACAGTGACACAGTAACTGCTCGCTGGGACAGTGACACAGTAACTGCTCGCTGGGACAGTGACACAGTAACTGCTCGCTGGGACAGTGACACAGTAACTGCTCGCTGGGACAGTGACCAGTAACTGCTCGCTGGGACAGTGACACAGTAACTGCTCGCTGGGACAGTGAGGCCACAGTAACTGCTCGCGGGACAGTGACACAGTAACTGCTCGCTGGACAGTGACACAGTAACTGCTCGCTGGGACAGTGACACAGTAACTGCTCGCTGGGACAGTGACACAGTAACTGCTCGCTGGGACAGTGACACAGTAACTGCTGCGTGGGACAGTGACACAGTAACTGCTCGCTGGGACAGTGACACAGTAACTGCTCGCTGGGACAGTGACACAGTAACTGCTCGCTGGGACAGTGACACAGTAACTGCTCGCTGGGACAGTGACACAGTAACTGCTCGCTGGGACAGTGAGGCCACAGTAACTGCTCGCTGGGACAGTGACACAGTAACTGCTCGCTGGGACAGTGACACAGTAACTGCTCGCTGGGACAGTGACACAGTAACTGCTCGCTGGGACAGTGACACAGTAACTGCTCGCTGGGACAGTGACACAGTAACTGCTCGCTGGGACAGTGACACAGTAACTGCTCGCTGGGACAGTGACACAGTAACTGCTCGCTGGGACAGTGAGGCCACAGTAACTGCTCGCTGGGACAGTGACACAGTAACTGCTCGCTGGGACAGTGAGGCACAGTAACTGCTCGCTGGGACAGTGACACAGTAACTGCTCGCTGGGACAGTGACACAGTAACTGCTCGCTGGGACAGTGCACAGTAACTGCTCGCTGGGACAGTGACACAGAACTGCTCGCTGGGACAGTGACACAGTAACTGCTCGCTGGGACAGTGAGCACAGTACTGCTCGCTGGGACAGTGACACAGTACTGCTCGTCTGGACAGTGAGCACAGTAACTGCTCGCTGGACAGTGACACAGTAACTGCTCGCTGGGACAGTGAGCCACAGTAACTGCTCGCTGGGACAGTGACACAGTAACTGCTCGCTGGGACAGTGAGCAACAGTAACTGCTCGCTGGGACAGTGACACAGTAACTGCTCGCTGGGACAGTGACACAGTAACTGCTCGCTGGGACAGTGAGCACAGTAACTGCTCGCTGGGGACAGTGACACAGTAACTGCTCGCTGGGACAGTGAACAGTACTGCTCGCTGGGACAGTGACACAGTAACTGCTCGCTGGACAGGACACAGTACGGCTCGCTGGACAGTGACACAGTAACTGCTCGCTGGGACAGTGACACAGTAACTGCTCCTGGGACAGTGAGCCACAGTAACTGCTCGCTGGGACAGTGGACACAGTACTGCTCCTGGGACAGTGACACAGTAACTGCTCGCTGGGACAGTGACACAGTAACTGCTCGCTGGGACAGTGACACAGTAACTGCTCGCTGGGACAGTGAGGCCACAGTAACTGCTCGCTGGGACAGTGACACAGTAACTGCTCGCTGGGACATGACACAGTAACTGCTCGCTGGGACAGTGCACAGTAACTGCTCGCTGGGACAGTGACACAGTAACTGCTCGCTGGGACAGTGACACAGTAACTGCTCGCTGGGACAGTGACACAGTAACTGCTCGCTGGGACAGTGACACAGTAACTGCTCGCTGGGACAGTGACACAGTAACTGCTCGCTGGGACAGTGAGGCCACAGTAACTGCTCGCTGGGACAGTGACACAGTGACTGCTCGCTGGGACAGTGACACAGTAACTGCTCGCTGGGACAGTGACACAGTAACTGCTCGCTGGGACAGTGACACAGTAACTGCTCGCTGGGACAGTGACACAGTAACTGCTCGCTGGGACAGTGACAACAGTAACTGCTCGCTGGGACAGTGACACAGTAACTGCTCGCTGGGACAGTGACACAGTAACTGCTCGCTGGGACAGTGACCACAGTAACTGCTCGCTGGGACAGTGAGGCCACAGTAAACTGCTCGCTGGGACAGTGACACAGTAACTGCTCGCTGGGACAGTGACACAGTAACTGCTCGCTGGGACAGTGACACAGTAACTGCTCGCTGGGACAGTGACACAGTAACTGCTCGCTGGGACAGTGACACAGTAACTGCTCGCTGGGACAGTGACACAGTAACTGCTCGCTGGGACAGTGACACAGTACTGCTCGCTGGGACAGTGACACAGTAACTGCTCGCTGGGACAGTGAGGCCACAGTAAAGCTCGCTGGGACAGTGAGCACAGTAACTGCTCGCTGGGACAGTGACACAGTAACTGCTCGCTGGGACAGTGACACAGTAACTGCTCGCTGGGACAGTGACACAGTAACTGCTCGCTGGGACAGTGAGGCAGCAGCAACTGCTCGCTGGGACAGTGACACAGTAACTGCTCGCTGGGACAGTGACACAGTAACTGCTCGCTGGGACAGTGACACAGTAACTGCTCGCTGGGACAGTGACACAGTAACTGCTCGCTGGGACAGTGACACAGTAACTGCTCGCTGGGACAGTGACACAGTAACTGCTCGCTGGGACAGTGACACAGTAACTGCTCGCTGGGACAGTGACACAGTAACTGCTCGCTGGGACAGTGACACAGTAACTGCTCGCTGGGACAGTGACACAGTAACTGCTCGCTGGGACAGTCACACAGTAACTGCTCGCTGGGACAGTGACACAGTAACTGCTCGCTGGGACAGTGACACAGTAACTGCTCGCTGGGACAGTGACACAGTAACTGCTCGCTGGGACAGTGACACAGTAACTGCTCGCTGGGACAGTGACACAGTAACTGCTCGCTGGGACAGTGACACAGTAACTGCTCGCTGGGACAGTGACACAGTAACTGCTCGCTGGGACAGTGACACAGTAACTGCTCGCTGGGACAGTGACACAGTACTGCTCGCTGGGACAGTGATCACAGTAACTGCCGCTGGGACAGTGACCAGTAACTGCTCGCTGGGACAGTGGACCACAGTAACTGCTCGCTGGGACAGTGACACAGTAACTGCTCGCTGGGACAGTGACACAGTAACTGCTCGCTGGGACAGTGACACAGTAACTGCTCGCTGGGACAGTGGACACAGTAACTGCTCGCTGGGACAGTGACACAGTAACTGCTCGCTGGGACAGTGACACAGTAACTGCTCCGCTGGGACAGTGACCACAGTAACTGCTCGCTGGGACAGTGACACAGTAACTGCTCGCTGGGGACAGTGACACAGTAACTGCTCGCTGGGACAGTGACACAGTACTGCTCGCTGGGACAGTGACACAGTAACTGCTCGCTGGGACAGTGACACAGTAACTGCTCGCTGGACAGTGAACAGTAACTGCCTCGCTGGGACAGTGGACACAGTAAACTGCTCGCTGGGACAGTGACACAGTAACTGCTCGCTGGACAAGTGACACAGTAACTGTCTCGCTGGACAGTGACACAGTAACTGCTCGCTGGGACAGTGACACAGTAACTGCTCGCTGGGACAGTGACACAGTAACTGCTTCGCTGGGACGAGTGACACAGTAACTGCTCGCTGGACAGTGACACAGTAACTGCTCGCTGGGACAGTGACACAGTAACTGCTCGCTGGGACAGTGGACACAGTTAACTGCTCGCTGGGACAGTGAGCCACAGTAACTGCTCGCTGGGACAGTGACCAGTAACTGCTCGCTGGGACATGACACAGTAACTGGCTCGCTGGGACAGTGAGCACAGTAACTGCTCGCTGGGACAGTGACACAGTAACTGCTCGCTGGACAGTGACACAAGTAACTGCTCGCTGGGACAGTGACACAGTAACTGCTCGCTGGGACAGTGACACAGTAACTGCTCGCTGGGACAGTGACACAGTAACTGCTCGCTGGGACAGTGAGGCCACAGTAACTGCTCGCTGGGACAGTGACACAGTAACTGCTCGCTGGGACAGTGACACAGTAACTGCTCGCTGGGGACAGTGACACAGTAACTGCTCGCTGGGACAGTGACACAGTAACTGCTCGCTGGGACAGTGACACAGTAACTGCTCGCTGGGACAGTGACACAGTAACTGCTCGCTGGGACAGTGACACAGTAACTGCTCGCTGGGACAGTGACACAGTACTGCCGCTGGGACAGTGACACAGTAACTGCTCGCTGGGACAGTGACACAGTAACTGCTCGCTGGGACAGTGACACAGTAACTGCTCGCTGGGACAGTGACACAGTAACTGCTCGCTGGGACAGTGACACAGTAACTGCTCGCTGGGACAGTGACACAGTAACTGCTCGCTGGGACAGTGACACAGTAACTGCTCGCTGGACAGTGAGGCACAGTAACTGCTCGCTGGGACAGTGACACAGTAACTGCTCGCTGGGACAGTGACACAGTAACTGCTCGCTGGGACAGTGACACAGTAACTGCTCGCTGGGACAGGGGATGCCACACTAACCTGCTCGCTGTGGACAGTGACACAGTAACTGCTCGCTGGGACAGTGAACACAGTAACGCTCCTGGACCGTGACCAGTAACTGCTCGCCTGGGACAGTTGACACAGTAACTGCTCGCTGGGACAGTGACAACAGTAACTGCTCGCTGGGACAGTGAGGCCACCGTAACTGCTCGATGGGACAGATGACACAGTAACTGCTCGCTGGGACAGTGACACAGTAACTGCTCGCTGGGACAGTGACACAGTACTGCTCGCTGGGACAGTGACACAAGTAACTGCTCCGTGGGACAGTGGGACACAGTAACTGCTCGCTGGGACAGTTGCCACAGTGTGACTGCGCCTGGGGACAGTGCCACAGTAACTGCTCGCTGGGGACCAGTGACCACAGTAACTGCTCCGCTTGGGACAGTGAGGCCACAGTAACTGCTCGCTGGGACAGTGACACAGTAACTGCTCGCTGGGACAGTGACACAGTAACTGCTCGCTGGGACAGTGACACAGTACTGCTCGCTGGGGACAGTGACACAGTAACTGCTCGCTGGGACAGTGACACAGTAACTGCCGCTGGGACAGTGACCACAGTAACTGCTCGCTGGGACAGTGACACAGTAACTGCTCGCTGGACAGTGACACAGTAACTGCTCGCTGGGACAGTGGACCACAGTAACTGCTCGCTGGACAGTGACACAGTAACTGCTCGCTGGGACAGTGACACAGTAACTGCTCGCTGGGACAGTGCACAGTACAGTAACTGCTCGCTGGGACAGTGGACACAGTAACTGCTCGCTGGGACAGTGACACAGTAATGCTCGCTGGGACAGTGACACAGTAACTGCTCGCTGGGGACAGTGACACAGTAACTGCTGCTGGGACAGTGACACGTAACTGCTCGCTGGGACAGTGACACAGTAACTGCTCGCTGGGACAGTGACACAGTAACTGCTCGCTGGGACAGTGACACAGTACTTGCTCGCTGGACATGACACAGTAACTGCTCGCTGGGACAGTGTACCCAGTAACTGCTCGCTGGGACAGTGAGCTACAGTAACTGCTCGCTGGGACGTGAGGCACAGTAACTGCTCGCTGGGACAGTGACACAGTAAACTGCTCGCTGGGACAGTGACACAGTAACTGCTCCGGATGGACTTACACAGTAACTGCTCGCTGGACAGTGACACAGTAACTGCTCGCTGGGACAGTGACACAGTAACTGCTCGCTGGGACAGTGACACAGTAACTGCTCGCTGGGACAGTGACACAGTAACTGCTCGCTGGGACAGTGACACAGTAACTGCTCGCTGGGACAGTGACACAGTAACTGCTCGCTGGGACAGTGACACAGTAACTGCTCGCTGGGACAGTGACACAGTAACTGCTCGCTGGACAGTGACCACAGTAACTGCTCGCTGGGACAGTGACACAGTAACTGCTCGCTGGGACAGTGACACAGTACTGCTCGCTGGGACAGTGACACAGTAACTGCTCGCTGGGACAGTGAGCCACAGTACTGCTCGCTGGGACAGTAGACACAGTAACTGCTCCCGCTGGGACAGTGAGGCCACAGTAACTGCTTCGCTGGGACAGTGACACAGTAACTGCTCGCTGGGACAGTGACACAGTAACTGCTCGCTGGGACAGTGACACAGTAACTGCTCGCTGGGACAGTGCCACAGTAACTGCTCGCTGGGACAGTGACACAGTAACTGTTCGCTGGGACAGTGACACAGTAACTGCTCGCTGGGACAGTGACACAGTAACTGCTCGCTGGGACAGTGACACAGTAACTGCTCGCTGGGACAGTGAGCCACAGTAACTGCTCGCTGGGACAGTGACACAGTGAACTGCTCGCTGGGACAGTGACACAGTAACTGCTCGCTGGAACAGTGACACAGTAACTGTTCGCTGGGACAGTGACACAGTAACTGCTCGCTGGGACAGTGACACAGTAACTGCTCGCTGGGACAGTGACACAGTAACTGCTCGCTGGGACAGTGAGGCCACAGTAACTGCTCGCTGGGACAGTGACACAGTAACTGCTCGCTGGGACAGTGAGCCACAGTACTGCTCGCTGGACAAGTGACACAGTACTGCTCGCTGGGACAGTGAGCACAGTAACTGCTCGCTGGGACAGTGACACAGTAACTGCTCGCTGGGACAGTGACACAGTAACTGCTCGCTGGGACAGTGACACAGTAACTGCTCGCTGGGACAGTGACACAGTAACTGCTCGCTGGACAGTGACACAGTAACTGCTCGCTGGGACAGTGACCACAGTACTGCTCGCTGGGACAGTGGGTCACACAGTAACTGCTCGCTGGGACAGTGACACAGTAACTGCTCGCTGGGACAGTGACACAGTAACTGCTCGCTGGGACAGTGACACAGTAACTGCTCGCTGGGACAGTGACACAGTAACTGCTCGCTGGGACAGTGACACAGTAACTGCTCGCTGGAACAGTGACACAGTAACTGCTCGCTGGGACAGTGACACAGTAACTGCTCGCTGGGACAGTGACACAGTAACTGCTCGCTGGGACAGTGACACAGTAACTGCTCGCTGGGACAGTGACACAGTAACTGCTCGCTGGGACAGTGACACAGTAACTGCTCGCTGGGACAGTGACACAGTAACTGCTCGCTGGGACAGTGACACAGTAACTGCTCGCTGGGACAGTGACACAGTAACTGCTCGCTGGGACAGTGACACAGTAACTGCTCGCTGGGACAGTGACACAGTAACTGCTCGCTGGGACAGTGACACAGTAACTGCTCGCTGGGACAGTGACACAGTAACTGCTCGCTGGGACAGTGACACAGTAACTGCTCGCTGGGACAGTGACACAGTAACTGCTCGCTGGGACAGTGACACAGTAACTGCTCGCTGGGACAGTGACACAGTAACTGCTCGCTGGGACAGTGACACAGTACTGCTCGCTGGGACAGTGGACACAGTAACTGCTCGCTGGGACAGTGACACAGTAACTGCTCGCTGGGACAGTGACACAGTAACTGCTCGCTGGGACAGTGACACAGTAACTGCTCGCTGGGACAGTGACACAGTAACTGCTCGCTGGGACAGTGACACAGTAACTGCTCGCTGGGACAGTGACACAGTAACTGCTCGCTGGGACAGTGACACAGTAACTGCTCGCTGGGACAGTGACACAGTAACTGCTCGCTGGACAGTGACACAGTAACTGCTCGCTGGACGTGAGTCCACAGTAACTGCTCGCTGGGACAGTGAGCACAGTAACTGCTCGCTGGGACAGTGACACAGCAACTGCTCGCTGGGCAGTGACACAGTAACTGCTCGCTGGGACAGTGACACAGTAACTGCTCGCTGGGACAGTGACACAGTAACTGCTCGCTGGACAGTGACACAGTAACTGCTCGCTGGGACAGTGACACAGTAACTGCTCGCTGGGACAGTGACACAGTAACTGCTCGCTGGGACAGTGACACAGTAACTGCTCGCTGGGACAGTGACACAGTAACTGCTCGCTGGGACAGTGACACAGTAACTGCTCGCTGGGACAGTGGACACAGTAACTGCTCGCTGGGACAGTGACACAGTAACTGCTCGCTGGGACAGTGACACAGTAACTGCTCGCTGGGACAGTGACACAGTAACTGCTCGCTGGGACAGTGACACAGTAACTGCTCGCTGGGACAGTGACACAGTAACTGCTCGCTGGGACAGTGAGGCCACAGTAACTGCTCGCTGGGACAGTGACACAGTAACTGCTCGCTGGACAGTGACACAGTGGACTGCTCGCTGGGACAGTGACACAGTGACTGCTCGCTGGGACAGTGACACAGTAACTGCTCGCTGGGACAGTGACACAGTAACTGCTCGCTGGGACAGTGACACAGTAACTGCTCGCTGGGACAGTGACACAGTAACTGCTCGCTGGGACAGTGACACAGTAACTGCTCGCTGGGACAGTGAGGCCACAGTAATCCAAGGGAGACCCTGATTGTGTCGCCTTTGATTCTTTTGTCATTCGCCTGTGCTCTGGTCCTGGACCTTCTGCGAACAGGAACAGTTGAAACCTATTCTGTTGGTTCGCTAACCCCAGTGTAATATTTCACGTCATTAGTACCTGCTTGAAACATTTATTAGGAAATCAAAGCAGTGAAATACTGGCATATCTTTAAAACAATTCTTCTGGGATGAAATAAATATCTTACGCCTTCTCGTGGTTTACATCGCGTAGCCTTCTTCCGCTCAAATCCCGACAGGCCTCTCTGTTTGTTGTTTTCTCGATTTGCGCTCCGAGAGCTCGAAGCATCGACCCAAACCCTATGCAATGACATATACCCGAAAGTTTACAAATACATCTTTGCCCACATCATCTAAATTGACAATAATTCTTCATCTCTATTTCTCCTAACACCAGGAAGACTGCATTGTAATAGGATTGTTAGAGAGAAAGCATCATCCCTGAATCCCCCCACTATCAACATCCTGGGGGTTACCATTGACCAGAAACTGAATTGGACTCGTCATATAAACATTGTGGCTACAAGAGCGGGCCAGGGGATGGGAACCCCGGCGAGTAACTCACCTCCTGACTCCCAAACATCTACAAGGCACAAGTCAGGAGTGTAATAGAATACCCTCCACTTGCCTGGATGAGTGCAGCTCCAACAATACTCAAGAAGCTCAACACTATCCAGGGCAAAGCAGCCCGCTTGACTGGCACTCCATTCACCACCTACAACATTTGCTCCCTCTGCCACCTACGCAGAGTAGCAGCCACGAGTACCATCTACAACAGCAGCTCCCAACCTTTTCTCTTATGTGGACCATAGATCTTCTTCAAAAGATTTTGCAGACCACAACATAAGTAAGCCATTTTAAGCATTATTTTTTACATAGCCTATGTTTGACAAGAGTCAAACTTATGGATCAATGGGTTTAAAAACACAGATATTTCTAATAGTTTCTGATGCACATTCACAACTGGTTGTGCATTATATTACACAAGGATGTTTGTGAAGCAAATTACTTTACAAATAACAATGTAAAATCAAATATGATACATATGAAGTACATGTAATTGTAATTTTTTCCTGTGGCCACCCACTCTCACATGCCACAGGTTGGGCAACACTGATCTACAAAATGCACTGCAGGATCTTACCAAGGTTCCTTAGGCAGCACCTTCCAAACCCACAACCACTACCATCTAGATCTAGAAGGACAAGAGCAGCAGATACCTGGGAACCCCACCACCTGGAGGTAGATCAAAAGCGTACATGCGTGAAAACATGTATAACCAGATCAGGGCACTACTGTCCATCATGTTCAGGTACTGACAGTTACAGCGCTGTGTAGTCAGCCTGCTTATGGGAACAGCTACACCGCGGTAACCCAGAAGGTATCCAAGACAGGCCCCAGTTCCTAATAAATGATCAAATGAATGAAGACATGGTCATGTTTAAACTTTACCTCCTTTCCCTCCAACAAGTCTTTGCTCCAGACTGTAAATTCCTCCATGGTGCAGCTCACAATCTTCATCAACCAGCTTTCCATTATATTTCAGGTACACGTCTGCAATGGGGAGGGCCTATATGAAGAGAATAAAGTTGAAATGAATAAAATATAAGATTTCATGTATCTATTTCATCCAATATAACTTTATTGTATATCCACACAGCCACAGGTCAGGCAATGGGGGAAGTAAAGAACCTCCTTAATCACTGGAATTCACCACATAAACGTATATACAAGAGCATGAGAGAGGGAGTGCAGAAGGGCATTTGGACCTGCTTGGCCATTCAACAAGACCACAGCTGAGCTTCTATCTCAACACCATCTTGTTGCATTATCTCCATAATCCTTCATTTCCTTAGAACCCAAAATCCGATCAGCCTCTGTCTTGACTACACTCAATGACCGGAGCGTCTCCAGCTCTCTGAGGGCCTGAAATCCAAAGGTTCACAAACAGTTAAGAAATTTTGCCTACCAGAGCAGGGCAAATACTGGGAGGGGGGGCCACCGTGCTAGCGAGGAGGGCCAACACAGGAGGGCAGGAAAGATGGAGGGTCACGGTGTGCCTCTTAGGGGAGAGGTAGCGCCTGGTACAAAGGAGGGGGAGGGGGGGGGGGGAAAGAGAAGAGAGCAGAACAGGGGGGGGGGGGGGGGGGAGAGAAACAGAGGGACAGGGTCTATGAGGGGGGGGGAAGAGGAGTCGGGGGAGAGCGCAGAACAAAAGAGAAGCAAAGAGAAGGGCGAGGTAGATAAGCAGCACGAACACAGGCTTCGGCGGGCATGGAGCAGGGCGAGGAACCAAGATGGCGCCACAAACAGCCACTTGGGAGGGCTTCAGGGCGAAGGGAGACCCTGGAGTGCAGGGGCGCACCCACGTGGCGTACACATAGCTGGTGGCCATGTTGGGTGCCCCCTGGACAAAAGAAAACCCTGGAACCCTGGGGCCCGACCTCATGGTGAGAGCAATGACAGGGGACATTTTGGACGGCCCCCTAACAAAGGGAAACCCCGGAGTGCAGGGACGCGTCCACCAGGTAAGTATGGGTGATCCCGCAGGACTGGGGGGCGGTGGGGTTCGAAAACCCCCCATTAGGATTGTTACCTGGAACGTAAGGTAACGGCCCGGTGAAAAGATCCAGAGTCTTCACCCACCCAAGAAGCCTAAAAGCCGACATAATCTACCTACAAGAGACGCACCTGAGGGAGAAGGACTGACTGCTGGTAAGGAAGGGCTGGGTGGGACAGACATACCACTCATGCTACAGGACGAGGGCTAGGGGGGTAGCAATATTAATTAGCAAGAGGACAAGGTTTACAGAAACTAAGACAGTTACGGATCCAGGGGGACGGTACGTCATGGTCAGCAGTGTCCTGGAAGGGGCACCTGTTGTACTGGTAAATGTGTACGCTCCCAACTGGGACGACACAGAATTTATAAAGACGACCATGGCGGAAATCCCCGACATTGACACACAGCGACTCATCATGTACAGGACCCACTGACCGACTGATCAAACCCCAGAGCAGGGAAGAAGACTGGCATGGCCAGGGAACTAGGAGCATTTATGGAGCAGATGGGGGCGGTGGACCCATGGAGGTTCCCGCACCCGAGAGAGAAGGAATTTTCATACTTCTCACAAGTACACAAGGTATACACCTGTATCGACTTCTTTGCAGTGGGAAAATCGGTGCTTCCAGGGATCACAGGAACGGAGTACTCCACGATCGTTATCTCTGACCACGCTCCACACTATATGGATGTGAGGTTGGAGACAGGCCGGGACCAGCGCCCCACATGGAGCCTGGACACGGACCTCCTGGCCGACAAGGCCTACTGTTAGAAAACATCGCGGGCCATAGGCAGCTACATCAGTAACAACCAAAATGGGGAGGTCTCACCCTCCACATTCTGGGAGCACTGAAGGCCAAGATTAGAGGAGAGATCATAGCCTACAAGGAAAGTACCCATAACAGCCTTCCCGAACAGGCGCCGGAATGTGGCGACTAGGGGCTTTTCACAGTAACTTCATTTGAAGCCTACTCGTGACAATAAGCGATTTTCATTTCATTTCACCCGTGAATAAAATTCCAGTTCATGGAATAAAAACGAAAATAAGCTCTTGGATAAGAAATTGGCCGAGCGACAGAAAACAGAAAGTAGTGATACATGGTCAGTTTTCAGAGGAGTTCCCCAGGAGTCAGTCTTGGGACCCTTGCGCTTCCTTTTATTTGAATAAATTTAAAGTACCCAATTCATTTTTCCCCCAATAAAGGGGCAATTTAGCATGGCCAATCCACCTACCCTGCGTATCTTTGGGTTGTGGGGGCGAGACCACACAGGAATGGGGACACTTGCTCTTCCTAATACATATTCATGACCTAGAGTGTGGTGTGCATGGCATGGTTTCAAAATTTGCAGATGATATGAAGATTGGAAAGTTTGTCAGCTGTGATAAGGATAGTCTTGAACTTCAAATGGACAGACATGTTGGTAGATTGGACAGACAAGTGGCAGATGAGGTTCAATGCAGAGGTGATTCAATTTCAGCAGGATGAATATGGAGAGACAATATAAAATAAAGGGAGAAACTCTAAAGAAGCTGCAGGATCTGAGGGACCTCTGTGTTTGGGTACATAAGTCATTGAAGATGGCAGGGTGCGTTGAGAAAGAAGTTAATAAATGATCTAGTATCTTAGCCTTTATTAATAGGGGGACTGATTACAAGAGTTTTTTAAAAATAAATTTAGAGTACCCAATTCAATTTTTGCCCAATTAGGGGGAAATTTAGCATGGCCAAGCCACCTAACCTGCACATCTTTGAGTTGTGGGGGTGAGGCCCACGCACACAGGGAGAATGTGCAAACTCCTCACGGACAGTGACCCCACACTAAAATGTTCCTTAATTGAAAAAAAAAGATGTGGTAGCTTAAATTTAAAAAAGTTTCGTAAACCTTTTCTGAACTGCTTCTAAAGCATTTACATCTTTCCTTAAATAAGGAGACCTAAGGGCAGCACGGTGGCCTAGTGGTTAGCACAACCGCCTCACGGCGCTGAGGTCCCAGGTTCGATCCCGGCTCTGGGTCACTGTCTGTGTGGAGTTTGTACATTCTCCCCGTGTCTGCGTGGGTTTCGCCCCCACAACCCAAAAATGTGCAGAGTAGGTGGATTGGCCACGCTAAATTGCCCCTTAATTGGAAAAAATAATTGGGTAATCTAAATTTATTTATTTTTTAAATAAGGAGAACTGCAGATGTAATTTTTAAAAAATTTAGTCCAGATCGGATTTTTTATTAATAACTTTAGAGGACCCGATTTTTATTCCCCAATTCCCCGCATCCCACCCCAGAGTGGCAATCGGTGCCCCTCCCAGAGTGGAAGTAGGTGCCCCCCACCCACCCCAGAGAGGCAGCAGGTGCCCCCACCCCAGAGTGGCAGTAGGTGCTCCCCCACCCACCCACCCCAGAGTGGCAGTAGGTGGCCCCCACCCACCCCAGAGTGGCAGTAGGTGCCCCCCCACCCCAGAGTGGCAGGTGCCCCCCACCCACCCCAGAGTGGCAGTAGGTGCCCACCCCAGTGGCAGTAGGTGCCCCCCACCCAAGAGTGGCAGTAGGTGCCCCCCACCCACCCCAGTGGCAGTAGGTGCCCCCCACCCACCCCAGAGTGGCAGTAGGTGCCCACCCCAGTGGCAGTAGGTGCCCCCCACCCACCCCAGAGTGGCAGTAGGTGCCCACCCCAGAGTGGCAGTAGGTGCCCCCCACCCCAGAGTGGCAGTAGGTGCCCACCCCAGAGTGGCAGTAGGTGCCCCTCACCCACCCCAGAGTGGCAGTAGGTGCCCCCCACCCACCCCAGAGTGGCAGTAGGTGCCCACCCCAGAGTGGCAGTAGGTGCCCCCCACCCACCCCAGAGTGGCAGTAGGTGCCCACCCCAGAGTGGCAGTAGGTGCCCCCCGCCCACCCCAGAGTGGCAGTAGGTGCCCCCCACCCACCCCAGAGTGGCAGTAGGTGCCCACCCCAGAGTGGCAGTAGGTGCCCCCCCCCCCCCCCAGAGTGGCAGTAGGTGCCCCCCCACCCCAGAGTGGCAGTAGGTGCCCACCCCAGAGTGGCAGTAGGTTCCCCCCCACCCCAGAGTGGCAGTAGGTGCCCACCCGAGTGGCAGTAGGTGCCCCCCACCCAAGAGTGGCAGTAGGTGCCCCACCCACCCCAGAGTGGCAGCAGGTGCCCCCCCATGGCACAGTGGCCCCCGAGTGGCAGTCGGTGCCCGCCCACCCCAGGGTGGCAGCAGGTGCCCCCCTCCCAGAGTGGCAATCGGGGAGCTTGCTCACCTGCTGCTGGCAGAGGCACTGCTTCAGCTGCAGGCCGGTGGAGCCAGGCGGCAGCGTCAGGGCCGAAAGCCTGGAGTCGGGGACGCATTGGCGGAGCCAGATCTCCATGGCGGCGGGCGGAGAGTGCCTGCGCAGGAGGCACACAGCGCCCAGGCGACGACGTGCTGACGTTTCAAAGCACATCCGGCGCGCTGACGCATGGGCCGCGCCGCCACGTGACATAGCTGCTCGGAGCGCCAGAACTTCCGGTCATGTGATGGGGCCACTCGGAGCGCCAGCGCTTCCGGTCACGTGGGGGTGTCTGAGTGAGGTCAGTGGCGCGGGAAGAGAGCCTCTCCCGCGCTGCTGGGCGGGAGCTGGTCACCGCCCATCAGCAACAACCTGGCTGCACTTGTGGCATTTCTAAACCCTCCCTTAGCTATTTTAGTGGAACACACCCAGGAATTTGTTCATCATTCTGAGCAATGTTTTCTGCTCTCAGTCCCCTCCAAAACCAATCACTGCAGCAACATTTAGGGATAGAGGAGTAGACCATTCGCGCCATCGAGCCTGCTACGCCATGCAAACCGACTGCGGCCCATCAGCTACCTGCACCCACATTTTCCCACACTAACCCCGCAGCCACATATGCCATCCAGCAATTTCTATCTTCAACATGCTCAAAGATTAAGCTCCCTCAGCCCAAAGATTCACCACCCTCTGAGGGAAGAAATTCCTTCTCAGCTCAGTCTTCAATGGCTTGCCTCTTATACTGAGGCTGTGTCGCCTGGTTTCTCTCAGCCAAGTCAGCCGAGTGTTTCTTTAACACAGAGATTCTTGAATATTAAGGGCATCGAGTTCTGGGGCAAAGTTCAAAGTATGGGGATGAAGAATATATCAGCCATGATGGAATGGTGAAGCAGGCACAATGGGCTGAATGGCCTAATTCTGCTCCTATGTCTTATGGTCTTATGGTTAAAAAAAACTGGCAGGTGCTGAGATTTTGCAGCATTCGCTTTTATAACTTAAGCTTTCCAGCCTCGGCAGTATGTTACACTTGTGCACATGTGAACCGCGCAACCTCAAACAAACCATTGTTTGCAGCAAATTACCCAGCCTTCAGAACAGCGACCACGACACCACACAACCCTGCCAGGGCAATCTCTGCAAGACATGCCAGATCATCGACTTGGATACCACCATTACACGTGGTAACACCACCCACCAGGTACGCGGCACATACTTGTGCGACTCGACCAATGTAGTCTACCTCATACGCTGCAGGAAAGGATGTCCCGAAGCATGGTACATTGGCGAGACCATGCAGACACTGCGACAACGAATGAACGGGCATCGTGCGACAATCACCAGGCAGGAATGTTCCCTTCCAGTCGGGGAACACTTCAGCAGTCAAGGGCATTCAGCCTCCGATCTCCGGGTAAGCGTTCTTCAAGGCGGTCTTCAGGACACGCGACAACGCAGAATTGCCAAGCAAAAACTTATAGCTAAGTTCCGCACGCAGGAGGCGGCCTCAACCGGGATCTTGGATTCATGTCGCATTACATTCATCCCCCACCATCTAGCCTGGACTGGCAAAATTCCACTAACTGTTCTGGCTTGAGACAATTCACCACACCTCTTTAACCTGTGATTATCCCTCTCTCTGGATCTGTAATGATTTGATTACCTGCAAATTCTCGCATTCCAAGCATTGTCCGGCATCGCTGACTTTGTCTATGTAAATGTTTCTGGATCATACCTCTCCGGTCACCTGAAGAAGGAGCTGCGCTCCGAAAGCTCGTGTTTGAAACATACCTGTTGGACTGTAACCTGGTGTTGTAAGACTTCTTACATGTAAATAATGCTGCAGATAATGGAAGGGGCTTTGAAAACAGACTAGTTAGTGACAGGCAGCAGGGTTTTGTATGGGGAAGGTCACGTCTCGCCAACTTGATTGAGTTTTTTGAAGAGCTGATGAGGTCAGGGCTTTGTATGGAGTTTCTATGGACTTTAGGAAGAAGTTTGACAAAGTCTCACATGGCAGACTGGTGCAAAAACTAAATTTACATGGGATTCGGGGTGGGCTGGCTAGATGGATACAGACCGGCTTTGTTATAGAAGGAAGAGTAGCACTGGAAGGGTGTTTTTCAGAATATAGATCTGTAGCTAGGGGGCAGCACGGTAGCATTGTGGATAGCATAATTGCTTCACAGCTCCAGGGTCCCAGGTTTGATTCCGGCTTGGGTCAGTCTGTGTGGAGTCTGCACATCCTCACCGTGTCTGCGTGGGTTTCCTCCGGGTGCTCCGGTTTCCTCCCACAGTCCAAAGATGTGCAGGTTAGGTGGATTGGCCATGATAAATTGCCCTTAGTGGTGGGTGGGGTTACTGGGTTATGAGGTTAGGGTGGAGGTGTTGACCTTGGGTAGGGTGCTCTTTCCAAGAGCTGGTGCAGACTCGATGGGCCGAGTGGCCTCCTTCTGAACTGTAAATTCTATGATATGATAGGGTTCAGTACAAGGACCTCTGTGGTTTGTAGTATAAATGATCTGGAGGCAAATGTGGGTGGTCTGATTAGTAAGTTTGCGGATGACACGAAGATGTAGCCCAGTGGTTAGCACTGTTGCTTCACAACGCCAGGGTCCCGGGTTCAATTCATTCTTGGGTCACTGTCTGTGCAGAGTCTGCACGCTCTCCCCGTGTCTGCGTGGGTTTTATCGGGGCGCCCCGGTTTCCTCCCACAAGCCCCAAAAGACATGCTTATTAGGTGAATTGGACATTCTGAATTCTTCTTCAGTGTACCCGAACAGGCGCCAGAGTGTGACTACTCGGGCATTTTCACACTAACCTAATTGTAGTGTTAATGTAAGCCTACTTGTGACATGATAAAGATTATTATTAAGATTGGTGGAGTTGCTAATAGTGCCGATGATTGTCAGAGGATACAACAGGATATGGATATATTGGAGACTTGGGCACAGAAATCGCAGATGGAGTTTAATCCGGACAAATGCGAGGTGATGCATTTTGGAGGATCAAATCTAGGTGTGAATTATACTGTAAATGGCAGAGCCTTGCCATTTAACATTAATGGAACAATAAGATACAGAAGGATCTGGGCGTGCAGATCCACAGGTCCCTAAAGGTGGCTGTACTGTTGGCCAAGGTGATTAAGAAGGCATAGGACATGCTTGCCTTCATCAGCCGGGGCATTGAGTACAGGAGTTGGGAAATCATGTTGCAACTATATAAAACCTTGGTTAGGCCGCATTTGGAGTAGTGCGTGGGGTTCTGGTCACCACATTATCAGAAGGACGTGGAAGCTTTGGAGAGGATGCAAAGGAGATTCACCATAATGTTGCCTGGTCTCGCCGGGGGGGGGGGGGGGGGGGGGGGGCGGGTGTTGGCTATGAGGAGGGGGTGAATAAACTAGGATTGTTTTCACTGGAAAGGCTGAGGGGAGACCTGATAGAGGTCTACAAAATTATGAGGGGCATAGTCAGGGTTTGTTCCAAGGCAGGAAGTGTGAATTACAAGGTGAGAGGGAGAAAGTTCAAGGGAGATGTGCAGGATAAGTTTTTCACACAGAGTGGTGAGAGGAACGCTGAGAGGATGTGGTGGAAGCAGGCACATTAGCAACATTTAAGAGGCATCTGGATGGGCACATGAATAGGGAGGAAATAGAGGGAAACACGGGGTTAGGACATCATGATTGGCACAGGCTTGGAGGGCCAAAGGGCCTGTTTCTGTGCTGTACTTCTCTTTGTTCTTGTTCTTGAAACATCTCACAAAATTATAACTGAATTCTTGGCTTGCTTTTGAAAAACCGCAGCAAGGAAGGAAGGAAGACAGCATCTGGGGACAGAGAAAGCAAAGTTAACGGCATTTCAGTGTAATTTCCAAGGTGAAACATTAGTTCAATTTCTCTCCTAACTTCCAGAATATTTCCAGAGGTTCTCTATTTTAACTTCTGAGTTCCACCCTCGGTGGTATTTTTCTTTCATATTGAACTCAATATTGAGTCTGGGAAGCTGCAAATTGCCTGATTAAAGGACGAGGTGCTTTGGTCAACCTTCTGTTGAGCTTCATTTACATTGATGGTGGTTAATCAACAGCTATTACAATCGCTTCACGGCGCTGAGGTCCCAGGTTCGATCCCGGCCCTGGGTCACTGTCCGTGTGGAGTTTGCACATTCTTCCCGTGTCTGCGTGGGTTTCGCCCCCACAACCCAAAAACGGTGGCCTAGTGGTTAGCACAACCGCTTCACGGCGCTGAGGTCCCAGGTTCGATCCCGGCTCTGGGTCACTGTCCGTGTGGAGTTTGCACATTCTTCCCGTGTCTGCGTGGGTTTCGCCCCCACAACCCAAAAAGGGGCAGCACGGTGGCCTAGTGGTTAGCACAACCGCCTCACGGCACTGAGGTCCCAGGTTCGATCCCGGCTCTGGGTCACTGTCTGTGTGGAGTTTGTACATTCTCCCCGTGTCTGCGTGGGTTTCGCCCCCACAACCCAAAAATGTGCAGAGTAGGTGGATTGGCCACACTAAATTGCCCCTTAATTGGAAAAAATAATTGGGTAATCTAAATTTTAAAAAAAAATCAACAGCTATTAAATTCTGGAAAGTTGCGACCAATATCCCTCAACTGCCATCAAGATAACAGACCATCTGATCATCAACAAATTATATAGAGGGCAGTCAGATTTGGCCACTTGAGGAGCCGCATGGAGAAATTAGTTGCCTTAGGCAACAAATCTTGGTGGACAGGTTTTTAAAAATAAATTTTACAGTACCCAAATATTTATTTATTTATTTCCAATTCAGGGGCAATTTGGCATCTCTAATCCACCTATCCTGCACATTTTTATTTTGAATTGTGGGGTGAGACCCAAGCAGACGCGGGAGAATGTGCAAACTCCACATGGATAGTGACCCTAGGCCAGGAACGAATCCGGGTGGGAATAAACGGGTCCTATTCAGAATGGCAGGCAGTGACTAGTGGGGTACCGTAGGGTTCAGTGCTGGGACCTCAGCTGTTCACAATATACATGAATGATTTGGACGAAGGGCAGCTAGGTGGCCTAGTGGTTAGCACAACCGCCTCACGGCGCTGAGGTCCCAGGTTCGATCCCGGCTCTGGGTCACTGTCCGTGTGGAATTTGCATATTCTCCCCGTGTCTGCGTGGGTTTCGCCCCCACGACCCAAAAATGTGCAGAGTAGGTGGATTGGCCACGCTAAATTGCCCCTTAATTGGAAAAAATAATTGGGTAATCTAAATTTTTTTAAAAAAAATTTATTTTAAAAAATGATTTGGACGAAGGTGTGCTGTGAAGAGGATGCAAAGAGGCTGCAGGGTGACTTGGACAGGCTGGCTGAGTGGGAAAACACTTGGCAAATGCAATAGAATGTGGGTAAATCGGAGGTTATCCACCGGGGGCAAAAAGCAGGAAGGCAGAATATTACCTGAATGGTGACAGTTTAAGATAAGGGGAAGTGCAACGAGACCTGGGCATCATGGTGGGACAGTCATCCCAATAGATTGTACATAGATCTCTGAAAGTTGCCACCCAGGTTGAGAGGGTTGTTAAGAAGGTGTACGGTGTGTTAGCTTTTATTGGTGGAGGGATTGAGTTTCGGAGCCATGAGGTCATGTTGCAGCTGTACAAAACTCTGGTGCGGCCGCATTTGGAGTATTGCGTGCAGTTCTGGTCGCCGCATTATAGGAAGGATGTGGAAGCATTGGAAAGAGGAGATTTACCAGGATGTTGCCTGGTATGGAGGGAAGATCTTATGAGGAAAGGCTGAGGGACTTGAGGCTGTTTTCGTTAAAGAGAAGAAGGTTAAGAGGTGACTTAATTGAGGCATACAAGATGATCAGAGGATTAGATAGGGTGGACAGTGAGAGCCTTTTTCCTCGGATGGTGATGTCTAGCATGAGGGGACATAGCTTTAAATTGCGGGAGATAGATACAGGACAGATATCAGAGGTAGGTTCTTTACTCAGAGAGTAGTAAGGGCGTGGAATGCCCTGCCTGCAACAGTAGTGGACTCGCCAACACTAAACGCATTCAAATGGTCATTGGATAGACATATGGACGATAAGGGAATAGTGTAGATGGGCTTTAGTGGGGTTTCACAGGTCGGCGCAACATCGAGGGCCGAAGGGCCTGTACTGCGCTGTAATGTTCTATGTTCTAGTCGCTGAAGGTTGGCCTACAGGTACAGCAGGTGGTGAGGAAAGCTAATGGGCTGCTGGCCTTCTTGCGAGAGGATTTGAGTGTAAGAGTAGGGATGCCTTACTGCAGTTATACAGGGCCTTGGTGAGGCCACACCTTGAGTATTGTGTGCGTTTTGGTCCCCTAGTTTGAGGAAGGACATTCTTGCTGTTGAGGGTGTCCAGCGAAGGTTCACCAGACTAATTCCCGGGATGGCAGGACTGACATATGGAGAAAGACTGGATCGACTGGGCTTATACTGACTGGAGTTTAGAAGAATGAGAGGGGATCTCATAGAAACATATAAAATCCTGATGGGACTGGACAGGCTAGATACGGGAAAAATGTTCCCGAGCTTGGGAACATCCAGGACTAGGGGACACAGCCTAAGAATATGGGACAAGCCATTCAGGACTGGGATGAGGAAGAACCTCTTTTCTCAGAGAGTTATGGACTTGTGGAATTCTCTACCCCAGAAAGCTGTTGGGGCCAGTTTGTTGGATATATTCAAGAGGGAGCTGGACATGGCCCTTGTGACTAAAGGGATCAAGAGGTATGGAGAGGAAGCGGGAGTGGGATACTGAATTTCTAATAATCTTTATTATTGTCACAAGTAGGCTTATATTCACACTGCAATGAAGTTACTGTGAAAGTCCTCTAGTCGCCACATTCCGGCGCCTGTTCGGGTCACAGAGGGAGAATTCAGAATGTCCAATTCACCTAACAGCACGTCTTTCAGGACTTGTGGGAGGAAACCGGAGCACCCGGTGGAAACCCACGCAGACACGGGAAGAATGTGTAGACTCCGCACAGACAGCGACCCAAGTCAGGAAACAAACTCAGATCCCGGATGCTGTGAGGCAATAGTGCTAACAACTGTGTCACCGTGCCACATGATCAGCCATGATCATATTGAATGGTGATGCAGGCTTGAAGGGCCGAATGGCGTACTCCTGCACCTATTTTCTATGTTTCGATGTGAGGTGAAGTGAAGCGCGGTTCGAACAAGGGTGACACCCAACTATTTTGGATGGAGGTCATGGTTAAGTCGTCTACTGGGAGAAAAATAGAGTTATTTCCTAGTAGTTTTGTTGTTCAGATGGAACCCTGGCACAACTGTCTTCTCGGGATTGGGGCATTGTGACCAGGTCCAAAAGTAGCATTGCAATGGGTCCAGGTCTCTGGTGAGCATCTTACTTGCTTCCTCGAAGGTTCATGCTTTTGTTAGCAGTGCTATGTAATCAGCACAGCTGATTTTCAGGGACTTTGTGCAGGGTACGTCCACCATTACAGATATTGAAAAGGCCAATGTGATCACTGACTCCTATGGCACACCATTGTTGAGACACCATTTGAGAAGGCATTTTACACATAAAATATCTTTCTAACCACCACCCATTAATTATCTGATACTTTTCTCTCAGTGCATGGAGTTCAAAATCTTTCACTTTAAAAGTCTCACGGTAATGTCCCACCTGATCCATGGGAAGTTGATGGTATTGTCACTGGACTAGTAATCCAGAGACCCAGGGTAATGATCTGGGACTCCGGGTTCGAATCCCATCACGGCAGATGGTGAAATTCAAATTCAATATTTAAAAAATTCTGGAATTAAATATCCAGTCACCAAAGATGTGCAGGTGAGTTGGATTGACCATGCTAAATTGCCCCTTCGTGCCCAAAAGTTAGGTGAGGTTACGGGGATAAGGCAGGGCAGTGGACCTAGGTAGGGTGCTCTTTCAGAGGGTTAGTGTAGACTCGATGGGCTGAATGGCTTCCTTCGGCGCTGCAGGAATTTTATGATTCTATGACCTCTGCTGTCCTTGCTGGTCTGGCCTCCATGTGACTCCAGACCTATTGCACTGTGGTTGACACTTAACTAGCCTAATAAGCCACTCAGTTCAAGGACAATTAGGGATGGACCAAATGCTGGCCTTGCCAGCGACATCCACATGAAATAATTTTTTAAAAGTCCATTCTAATCCTTCCATTCCGTTGACCCAATGTGTGCCCTTTACCCACTGGTGATTTCACTCTATCCTTTTGTTGTTTTGCCCTTGCTACCTCTCTCCCTACCTTTAAAATCAAAACCTTTGGACAGATCTCTTAACTCTTCCACCACTACTCACAACACGCACATTGCTGTTCGGGAGGAGGTTCCAGGATTTTGGTCCAGCAACATTGAGGGGTCGACGATATATTTCCACCTCAATATGGTGCGTGGCCTGGAGGGGAACTTGCTGGTGGTGTTGTTTTCATGTATCTGCTGCCCTCGTCCTGCTAGGCGGTGGAGGCCATGGGTTTGGAAGGTGCTATCAAAAGAGCCTGGCAAACTGCTGCAGTGCATCTTGATGGTACCGCCAACACTGTGGGCCAGTGCTGGAGGGAGTGAATGTTGAACATTGTGGATGGGGTGCCAATCAAACGGACTGCTTTGTCCTGGATGATGTCAAGCTTCTTGAGTATTGTGGGCATTGCAATGATCTAGGAAAGTAGAGAGTGTTCCTTCACATTCCTGACTTGTGTATTGTAGATGAAAAACAAGGAAAAGGCACTAAGTCCTAATGCTCATTTGGAAAGCCGGTGTCAACATGATGGGCTGAATGGTCTTCTTCGGCGCGGTAACATTCCGCGCTTCTGAGCCAAGAGGTGAGTTACTCACCATAGAATTCCCAGTCTCCTGACGTGCTCTTGTAACCATGGTATTTGTTTTACTGTTCCAGTTTAATTTCAGGTTAATGATGTTGATAGTGGGGGTTTGAGCGATGGTAATGCCATTGAATGTCCAGGGGAGATGGTCAGGTTCTGTCTTGTTAGAGATGATCATTGTTTGGCACGTGTGGAAGGTAGTGGCGTAGTGGCATTGTCACTGGACTGATGATCTGGTGATCAGGGTAATACTCTGGGAACCCGGGTTTGAATCCAGCTAAGGCACATGGTGGAAATTGGATCCAATAAATATCTGGAATTAAAAGTCTTAACGATAACCACAAAACCATTGTCAATTAGTGTAAAAAAACCAGCTGGTTTTGCCCTGGAGGGAAGGAAATCTGCAGAGGTCACTGGCCTACATGTGACTCCAGAGCCACAGCAATGGTTTAGCTCAGTGGGCTACACAGCTGGCTTGCGATGCAGAACAAGGCCAGTAGTGCGGATTCAATTCCAGCTTACCCGAACAGGCGCTGGAATGTGTCGACGAGGGGCTTTTCACAGTAACTTCATACTTGTGACAATAATAATTTAATATTATTAATATTAAATTCCCTCTGAAATGGCTGAGGAAGCCATTCAGTTGTATCAAATGGCTACAAAGTCAATAAAAAGTAATTAAACGTACCACCCAACATCACCCAGGCTCTGGAAACAACAATGACAAACCCATCACTGTCGACCCTGCAAAGTCCTCCAGGCTAACATCTGAAGGCTGGTGCCAACATTGGGAGAGCTGCCTCACAGACTGGACAAAGCAAGTCACAGAATCACACTTTACAGATTACATCCCAGACAACACTATCACCATCCCTGGGTAGTCGTGTCCCATCTGCATGATGGTATTCAGTCAGGAGTTCCCAACATCAACTCCGGACTCCGTGAAGTGTCATGGCACCAGGTTCAAACATGCACAAGGAACCCTCCTGCTGATTACCATGTACCGTCAGCTGATGAATCAGGATGGGCGACTTCAAAGGGTCCATCACTAAGAGTGACTCCACTACTGCCCGAGCTGGGCGAGTCCTAAAGGACATAGCTACTAGACAGGGTCTGCGACAGGTGGTGAGGGAACCAACAAGATGGAAAAACATTCTAGATCTCATCCTCATTGTCGAAAAAATAGGGCTAGACCGTGCAGGAGAGATGTTAGGAAGCATTTCTTCACTCAAAGGGTGGGAACTCTCTTCCACAAACTGCAGTTTAAACTAGATCAGTTGTTCATTTTAAATCTGCGATAGATAGTTTGTGTTAAGCAAAGATACTAAGGATATGGGTCAAAGGCATG
Organism: Scyliorhinus canicula; assembly: GCF_902713615.1. Lineage (NCBI taxonomy): Eukaryota > Metazoa > Chordata > Chondrichthyes > Carcharhiniformes > Scyliorhinidae > Scyliorhinus > Scyliorhinus canicula. The sequence goes on along the minus strand of NC_052151.1, from coordinate 16,803,281 downwards.
GAGCATGTTGTGTGGCACTATCACTGTGCTAAATGGGATAGATTCAGAACAGATCGAGCAACTCAAGACTGGGCATCCATGAGGTGCTGTGGGTCATCAGCAGCAGCAGAATTGTATTCAACCACAATCTGCAACCTCATGGCCCGGTATATCCCCCACTCTACCATTACCATCAAGCCAAGGAGGGCAGCACGGTGGCCTAGTGGTTAGCACAACCGCCTCACGGCGCTGAGGTCCCAGGTTCGATCCCGGCTCTGGGTCACTGTCCGTGTAGAGTTTGCACATTCTCCCCGTGTCTGCGTGGGTTTCGCCCCCACAACCCAAAAATGTGTAGAGTAGGTGGATTGGCCACGCTAAATTGCCCCTTAATTGGAAAAAATAATTGGGTAATTAAATTTATATTAAAATAAAACACCATCAAGCCAAGGGATCAACCCTGGTTCAAGGGCTGCTCAGTGGTGCAAGTGGTTAACACGGTTACCTCACGGCGCCAAGGTCCCAGGTTCAATCCCGGCTCTGGGTCACTGTCCGTGTGGAGTTTGCACATTCTCCCCGTGTTTGCGTGGGTTTCGCCCCCACAATCCAAAAGATGTGCAGCATAGGTGGATTGGCCACGCTAAATTGTCCCTTAATTGGAAAAAAAGGAACTGGGTGCTCTAAATTTTTTTAAAAAGCTGGTTCAATGAAGAGTGCAGGAGAGCATGCCAGGAGCAACATCAGGCAGACTGAAAAAATGAAGTGTCAACCTGGTGAAGCTACAACACAGGATTACTTGTGTGCAAAACAGTACAAGCAGCAAAGCTAAGCGATTCCACAATCAAAGGATCAGATCTAAGGTCTGTAGTCTTTCCACATCCAGACATGAATGGTGATGGACAATTAAACAACTCACTGGAGGAGGAGATTCCTCAAATATTCCCATCCTCAATAATGAGAGAGCTCTGCATATCTGTCCAAAAGTACAAGGCTGAAGCATTCGCAACAATCTTCAGCCAGAAGTGCAGAATGGATGATCCATCTCGGTCTCCTCCGGAGGTCTCCAGCATCACAGATGTCAGTCTTGAGCCAATACAATTCACTCCACGTGATATCAAGAAACAGCTCTATCAAGTGGCACTTACTTGGCAGTAACCTGCTCATTAACGCTTCGTTTGGCTTCTAGCAGGGTCACTCAGCTCCTGACCTCATTGCAGCCTTGGTTCAAACATGGACAAAAGAGCTGAACTCCAGAGGTGAGGTGAGAGTGACTGCCCTTGACATCAATGTGGAATTTGACCCCCAATCTCCTGTCTTGCCCCCTCGCCTGGGATCACAAAAACCTCACAGGATTTCAAGCCACAGTATTAATCGACAGCTTAATCAAAAAAAATTTGAATTGGATGGACACTTTAAATTTTAAAAAGAATGAAGCAGCTGAAGATGGTTGGCTCTGGGACACTATCCTGAGGAACTCCTGCATTTTCATGATTTGATAAATGCACCATTTAATTACATTTCTGATATGTATTTCCACATCGCGACAACATTACATAAATATTCGTTACAACAACCTGCCTTTATATAGCACCTTTAATCCAATGAAGCTTCCCAAGGTGCTTCCCAGGAGCCTTAAAAAAACAAACAATGACACCGAGCCACATAGGCGATATTAGGTCAAATGACCATACATTTGGTCAAAGAGGTAGGTTTTATTTGTTGCCCTTGAATGGTAGCGTGCAAGCAGCAGAGTTTTGGATGACCTCAAATTTACAGAGGGTAGGAGAGCAGGCCAGGAGTGCATTGGCATAGTCAAGTCTACAGGTAACAAAAGGCACAAATGAGGATGCAGCAACAGATAAACTGAGGCAGGGTTTGCGATGAACAATGTTGCAGAGGTGGAAATAGGCGCTCTTAGTGATAGCACCGATATGTGTTTGGAGGGTGGCACAGTGGTTAGCATTGCTGCCTCACGGCACCGAGAACCCAGGTTCGATCCCGGCCCTGTGTCACTGTCTGTGTGGAGTTTGCACATTCTCCCTGTGTCTGCTTGCGTTTCACCCCATTAATGTCCTTGTCGGATGGCCTGATCTATATTGCAAGAACACTTGTAGCTAAAGTTATAAATTATTTATTAACATTAACTGTGGATCAATTATATACAAAACAACAGATGAATAATGATATGAACATGCACAAGCAACCTCTCTCCCAGCTTCCTAGTCAGTATGAGGTCACCTGACTCTAACATTCACTTACATACTAATGAGACTCCTGGTGGTCAGTCGGCGAATTACAACACACCCATGATATCACTACAACGCCCACAACCCAAAAAGATGTGTCGGATAGGTGAATTCGCCACACTAAATTGGCCCTTAATTGAAAAAAAAGAATTGGGTATTGTCAATTTATTTTAAAAAAGATAAGTGTTTGGAAGCTCATCATGGGGTCAATACAGCAACAAGTGTGCAAACAGTCAACTTCCAGGTTGAGGGATGTAGGGGATCATGGGTTATGGAGAGAAGGCAGGAGAATGGGGATGAGAAACATATCAGTCATGATTGAATGGTGGAGCAGTCTCGATTGGCCGAATGGCCTAATTCTGCTCCTATGTCTTATGGTCAGTTACTAGGGCCTGGAATTTGTAGTAGGGCAATGGTTTTGGTCTTCCCGATATTTAATTGGGAGAACGTTCTGTTCATCCAGTACTGAATGTCAGATAATCTGATAATTTAGCAACAAAGTGAGAGTCAAGTGAGGCAATGGTCATGTAGAGCTGGGTGTCATCAGTGTAGGTGGGGAAACTATGTTTTTGGGTGATGTTGCTGAGGGATAGCACATAGATGGGAAATGGGAGGGGGATGAAGTATTGACCCATAGGGGACACCGGAACTATTGCTACAGGAGAAGGAAGAGAGCCAATTGCAAGTGATAGTCTATGATTAGATGGATAAGGATGGAAGCAGGGGAGCAGTACAACCTGTTTGGATGATGGTGGAGAGATGTTGGATCGATGGTGTTGTTGGAGACGGTAGCGTGGTGGTAATCTCACTGGACTAGTAATCCAGAGGCCCAGGCTAATGCTCTGGGGACACGGGTTCAAATCCAAACCCCACCCTGGCTGGTGGAATTTGAATTCAATTAATAAATCTGGAATTAAAAGATAGTCTCAATGAGAGTAACCATGATACTACCACCAGATGTGTTAAAAGCCCATCTGGGTCATTCGATGTCCTTCAGTGAAGGAAATCTGCCATCCTTTCCTGCTCTGGCCTCGATGTGACTCCATACGCACAGCTATGTGTTTGACTCTCAATTGCCCTCGGAAAATGGCCTAGCAAACCACTCAGGCCAAGGGCAATTAGGAAAGGCTGATGCCTGGATCCTGTGAAAGAATCTTTTAAAAACACGAAAAGGATGAGGACGGTTAGTTCACAGGGGATATTATCTGAGACTTTGATAAGAGAACGACAACATAAAAGTACATTAAGAAGTCTTACAACACCAGGTTAAAGTCCAACATGTTTTTTTCAAACACTAGCTTTCGGAGCACTGCTCCTTCCTCAGGTGAATGTGAATGTAGTTAGCACAATTGCTTCACAGCTCCAGGGTCCCAGGTTCGATTCCCGGCTTGGGTCACTGTCTATGTGGAGTCTGCACGTTCTCCCCGTGTCTGCGTGGGTTTCCTCCGGGTGCTCCGGTTTCCTCCCACAGTCCAAAGATGTGCAGGTTAGGTGGATTGGCCATGCTAATTTGCCCTTAGTGCCCAAAATTGCCCTTAGTGTTGGGTGGGGTTACTGGGTTATGGGGATAGGGTGGAGGGGTGGGCTTGGGTGGGTGCTCTTTGAAAGAGCCAGTGCAGACTCGATGGGCCAAATGGCCTCCTTCTGCACTGTAAATTCTATGATTCTAACCCATAAGACCATAAGACGTAGGAGCAGGATTAGGCCACTCGGCCCATCGAGTCTGCTCCGCCTTTAGATCATGGCTGATATTTTTCTCATCCCCATTCTCCTGCCTTTTCCCCATAACCCCTGATCCCCTTAGTAATCAAGAACCTATCTATCTCTTTCTTAAAGACACTCAATGAATGGGCCTCCACAGCCTTCTGCAGCAAATAGTTCCTCATTCATCACCCTCTGGCTGAAGAAATTCCTCTTCATCTCTGTTTTAAAGGATCGTCCCTTCAGTCTGAGATGGTGTCCTCTGGTTCTGGTATTTCCTACAAGTGGAAACATCCTCTCCACGTCCACTCTATCCAGGCCTCGCAGTATCCTGTAAGTTTCAATAAGATCCCCCCCTCATCCATCTAAACTTGAGTACAAGGTGGCAAGATGGATACAGAACTGGCTAGGTAATTGAAGACAGAGAGTAGCAATGGAGGGTGCTTTTCAGATTGGAGGGCAGTGACTAGTGGTGTTCCGCAGGGATCAGTGCTGGGACCTTTGCTGTTTGTAGTATATATAAATGATCTGGAGGAAAATGTAACTGGTCTGATTAGTAAGGTTGCAAACGACACAAAGATTGGTGGAACTGCGGATAGCGATGAGGACTGTCAGAGGATACAGCAGGATTTAGATCGTTTGGAGACTTGGGCAGAGAGATGGCAGATGGAGTTTATTTCGGACAAATGTGAGGTAATGCATTTTGGAAGGTCTAATGCAGATAGGTGAATGGTAGAACCCTCAAGAGTATTGACAGTCAGAGAGATCTAGGTGTACAGGTCCACAGGTCACTGAAAGAGGCAAGACAGGTGGAGAAGGTAGTCAAGAAGGCATACGGCATTCTTGCCTTCCTTAGGCCGGGGCATTGAATATAAGAATTGGCAAGTCATGTTGCAGCTGTATAGAACCTTAGTTAGGCCTCGCTTGGAGTATAGTGTTCAATTCTGGTTGCCACAGTACCAGAAGGATGTGGAGGCTTTAGAGAGCGTGCAGAAGAGACTTACCAGGATGTTGCCTGGTATGGAGGGCATTAGCTATGAGGAGCGGTTGAATAAACTCGGTTTGTTCTCACTGGTATGACAGAGGTTGAGGGGCGACCTGATAGAGGTCTACAAAATTATAAGGGGCATAGACAGAATAGATAGTCAGAGGTTTTTTCCCAGGGTAGAGGGGTCAATTACTAGGGGGCATAGGTTTAAGGTGCGAGGGGCAAGGTATAGAGATGTACAAGGCAAATTTTTTACAGAGGCTAGTGGTGCCTGGAACTCGCTGCCGGAGGAGGTGGTGGATGCAGGGACGATAGTGACATTTAAGGGGCATCTTGACAAATACATGAATAGGATGGGAATAGAGGGATATGGACCCAGGAAGTGTAGAAGATTTTAGTTTAGATGGGCAGCATTGTCGGCACAGGCTTGAAGGGCCGAAGGGCCTGTTCCTGTGCTGTACTTTTCTTTGTTCTTTGTTCTTTGTTCTAGTACAGACCCAGAGTCCTCAACCGCTTTTCATTCCAGGGATCATTCTTGTGAACCTCCTCTAGACCCTTTCCAGGTGTCAATGTAAGCCTACTTGTGACACTAATAAAGATTATTATTATGTTTCCATTACTTCTTTTGCCAATTAGCTCTAGGGCTGCCAACTCGCCAGGACTGGCCTGGAGTCTCCAAGAATTGAAGATGAATCTCCAGGATATTGTGTGCAATCCTGGAGAAGTATCTTTGGGGCATTAAAAAAATGTTTTCTTATTTAGTTTTGTTTAAAAATTATTTTTTATCAGTTATAAAAATATTGAAAATTGGGGTAAAAAAGATTGTTTAGCTGACAGTTAAGCATTATCCAAGTGAGTAAGGCGTCTTTCCAATTGGCGTAGGAAGACAGTGCGTCACAAAGATGGATGTTTTGGCCGGCTAATGGCTGGAATGGGGGGGGGGGGGCAAGCCATGTGATGAAACCTCCAGGAATACATTTACTCGCAGTTGGCAACCGTATGGTGTCCTCTTCTTCTTGATCCATCCACCAATGGGAACAGTTGTTCCCTTTCTACTCTGTCTAGGTTCCTCATGATTTTGAATACCTCTATCAGATCTCCTCTCAACCTTCTCATCTCCCAGGGAAACAGCCCCAACTTCTGCCTGCCTCAGACTGCGAGAGGTGCAGGTGGGTGCTGGTAGGAATGTAAGGGCGGCTGCATTTTCTTGTAGCGCATGGAGAATATGAAATATTTGGGGAGGCAGTGATATTATCACCGGACTAGTAATTCGGAGACCCAGGGTAATGCGCTGTGGTCCTGGGTTCAAATCACAGCATGGTGAAATTTAAATTCAATAAAAATGTGGAATTAAAAGTCTAATGATGACCATGAAACCATTGCCAATTTCTTAAAAAACTCACCTGGTTCCCCAATATCGTCCAGGGATGGAAATCTGCCATCCTTGCCTGGTCTGGCCTACATGTGACTCCTACACAGCGATGCGTTTGACTCTTAATTGCCCTCCCACTGAAATGCTCTAGCAAGCCACTCAGTTCAAGGGCAATTAGGGACGGGCAACAAATGCTGGCCCAGCCAGCGACCCCCACATCCCAAGAACCAAGAAAAAAAAATCTTTCTTCCTTCATCCAGGAAGAGTGGCTGTCTCGATCCACTGGTGCGGGTGTCATTAAAATGCAGGCCAGGGCGAGTGGAGGAGCAGGAGAGAAAAGATGAGGTGGGTGCGCGATCAGGTTGCTAGAAGTTGTCACTGTCAACAAAATAAAATTGAATCTGTGCATTATTTTTTGTCATTTGCCACACAAATGGGGAGGGGAGGGTGGAGAGGAACCTATCAATTGACATTAGTTGCATGGTTTAGGTGGGAGCAGACGTCGAAGGAGGTTTAAATTCCTCTCCACTTTCCATCACTTCGTCCTGCTCCGATTGTGTGAGTCGTGCATTGCTTTCATTGCAGTGGGTGGGGAATATGTGTGTGTTTATGTGAGGGACAGGCCCGGGGCGCGAGAGCTCATGGGAAGGCCTCAGTCAGCCATGTTCTTCAATTGTGTTTTTGTAGCGAGAGGGGGAATCTAAAATTATATAGAGGAGGAAACAAAAATTGCCAGAGGCTCGCGCGGGGGGAGAAGGAACCAGGCAGGGAGGAGAGAGAGAAAAAAAAGACAACAGATAAAGGACAGGTAAGTGGCAGCGCTTTGCGTGAGGTGGCAACTTGTGGGAAATGTTGTACAAAGTATTCCCCTCTCTTTCCCCTTTCTGTTGTGCATTGACTTTGTATCCAGCTCTTTGTGAAGGCTGGAGCTGCTGTAACAAACTTTAAGGTATCCATTTTGTGGCAGCAACATTGTAGCAAATTGGCGCGAGCTCCCGGGTCAACGTTCCATTTCTGCCTCGTTCGCTCTCTTGGTTTTGTGTATCTGTCCCTTGAAATTTTGTTTTATCTGCCCTCTTACTAATCCTTATTTTATTTTTGCTGATCGGGGTTCACCCCGTCGAGTAAGCCGAATTGGGATTCTTGTATCCGGGGAAAAAAAAATGTTTTTCTGCCTCCAGGGTTGGAAGCAAATTCGTTTTTTGGAAAAAAAAAGTTTTACTTCCCCCCTCCCCCACATCTAAAAAATAAAATGCAAAGCGGGACACGCTGCATTTATTTATTTTTAAAAATATAATGCTTCAGTCCCTTCGCCCCCAGCTGTTGCAACGCTTCACCATCTTTGTTCTGGCTGATCTTTCCTCTTCTATCGCCCATTTTAAAAATAGGTTTTGATTTCGAATTCTTCACTTAGTCAAGGCGGGGGAGGGGAGGGAAGAGTTTAGTTATGTTTTTTTTTGGCAGGATCAATTTGGATTTTGTTTTTTTTTGGGAGGGAAAAAAATAAATTCCTGTCAGGAAATGAGATTTTGAGCCTCTTGCCTGGGCTGGAGTTCTGTTAGAGCAAACTACCTGTTTTCAGAAGCTTCCCTCAATGTGCACCTGAGGGAAAAGTTTGCCTATTGTTTTTTTGTTTTCAGTTGGTTCTGCCTGGCAATTCTGCCATTTGAATGTCATGTTTCCCATCTAATTGGGGGAAGATGGGAAAAGAGTGATTTGAACGGTACGTCAACAGCTCAGCCTGCCTTCCTCTCAATATTAGTCACCAGCACAAGTGGCTCCTATTTACAAACAGTAGCACCTTCCTCCTGAACAAGGAAACAAATTGCTTTTTTTTTTGCCCAAAGTTTCAAAAAGCACATTTTAAAAACAAGATTGACAACGCAGTGTTGTTGCTCGCTTCCCCCAGGGTTTGGAATTTTTCTCTTGTTTTTTTATTTTGAGTATCCAGTTATTTTTCTCCAATTAAGGGGCAATTTAACGTGGCCAATCCACCTACCCTGCACATCTTTGGGTTGTGGGGGTGATATCCACACAGACACGGGGAGAATGCGCAAACTCCGCACGGACAGTGGGCCGGGGCTAGGATTCGAACCCGGGTCCTCGGCGCCGTCAGGCAGCAGTGCTAATCACTGTGTCACCGTGCCGCCCCTCTCTTCAAGGTTGTGCGACCTTTCAACTCTCTACCTCCAAAGAGGTGGTGGAAGTGGGGAATCACTGAATATTTTCAAAGCAGAGGTAGATTGTTAGGTGAGGGAATTGAAGATTATTGGGGGTAACTGGGGAATGTGGAACTGGAAACAAACAGATCAGTCGTGATCTTATCGAATGGCAGAGGGGGCTCGAGGGGCCGAATGGCCTTTTGCACTGTAGGAATTCAATGATATCTCTGCCCCTATATCCTATGTTCATCACCACCCCCCTTCATGTGATGCTCCTTAAAAGTGATCAAGCTTTTTAGTCACCTGAACTTCTCATGTAGCTCGGTGTCAGATTTCTGTCTGGCTAGGTTGCAATGAAATGCCTTGGGTTGTTTTACTATATCAAAGGTGTTATATAAATGTAAGTTATAGTGCAGTGGTTAGCACTGCTGCCTCACAGCGCTGAGGATCCGAGTTCGATCCTGGTCCTGGGCCACTTTCCACGTGGAGTTTGCACATTCTGCCCTGCGGAGATTTTCCAGCATTTTCTCTTTTAAAAAAAAAAAAAAAAAAAAATTTAGAGTACCCAATCCATTTTTTCCAATTGGGGGGCAATTTAGCGTGGCCAATCCACCAAGTCTGCACATCTTTTGAGTTGTGGGGGCAAAATTCTGCCCGTGTCTGAAACCAAAGAGAAAATGCTGGGGGCAGCACGATGGCGCAGTGGGTTAGCACTGCTATCTCACGGCGCCGAGGTCCCAGGTTCAATCCCGACTCTGGGTCACTGCCCGTGTGGAGTTTGCACGTTCTCCCCGGGTTTGCGTGGGTTTCGCCCCCACAACTCAAAAGATGTGCAGACTTGGTGGATTGGCTACGCTAAATTGCCCCCTAATTGGAAAAAAATGAATTGTGTACTCTAAATTTATTTTTAAAAAAAAGAGAAAATGCTGGAAAATCTCCGCAGGTCTGGCAGCATCTGTAGGGAGAGAAAAGAGCTAAAGTTTCAAGTCCAGATGACCCTTCAAAGCTCCCCGTGTCTGTGTGGGTCACCCCCACCCCCCCTAATTGGCTGGGCCAGCATTTGTTGCCCGTCCCTAATTGCCCCCTAATTGGGAAGAAAAGAATTGGGTACTCAATTTATTTTTTAAAAACTCCTCCCCCATTGTGACTAATGCAGACTCATTTAAAAAAAATGAAATACTGCAGTTTCAGGAAATCTGAAACAAAACCAGAAAATGCTGTAAAAACTCCATCCGTTAAGAAAGAAGAACAGGTATGAAGCGTTACACTGGATTTGAAATGTTAACTCTGTTTCTGTCTTCGCAGTGCTGCCAGACCTGAGTTTTTCTGGCTTTTTCTGTTTCTAATGTTTGTTTTCTCCATTGCTCCACCTCTAATATTCCATTGTTTCTTTAAACTGTTCTGTGCAGATTCAGGAAATGTTTTTGATTTGATTTATTATTGTCATATGTATTGGTATACAATGAATAGTATTGTTTCTTGCATGCTATACAAACAATGCATACCGTACATAGGGTAGGAATGAGAGACTGCAGAATATAATGTTAAATTATAATGTTAAAGATGAAGTCACACGGGATCAGGGGTGAGCTGGCAAGGTGGATACAGAACTGGCTAGGTCATAGAAGGCAGAGGGACGCAATGGAAGGGTGCTTTTCTGATTGGAGGGCTGTGACTAATGGTGTTCCGCAGGGATCAGTGCTGGGACCTTTGCTGTTCGTAGTATATATAAATGATTTGGAGGAAAATGTAACTGCTCTGATTAGTAAGTTTGCGGACGACACAAAGGTTGGTGGAATTGCAGATAGCGATGAGGACTGTCAGAGGATACAGCAGGATTTAGATCGTTTGGAGACTTGGGTGGAGACATGGCAGATGGAGTTTAATCCGGACAAATGTGAGGTAATGCATTTTGGAAGGTCTAATGCAGGTAGGGAATATATAGTGAATGGTAGAACGCTCAAGAGTATTGACAGTCTGCGAGATCTGGGTGTACAGGTCCACAGGTCACTGAAAGGGGCAACGTGGGTGGAGAAGGTAGTCAAGAAGGCATACGGCATGCTTGCCTTCATTGGCCGGGACATTGAGTATAAGAATTGGCGAGTCATGTTGCGGCTGTATAGAACCTTAGTTAGGCCACACTTGGAGTATAGTGTTCAATTCTGGTTGCCACACTACCAGAAGGATGTGGAGGCTTTAGTGAGGGTGCAGAAGAGATCTACCAGGATGTTGCCTGGTATGGAGGGCATTAGTTATGAGGAGCAGTTGAATAAACTCGGTTTGTTCTCACTGGAACGACGGAGGTTGAGGGGCGACCTGATAGAGGTCTACAAAATTATGAGGAGCATATACAGAGTGGATAGTCAGAGGCTTTTCCCCAGGGTAGAGGGGTCAATTACTAGGGGGCATAGGTTTAAGGTGCGAGGGGCAAAGTTTCGAGTAGATGTATGAGGTAAGTTTTTTACACAGAGGGTAGTGGGTGCCTGGAACTCGCTGCCGGAGGAGGTGGTGGAAGCATGGACGATAGTGACATTTAAGGGGCATCTTGACAAATACATGAATAGGATGGGAATAGATGGATACGGACCTAGGAAGTGCAGAAGATTTTAGTTTAGATGGGCAGCATGGTCGGCACAGGCTTGAAGGGCCGAAGGGCCTGTTCCTGTGCTGTACTTATCTTTGTTCTTTATTCTAAATGGGGATCTGTGGGGTTTGAAAGGCCACGTGTGTTAAGATGTTGACCAGGATCTGTTATTATTAATGGGCTGCTTCAATATTGGAAATGATGTGAATTGAGTTGAATGCTGCACAGCAAACAGCCTGATCGCAGACATAGGGCAGATCATTGAAATGGCCAAATGGTGAAAACACTGTCCTGAGCTACTCCTGCAGCGATATGCTCGGGCTGTCTATCTTCTTCTTGAGTCAGTGTTCGACTCCAGTGACAGGGGAATTTTCCCTGGGTTGAGGAGGGTAGCTAAATCTCTCCTCTCCTCTTGTGTCCGTGTCCAGATTAATGATGTCTGGAGCCGGGTGGTTCTGGCAGAATCTAAGCTGAGTATTGGTGAATAGTTGGGTGAGTAGAGTGTAATTTTATGATGACTATCTCCATCACTAATTGGGTGTTAACATGGATGCTGCTGGTAGGCCATTTGACTCACACTTGCGGGGGTGAGGGACGAGGCTATTTTTATTTGCTGGCCGTCTGAAGTTCACGCAGCCAGCAGGAGGCATTTGGCAACCATATCGCGAGGGGTCCCATCCGAGCAGCACTCTGTACATGTCAAGGATTTAAAAAAATATAAATATAGTGTACCCAATTCATTTTTTCCAATTAAGGGGCAATTTAGCGTGGCCAACCTTGCACATCTTTGGGTTGTGGGGCGAAACTCGTGCAAACTCAGAGCCAGGATCGAACCTGGGACCTTGGCGCCGTGAGACTGTAGTGCTACCACTGCACCACCGTGCTTCTCTAAAGTTAAGGATCTTGCCTGGGATCTCCGTTGTCTGGTTTGGTTTATTTATTTAAAAAAAAAAAAAAAAAAATTTTTTAGAGTACCCAATTCATGTTTTCCAATTAAGGGGCAATTTAGTGTGGCCAATCCACCTACTCTGCACATCTTTGGGTTGTGGGGGCGAAACCCACGCAAACACGGGGAGAATGTGCAAACTCCACACGGACAGTGACCCAGAGCCGGGATTGAACCTGGGACCTCGGCGCCGTGAGGCAGCAATGCTAACCACTGCGCCACCGTGCTGCCCCGGTTTGGTTTATTTTGGAGCACTTTATGTATTTGCCTTTCGAGCCCTGAAGGGAGAGAAGCCCTTTTCCCCCCATCAAAATGTTTTGTCTAATTCTACTTTTCCTAGCCCCCTCCCTCTCACCCTCATACACACATCTCACTCACACACTATACACACTTGGCGCGCGCACACTCTCTCTTAACTCTTCCCACCAGCTCCTTTTCGAGGCTCCGCCGCTGGCAATAAGCTGGGTGCAGCCCCCCCCCCCAAGCTGCTGGCCAAGTTGGCTCCTGCCTCGCCTCGGCCTCTCTGTTGGCCATGGACTATTCTGCCCAGCAACAGCACAGTGGAATAAATTAAATGGGCCAATCAGGGCAAGGCATTTGGGAACATTGGATGCTGGTGGCAAGCTGACTAATTCTTTTAAAATTTTGCGCCTTCAAAGCAGCGTTTACTGGTCACATGGTGGCTGCCCGCTTACTGGTCACGTGGTGGCTGCCCGCTTACTGGTCACGTGGTGGCTGCCCGCTCTGCAGACCTCCTGGAGACCCTAGTTTGGGGAAACCCTGACTTGGGGTTGCTCCAGTGCAATATTGAGAGAGCGCCACCTGTCTTTCAGATAAGGTATTAAAACCAAAACTTCCTCGACCTGTGAACACAATTTATGCGCTTAGAAAGGTTGGCGTGAAATGAAATTGAATGCATGGAACTGTTTTTCTTCCTGGGATTGGGTGAGGGGCTTTCAAGGCCATTTCAGAAGGTAGTTAAGAGCCGCATGGGTGTGGTCTGGAGTCACATGTAGGCCAGACTGGGTAGGTTTGGCAGGTTTCCTTCACTAAAGAGGACATTGGTAAATATGGTGTGTTTTTACGACAATCGATGGTCACTGAGACTAGCTTCTTGTTCTAAATCCCGGCAGCTGGCTGAATCTCTGGATTAGTCCAGTGACATTACCCCCATCGCGTCACCCCCAGCTAATCCGTATGGAAACGAAGACTTAATGACAAGTCATAAATGTGTTGGGAGGAAATGTTTTAAAAAAAATCCTGGCTTTCAAATTCTTCTAAGGCCGTTCCCCTCTCTACCTGTAATCCCCAGAGCCCGCCAAGAACTCTTACTCGTCCTCCAATCGTTCCATTGGCAGCCATACCTTCACATATGGGCAGCACGGTAGCACAGTGGTTAGTTAGCACAGTTGCTTCACAGCTCCAGGGTCCTCGGTTCGATTCCCGGCTTGGGTCACTATCTGTGGGGAGTCTGCTACGTTCTCCCCGTGTCTGGGTGGGTTTCCTCCGGGTGCTCCAGTTTCCTCCCAGTCCAAAGATGCGCAGGTTAGGTGGATTGGCCACGCTAAATTGCTCTTGGTATCCAAAAAGGTTAGGTGGGGTCACTGGGTTATGAGGATAGAGTGGAGGTGTGGGCTTAAGTGGGGTGTTCTTTCCAAGACCTGATGGGCCGAATGGTCTCCTGCACTGGATATTCTAGGATATGCCTGAAACTCGAGAATTCCCTCCTGGGAATTCTCTGTCTCTCCCTCTTCCCATTTAAGATGTTCATTTAAAGCCTAACTTCTGATATCTCCTTGTGGTGTTCCTCTGTATCCAGTTTTGTTTGATGGTGATCCTTTGGGGATGTTGCACAGGTTACAGGTGCTATACAAATGCAGCCTGTCGTTGTTGGAAGCTTTATGCAAATTTCAGCCTCCAGGGGTGCGTTTAGAATGCGACTTTTTGTTTTGCTCTGTGATGTGTGTCGACCTGTGCTTTTGTTTTTGTTCATCGATGCTTGAGTTTCAGCTGTGATGAGTGCTTGCATTCAATGCTGCGGTTGGGTTTGGTGCGCCTAGGCAGCTGTGGAATCGGCTGAGTACGACTCTGAGGCTATTGCCTATGGTCCAGTTGCCTGACAGGATCGGGAGGGTGTTGATGTCGACAGTGTGATTCTATTCAGCCCATCCCTGCCTGTGCTAGCTCTTCAGTGGCACCATCATCAATTAAAGCCACTCCCATGTTCTCTTCCCATAACCCTGCAATTCTTTTCCCCCCCCACCCCCCCCTTCGAAATATCCTCCAGTTCATGTGGTCTGCAATACGTTGAGCTGAATAAGCCCCTGATAAGCATCCTGCTGGATGTAAGGAGCTTTACTGAAGGACAGTTTTGTCACCAGGGGATAATCTGATGTCATCACCGAGTTGTCCTTGGAGGCACTTCTAATGACTGATTAGTTAATTGTGAGGTCAAGGTTCACTTAGTTTATGCAAAGCCATCTGAATTCTAAGACGGGGCTTAATACCTGTTCGTTTACTTTGTGAGATCTTGCTGTTTGTATGAATTTTCCTTTCAAAGAGACCTTGCTGTCGAAGTTTTCCTTCGCAATCTGGCGGCAATGTTCAGTGACAGAAATCAAGCTCAAAGTTCTCTATTGGCAACTTTGCTCAGCAGGCTCCTGTGCTCGGGTGCCCTGACTTAGAGGAGAGATGTCCTTGGACAAGGCTCTTGCTCGTCCGCTCTCTGTAACTCTAGCCATAGAATCCCTACAGTGCAGAAGGAGGCCATTGAGCCCATCACATCTGCAACCATCCTCTCGATGAGCACCCGACTAGGCCCTCTTTTCCCCGCCTTATCTCTGGACACCCCATAACTTAGCCTGCACATCTTTGGACTGTGGGAGGAAACCGGAGCAGCTGGAGGAATCCCACGGAGAAACGTGCACATTCCACACAGTCACCGAGGCCGGAATCGAACCCGGGTCTTTGGTACTGTGAGGCAGCAGTGCTACATAAATCCCACACCAACATGGTTCACTATTTCGATCAAAAATTAATTGAGATACACCGAATGATAATGGCTGCATTGAAAATTAAATTGCCACTGCATTTGGCACACTAATTAAAAAAAAAATTAGAGTACCCAATTCTTTTTTTCTCAATTAAGGAGCAATTTAGCGTGGCCAATCCACCTACCTTGCACGGACAGTGACCTGGGACCTGGATGGAACCCTGGTCCTCAGCGCTGTCAGTGCTAACCACTGCGCCATTGTGCTGAATTTTGGGACACTGATGATCTGGATTTTGCATGTTGCTCTTGCAGGCGTGCAGAGGTACCTTGGAATGACCTTTTCTCCTGTTTGTATTTCAGGCCCTAGAACAACTCGGAAGGAAGGAAGATGGCTCGTACCAAGCAAACTGCCCGTAAATCTACTGGTGGCAAAGCACCAAGGAAACAGCTGGCAACAAAAGCTGCCCGTAAGAGCGCACCGTCCACTGGCGGTGTGAAGAAGCCTCATCGTTACCGGTTAGTGGCTGAACTGGGTGCCTGGAGCTTAGCCCTTAGTCCTGGGCTTGAGCAGATTGTGCGGTGTACTATATAGTCGGTTCATGCAGATTTCTCTGCCCCCACCACCTTTCCCCTGTGGTCTGGTTGGGGTATTCGATAGAGAGAGGCCAATCAAACAGCATGACTGCCAATCCCAACCTTCCCCTGGCCAGAGCAGAGCTTGGTGACTGCTGCTCAAGGTTGGCCAGTGACCTGCGGTCTGACCTCCCAGGTCTCTGGAGCCCTTCCTTCCAACATAAGGTCAAAAGTGGGGATGTTTGCGGATGCCTGCACAATGTTCAGCACCATTCGTGACTCCTCCGATAATGAAGCAGTCCATGTCCAAATGCAGCAAGACCTGGACAATATCCAGGCTTGGGCTGACAAGTGGCAAGTTACATTCGTGCCACATAAGTGCCAGGCAATGACCATCTCCAACAAGAGAGGAAGAAATCATTGTCCCTTGACATTCAGTGGCATTACCATCGCTGAATCCCCCACAATCAACATCCTGGGGGTTACCATTGACCAGAAACTGAACTGGACTAGCCATGTTAATACTGTGACCACCAGGGCAGGTCAAGGGCTAGGACTCCAACGACAAGTAATTCACCTCCTGATTCTCCAAAGCCTGTCCACTATCTACAAGGCACAAGTCAGGAGTGTGATGAAATACTCTCCATTTGCCTGGATGAGTGCAGCTTCAACAACACTCAAGAAGCTCGACACCATCCAGGACAAAGCAACCCAATTGATTGGGGCCCCTTCCACAAGCATTCAAACCCTCCACTACCAATGAACAGTGGCAGCTGCTTGTACCATCTACCAGATTCCTTAGGCCACACCTTCCAAACCCACGCCAACTACCATCTAGAAGGACAAGAGCAGCTGATTCCTGGGAACCCCACTACCTGGAGGTTCCCATCCCAAGTCACTCACCACCCTGACTTGGAAATATATCGTCACTCCTTCACTGTCACTGGGGCAACATCCTGGAACTCCCTCCCTAACAGCACTGTGGGTGTACCTACCCCACATGGATAGCAGAAATTCAAGAAGGAAGCTCACCACCACTTAGTGTGGCCATTTAGAGTGGGGAATAAATACTGGCCGAGGTAGACACCATGACTAAATTTTTCAAAAAGTGACAAGTTAAATGTAAATTCTATGATTCTAAAGGAAACGCTTTATGATCAGAAATGGTTCTCCACATCAAAGTCAAGATGGAGCTATTTGGGTTGGTGGGGAGAGGGTGGTGCTTAGCAACACTATTGATAATTTGAGAGTTTGCTTTCTTCATTGTGGGATATGTGCCAATGAATAGAATCATGGAATTTACAATGCTGAAGGCCATTCGGCCCATCGAGTCTGCACCGGCCTTTGGTAAGAGCACCCTACCCAAGTCCACACACCCTCCACCGTAACCCAGTAACCCCCACCTAACCTTTTTGGACACTAAGGGCAATTTAGCATGGCCACTCCACCTAACCTGCACATCTTTGGACTGTGGGGGGGGGAAACTGGAGCACCCGGAGGAAACCCACGCAGACACAGGGAGAACGTGCAGACTCCACATAGACAGTGACCCAAGCCGGGAATTGAACCTGGGACCCTGGAGCTGTGAAGCAACAGTGCTAACCACTGCGACCATGCCTCCTGCTGGACCTACGAAGCAGATCGTTTAATGAGCTAACCAATTGTTTGTAATAGCCCTGCACGGTTTTCCTCTTTGATTATCCATCCGATTCCCTATTCAAAGTTTAACTCAATCTGCTCTCACCGTCAGACAGTGAATTACATAATCACAACTTGCTGTGTAAACCCTGCCATGCCAGATGAATGAAGCTCAAACTTTGGAATGGGACACGAAGGGCTGTTTTCCCATGTGTGGACAAGGTGTCCCACCATATCCTTCATTCAATCTCTCGATCTGATTCTTTCAAAAAGGAAATCAACAAGTGTGGGGTTTATTTTTGTGTTTGGCTCACGTGCACTTTTAATGAATTATGACTGGCATCTGTTGCTGGAACCCACTGATTTAACCTGCCTAACCCGTTCCCTCCCAGCCCAGGTACTGTGGCCCTCCGAGAAATCAGACGCTACCAGAAGTCTACTGAGCTTCTGATCCGCAAGCTTCCCTTCCAGCGCCTCGTCCGTGAAATTGCTCAGGACTTCAAGACCGACTTGCGCTTTCAAAGTGCTGCCATTGGCGCCTTGCAGGTGATTTATTTCTCCAGTGTGTTCTCCCTCCTTGAAGTAGCTCCTTGCGTGGCCGAAGGGGGTGGAAAGGGTTGCGGGTCAAGAAGGTCTGTAACCGTTGCCCAATGCTATTCTTCACAAGTGATCCTTTGTGTTGAGTATTTAACCAGGAGGAATTGTATTCAGGCCTGACATTGTCCTCATCCACAGTATATTGTGAGTGACGCCCATGGCCAGTGGGTTGCATTCACAGTACCGGGGGTTCAATTCCCACTCCACAGACTTTAGCACGTAATTTAGGCTGATAGATAGAAACATAGAGAGAAAATAGAAGTAAGAGGAGGCCATTTGGCCCTTTTAGACCCAAGAACTATATCTAATTCCTTTGGCTTCAACTAATTTCTGTGGCATTGAATTCCACAGATTCATCACTCTCTGGGTGAAGACATTTTTCCAAGGTTTACCCCTTTTCCTCAAACTATGACCCCTAGTTCTGGGCTCCCCCACCATCGGGAACATTCTTTCTGAACTACCCAGTCTAATCAGGTTAGAAATTTACTCGTTCTATAAGATTCCCTCTCACTCTTCTAAACGCCAATGACTATAATCCTAACCGACTTAGTCTCTTCTCATATGACAGTCCCGCCATCCCAAGAATCAGCCTGGTAAACCTTCACTGCTCTCCCTCCATAGCAAGAACATCCTTCCTCAGATAAGGACACCAAAACTGCACACAATACTGCAGGTGTAGCCTCACCAATGCCCTATACAATTGCAGTAAAACATCCCAATTCCTATACTCAAATCCTCTCGCTAAAAAGGCTAACAGACCATTTGCCTTCTTTACTGCCTGTGTTACTGTGCACTTACTCTCAGTGACTGATGCACGAGGACACCAAGGTCTCGCTGAGTATCCACCTCTCAATTTATGCTCGTTCTATTACACCCGTCCTGTCCTATTTTGCTACCAAAACGGATACCAAACTTCACGTTTACCCACATTATACTGCATCTGCCGTGCATATGCCCACTCCCACAGCCTGCCCAAATCCTGCTGAAGCATCTCTGCATCCTCCTCACAGCTCACCCTCCCACCCAACTTTGTATCATCTGCAAAATTTGGAGGTAGTACATATATCTCATCCAAATCATTAATATATAACGTGAACAGTAGGGGTCCTAGCACAGATCCCTGCAGTACCCCACTAGTCACTGATTGTCAGTCAGAAAAAGACTCATTTAACCAACATTTTGCTTCCTGTCAGCTAACCAGCTTTCTATCCATCTCAAGACACTACCCGTAACCCCATGCACTTTAACTTTACATACTACTCTGCTATGCGAGACCTTGTCGAAAGCCTTCTGAAAGTCTCAATAAACCGCATCCACCGGTTCTTCCTGGTCAACTCTATTGGTTACTTCTTCAAAGAATTCCAGTAGATTTGTCGAGCATGATTTTACTTTCATAAATCCATGTTAACTTTGACTGATTATACCACTGCTTTCCAAATGCTGTGCTATGAAATCCTTGATAATGGACTTCTACAACTTCCTTACTACCGACGTTAGGCTCACTGGCCTATAGTTCCCTGCTGTCTCTCCACCTCCCTTTCTGAATAGTGGGGTTACATTCGCTCCCCTCCAATCTGTAGGAACCATTCCAGAGACCAAAGAATTTTGGAAAATGACACCAATGGATCTACCAATTCTAGAGCCACTTCCTCAAGTACTCTGGGATGCAGATTATCAGGCCCTGGAAATTTGTCTGCCTTCAATCCCATTAATTTCCCGGTCCAGTGCTGCGATGTTGTCTTTCAGACCAGACATTGAAATAAACCTTACTCAAGTGGATGTAAAAGATCCCATGGTACTTGTTGGAAGGATAGTAGGGCCATTCTTCCCAGTGTCCTGGCAAATACTTATTGGCAGTAGTCCAGAACAATGTTTGGAGGGGTTCCAGGATGATATCATTTAAGATAGCACTTCTCAAATAAAGAGCAGTAGACATTTTGAACCATTTCCAGAAAACTGCTACGGCTGGGAGCCAAATGGAAAACTCTGCAGCTGAGATTGATAAATTTTTATTTTGTTCGACGAGGGTCAACTCTACTGGTTACTTCTTCAAAGAATTCTAGTACATACGTCGAGCATGATTTCCCTTTTGGAAATCCATGCTGACTTTGTCTGATTGCCCCACTGCTTTCCAAATGCTGTGCTATGAAATCCTTGATAATGGACTCCTACAACTTCCCTACTACTGCCGTTAGGCTGACTGGTCTATAGTTCCCTGCTGTCTCTCCACCTCCCTTTCTGAACAGCAGGGTTACATTCGATACCCTCCAATCCGTCAGAACCATTGCAGCCAGTCTGGATGCTCGATGATTGTGTACAAGACTGGGATTGATAGATGTTTGGAACAATGGGAACCCAAGGATAGGATGGGTAAGTGGAGTAGAAGCAAAATTCCGTCACAATCTTAATGAATGATGGAACAGACTCGAGGGGCTGAATGGCCTACATCTCCCATAAGATACTGAATATCGCTGTGGACTGATCCCTGGTTTATACCAAGGCCTCTGGGCCTAGTCAATGATTGTTCAGTGGATGGTGGGAGGCGACTGAGAGAAAACACCTTTTCTGAGTTAGTGGTTTACAACAGAAGAGTGATTTCCCATTGCTATTAAATCTGTTCATGAGCACAGACCTGTTAATGACCCCGCTGCATGTTTTATAATAGTTCCTCCCTTTTATACTCTTGAATATAAATCGCACAACAAATTGATGCATCATAATGGCAATTTGTCTAATACAGTATTTCCACTCTTGAAACTCCGATACAGAGAAGGGTTTAAGATGAGTTTGAACGGGCTGCCAAGATTGTGCAGAACCACCAGATTTAGGTTTGATTTGAGGTCTTCCAATTGATGGGGCTGAAGTTGGATCCAAGTGGGAGATAGAATGATACAGTGCAGAAGGGGACCATTCAGCCCATCATGCCTGTGTTGGCTAATTGATACGGCTATCCAGTCAATCCCACTTCTTTGCTCTTTCCTGATAGCCCTATAATATCTTTCTCTTCAAGTATTTCCCCGGTTCTTTTGTGTTTATAAATTTAGAATACCCAATTCATTATTTCCAATTAAGAGGCAATTTAGTGAAGCCAGTCCACCTACCCTGCACATCTTTGGGTTGTGGGGCGAAACCCATGCAAACACGGGGAGAATGTGCAAACTCCACACGGACAGTGACCCAGAGCCGGGATCGAACCTGGGACCTCGGCGCCGTGAGGCAGCAGGGCTAACCCACTGCGCCACCGTGCTGCTCCCCAGTTCTTTTTTTTTTAATTTAGAATATCCAATTCATTTTTTCCAATTAAGGGGCAATTTAACGTGGCCAATCCACCTAACCTGCACATCTTTGGGTTGTGGGGGTGAAACCCACGCAGACACAGGGAGAACGTGCAAACTCCTCACAGACAGTGACCCAGGGCCGGGATTCGAACCCGGGTCCTCAGCGCCGTAGGCAGCAATGCTAATCACTGTGCCACCGTGCCGCCCCCAGTTCTTTTTTTTTTTAATAACTCTTATCAAAACCTTTTGAATGCATCTATCCAATCTCCTCTTATCCTTCTAAGAAGAACAACTTTAACTTTTCCAGTCTTTCCTCGTAACTGAAGTCCCTCATCGCTTGCAACATTCCAGTAAATCTCTGAATTCTCTCCAAGCCCTTGACATCCTTCCTAAAGTGTGGTGCCCAGAATTGAACAGGCATAAAAACATACGACCATAATGCCAGTAGACGGTATGACGCGTGTGGTCATTGTCAGGTAGTGATCATGGGGTAAGTGGGCCTTCCATTTTCAGGAAGTTCCCTTGAGCAAAGGCTCCCTCGCTCAAGGGAACTCCATCCAAAACTGGATGAATCGGCCAGCAGCATCCACAATTTGCAAAGGAACGTACAGAGCATGTCAACAAAAGAGAAATCGTGGACCGTTTCAATAAAGAGCACAGTCATAGCAGTTTTGATGGTTGACTCTTGATGGA
The DNA here is from genome assembly GCF_902713615.1 of Scyliorhinus canicula. Lineage (NCBI taxonomy): Eukaryota > Metazoa > Chordata > Chondrichthyes > Carcharhiniformes > Scyliorhinidae > Scyliorhinus > Scyliorhinus canicula. Next base: position 16,781,535 of record NC_052151.1, on the reverse strand, counting down.
TGAGGAATGTGGAGGTTCAGCCAAGTTTGTTTCAATGAGGGCAGCAGGGTGGCGCAGTGGTTAGCGTGGCTGCCTCACAGCGCTAAGGTCCCAGGTTCGATCCCGGCTCTGGGTCACTGTCCGTGTGGAGTTTGCACATTTCTCCCTGTGTTTGCGTTGGTTTTGCCCCCATATCCCAAAGATATGCAGGGTAGGTGGATTGGCCATGCTAAATTGCCTCTTATTTGCAAAAAATGAATTGGGTATTCTAAATTTTAAAAAAAAGTTTGTTTCTATTGGCATGAGAAAGTGGTCCAAAGGCCCATGGATGAAAAGACTCACTATCTGGCCAGGGATGTACCGGCCACATGGAAACTAGAACTTGAACCCATTGAGCATTGGACCTCATAATATGGAAAGGATATTGGGAGGGTTTGATGCTAGATTCACTCGGATGCTTGCAGGTGGTGATGTTCCCATGTATCTGCTGCCCTTGTCCTCTTAGGTGGCGGAGTTGCAGGTTTGGAAGGTGCTGTCAAAGGAAATGTGATAGCGCTGAAATTTTATCATCAAAGGCTGGGACAGCGTAGATAGAAGTAGACTGGTTCCAACAGCGAGAGACCAGAGATACAAGATTAAATGTTTGGAACATTAGGAGAAACATCTTCATCAGTGGTGAGGCAGGAGTAATCAATATTCCAGATTAGATTGGATGGATTCATTGGACTCAGATGGGAATTGGGCAGATGAATATGATTGGGACCATGTGGTGTTGTGGAGGGTAAACACTGGCTGGTTGGGCTCAATGGCCAGGCTCTCGCATGTTGACGACTGTGTGTATTTCAGGAGAGTGGGAAGATCGTTTGGATGGGGTTGTAATCTTCGTGTTGTACGCTAGTTACTAACGATTTATTTTCCCTCCCTACCTCCCCCACAGGAAGCAAGTGAAGCCTACCTGGTGGGACTCTTCGAGGACACCAACCTGTGCGCTATCCATGCCAAGCGCGTGACGATCATGCCAAAAGACATCCAGCTAGCTCGTCGCATCCGCGGGGAGCGTGCTTAAACCTCCTATTACCTTGGGCAGGGGGCAGGGAGGGGAGCTAGCATTGAAATCTTCCCCTTTTAATCCCAACTTTTCAACCTCCTAACCTCGTTCCTGCCCCCCACAAAAATAATAAAAGAATAAGTTAAAATCAGTCTATTCTTCCTATCTGGTAGTAGTCAGTGGTTGTTTATCATTTTTTTTCCTCAGGAGGGTGGGGTGGATGATATGGGGAGGGGGGAGAGAGGAGAGTGGGACACGACGGGGGAAGGGAGAGTGTAGGACACATGCATGATTGGGGGGGGGGGGGTTGGAGAGTGGGATATGTTGGGGAGGGGTGTGGGTTATTGTGGGGGGAAGCGAGGGCGATGTGGGACATATCCATCGATTGGGGGGGTCCTGAGATTCTACCTGTTTTAAACATGAGGAGGGGGTGCTGGGGAGAAGGGATGGAAGGATCGTGAATCAACATCTGGGTGTTCTCGTTTACTCTTGCCTGGATCTTCAGTGTGGAGGGAGAGGTGAAATTAAAGAGCAGGCAGATTTATGTATTTGATTTTTTCTTTTATTTTCCAACAACGCAGCTTTGAAAATATTTTAAAACAATTTTTGATTTCTGAAAAATGCCATCAGCATTTGAGAGTTCTTTTTTATATAGTACAAACTTAAATTTCTTATCGGATCTGAAATATAAAATTTAATATTTTTCATAAAGTAGATCCCATTGTTTGCTTTACTTTTTATAAGAGATGTTTTTGGTGTATTTAGTAACTGTTTTTAAATATTTGTGTGTCCTCTTGTGCTGTTTCCAGTAAGGTTTTCCTATTAAAGTATTTGAAACATAATGTGTCGGATTTTAAAGAAACAACCTATTATATATTCCCTGTTGTGTATAACATGCATGTTTATGCAGACACGAGTGGCCCACTCCTGGCCAACGACATGGTGGCACAATTAACTAAGAATATGGTCATGCCTATCAGCATGTAAAGCTCCCCAAACAGATGACCTTGGACCTTGAACACAGCAATATCAACCTCAAATCAACAAGCTGCTCATTGATAAGACAATCATTCAAACACGACCCTGAGCAATTCACAATAATGCTGTGCAAACTGTGAGGAGTTAACTTTAGTGAGAACTGCTGTTCAACCAGTTTCTTTTTTTAAAAAAGGTACCTGAAATGGAATAGTTATTGCCATTTCCTCCTGACCCAAGCAGCTGCCTGCCTTAAAACTTGGATGTTTCTAGGTAACAGGGACTAAAATGTAAAAATTCTGTCCCACAATGCCGGAGGAACTTGCATGTTTATGTAGGTATTTTCTATTATAAATCAGGAAGTAGGAATCTGTGAGAGTTTTGTACAGTTATCGCCAGAAGACTACACTTCCAATGTGCTATTGCTAGGGGAGATATAATAGCTGGGTCGAGATAAAATTGCCATAGTCCCGGATGACCGTAGGCTGCTTTCCCCTTGGAGGGAGGAGCTGGGGCAGCACGGAGGCACAATGGGTTAGCCCTGCTGCCTCACGGCGCCGAGGTCCCAGGTTCGATTCCGGCTCTGGGTCACTGTCCGTACGGAGTTTGCACATTCTCCCTGTGTCTACGTGGGTTTCGCCCCCACAACCCAAAAGATGTGCAGGCTCGGTGGACTGGCCATGTTAAATTGCCCCTTAATTGGAAAAAATGAATTGGGCATTCTAAATTTAAAAAAAAAAAGAGGGGGGAGCTGGCTGGTGATTTAACCTGAGGGTCACTGCATCTCAGGCGAGGGGCCGGCTGCTGGTCACACTGCATCACCAGCTGTCCGGCCAACTGAGCTAAATAGCCATCCATAGAAATGTTTCCATGTCTATCATTTGTCCTATTGCAGCATAACTTGATGCAAAGCAGTCGTTGAGGTGCTTTGGGTTTGAAATGATGAAGAGTTTGATGATATTTTAGAAATTCATTACTGGATCCAACATTTATAGCTTATTGCCCTTGAACTCGACCTCATTGTGGGTTTGGGGTCAGATAGGCCAGACTGGGTGAGATGATAGATTTCCTTTCTGGGTGAGTGAGCCGGATGGGTTTCAGTTGGTCGTCATTCATTTCACCATTTGCCGTGCTGTGGTTTGAACCCTTAACCCCAGAGCATCGTGCTGGGTCTCTGGATTACCTGTTCAGTGACATTACCACTGCCCCTGAGAGGGAGTTGGGAAAGATTATTTTCTCTGGGTGGGGTCAAAAGTGCAATTTAAAAGGAGCACTGGGAGGGAGGTGGAGTGATCTACCCAACCAACACAAAGGAAGTGATCTACGGGCCACGCCCCGTCCGAACGGGGACAAGAGATGGAGGGATCCACGGATCACACCGCACATCATAGAATTTACAGTGCAGAAGGAGGCCATTCGGCCCATTGAGTCTGCACCGGCTCTTGGAAAGAGCATCCTACCCAATATCAACACCACCCTATCCCCATAACCCAGTGACCCCACCCAATACTAAGGGCAATTTATCATGGCCAATCCACCTAGCCTGCACATCTTTGGACTGTGGGAGGAAACCGGAGCAAATGGAGGAAACCCACGCACACACGGGGAGGATGTGCAGACTCCGCACAGACAGTAACCGAAGCCGGAATTGAACCTAGGACCCTGGAGCTGTGAAGCAATTGTGCTATCCACAATGCTACCGTGCTACCCCACTTGAGTGGGGGTGCGAGCCGGAGCGATCTACCGACCCTGCCCGGTCGGGGGTGTGAGGAGCAGTGACCTACAGGTCCCACTTGAACGGTGGTGTGATCTACCGACTCCGTCCAAACGGGGGTGCGAGGAGGAGGGATTCACTGGCCCCACTTAAATGGGGGATGCGAGGCGGAGTGATCCACTGGCCCCGCCCGAATGGGGGTGCAAGCAGGAGTGATCCACAGGCCCTGCCCGAATGGGGGTGTGAGGGGGAGGAATCCACAGGCCCTGCCCAAATGGGGGTGCGAGGAGGAGGGATCCACCGGTCCCACCCAAATGGGGGTGCGAGGAGGAGTGATCCACAGACCCTGCCCGAATGGGGGTGTGAGGTGGAGTAATCCACCGGCCTTGTCCTGTCTGAATGGGGATGCTTCGCTGCTGGTAGATTCCAGGAGGGGCATCTTCCAGAGATCGCTGTGCCTCACAAGATTTACGAGATGTGGTGATTTATGGGGCGGAATCAGTATTTGACAAATCTGCATATGAGAGTGAGTAGCTAGTGCCGGCAGATCCTCCAGGCAGGGTGACATACTGCCACTGCTGTTGCCAACTTGGCCCCTGCTCCCTGGCTGTGTCACCAGGGTGCCAAGCTGACATTGTGCCAGGGATTGGGTCTGGGGCGGCTCTGTCCATGTGAGGTGGGGTACGTGGCCCCCGATGACCCACGTATAAGTGAGTTGGGGGTCCAGGGATCACGTCGGTTAGAGGGGGTTTGTTGAGAGATCGGGGCCCTGATGGATCTCTATCTATTTGGAATCCTGGATATGTGTTATAACAGAGATTCCAGACTGTACTTTTTGGCAAAGTTATTTGAAACTTTGTCAGCTTTTTAGTGTCTACTGGTAAACTCAATTTCAGTGCAAAATTTTTGAAAGTTCCAACTAGTCCTGCAGCAAGCTAGTCAGATCGATTGTCTTTAGCAAATACAATAGTTGAATTCAAAATACGATTATATTTCTTGGTAATTTCTTCAAATCAAGACGCACAGAACAAAAATGACTGAGTGATTTCAAACAAAAGAAAATGGTAATTTTGCAAAGCAAGCAGAATAGGTTTCAGAAAAAAGGTTAGAGTGATTCCGGAATGAGTTTTCTCATCCCAACAACTGATCTTTTAAGGAGATTAGTATCTTAAAGTTTCGCCCTCGTTACAGCTGTGATTGGCTTTAACTAATTTATAATCCATTCAATTCGACCAAACTGTGTCTGTCAATTTAAGAGATAAATGGGCAGTGCAGTAGCACAGTGGTTAGCACTGCTGCCTCACTGCACCGAGCTCCCAGGTTCGATCCCGGCTCTGGGTCACTGTCCGTGTGGAGTTTGCACATTCTCCCCGTGTTTGCGTGGATTTAACATTAATTAGATTAACACAGTTTTCAAAAAGTAATTCTGACCCTAACTGACTGTTACCATGGAAACGGACATGTCCAGGCCTGGAAAGGCATCTTTCATTTAATTTCAATGCAGTCACTGGCCTTGGATTCTGGCCATTCTCCAACAATTTGCAAAATATGAACATTTTAAGTTTTATCTGATTAATTCACAGCTAGTCAGCTTCTCTTATTCTCATGGTTAATATGATTTAGTCAATTACTCTTAATGATTTCTTATTTCAACCTTTTATATACCTCATCTATAGCTAACCAGAAAATCTGATTTCTATCAGGCGCCATTTAAAAATGGTGCCCCCCCCCCCCCCCCCCCATCTCATCCTGCACAGCGGAGTTCAGGTGAGTGGACCTCCTCTGTGCAGGAAACGGGACTAAGTGCGGCCTGTGATCACGCTGAGGCCCCGGGTTACAACTGAGTCCCTGCGATAAACACCCGGCTAAACATGCTTGATGCAGGGCTCTGGTGCAATTAGGTTAGATCGCACCTACAGTCTCTTTAATATTTTCTTTATTCTTCCCTGGGGTATTAACGCCCCTCTCAGTGTTTATTGTTTGATTTAAGTTTCCAGTCAATGGTAACTGTCAGATGTTGATGATTGAGGGATTCAATGATGATGATAATGAAAATGAAAATCGCTTATTGTCACAAGTAGGCTTCAATGAAGTTACTGTGAAAAGCCCCTAGTCGCCACAATCCGGCGCCTGTCCGGGGAGGCTGGTACGGGAATCGAACTGTGCTGCTGGCCTGCTTGGTCTGCTTTAAAAGCCAGCGATTTAGCCTTGTGAGCTAAACCAGCCCCTAATTAGTGACAAGGGGAGGGGATCATTGCCTGACATTTGTGTGGTGCGATTGTTACTCGGGAAATAGGGGAGGTCATTCATGAAGCAGCTGAAGAGGATTGGATCTGGGACACAACCCTGAAGAACACCGACAGCAATGTCCTGGGCATGACTTAAATGGGTCTTTTCCTGGCTGGCGGGTGACGAGTGATGTGCCACATGGATCAGTGCTGGGACCGTAGGCTGTCACAATTTATATAAATGACTCGGATGAAGAGACTGAAGGTATGGTTGCTAAATATGTTCACGATACAAAGATAGGTAGGAAAGTAAGTTGTGAAGAGGTCATTAGGAGGCTACAAAGGGACAGAGATAGGGTGGACAAAGCTCTTACAAGTGGAGCATAATGTGGGAAGTGTGAAATGGTCCATTTTGGCAGGAAGAATTTAAAAATAGTACATTATCTAAATGGTGAGAGATTACAGAGCTCTGGGATTCATTTTTATAAATAAATTTAGCGTATCCAATTAATTTTTTTCCAATTAAGGGGCAATTTAGTGTGGCCAATCCACCTGCCCTGCACATCTTTTGGCTTGTGGGGGCAAAACTCATGCAAACACGGGGAGAATGTGCAAACTCCACACGGACAGTGACCCAGAGCTGGGATTGAACCTGGGGCCTTGGCGCCATGAGGCAGCATTGCGAACTACTGTGCCACCATGCTGCTCTTAGACCTCTGAGATTCTGAGAGCTCTGGGTGATCTTGTTCCTAAATCACAAAAGGTTATTACACAGGTACAGAGAATAATGAGGAAAGCGAATAGATTTCCATTTATTGTGAATTGAATGCAAAAGTAAGGAGCTTATGATTCAAATATACAGGACGCTGGTGTGACCATATCTGGGTACTGTGTATTGGTCACCTTATTTTTAAAAGGGTGTAAATGTATGAGAAGCAGTTCAGTTAAGTTACTAAACCAGTACCAGACAGAGCTTGTATCCACTGGAGTTCAGAAGAGTAAGAGGCAACTTGATTGAAGCATGTCAGGTCCTGAGGGGTATTATTGACAGGATGGATGTGGAGAGGATGTTTCCTCTTTTTAAAAATTGATTTCTGGGATGTGGGTGTCGCTGGTTAGGCCAGCATTAGTTGCCCATCCCTAGTTGCCCTTCAGAAGGAGATAGTGAGCTGCCTTCTTCAACCGCTGCAGTCCCTGAGGTGTAGGTACACCACTGTGCTGTTAGGGAGGGAGCTCCAGGATGTTGCCCCAGCGACAGTGAAGGAACGCTGATATATTTCCAAGTCAGGGTGGAAAGTGAGGAAGCAACTGAAGATGGCTGGGCCTAGTACACTACCCTGAGGAACTCCTGCAGTGATGTCCTGGAGCTGTGATGATTGACCTCCGACCACCACAACCATCTTCCTTTGCGCCAGGTATGACTCCAACCAGCGGAGAGTTTCCCTCCCAATTCCCATTGACTCCAGTTTAGCTAGGGTTCCTTGGTGCCATTCTCTGTCAAATGCTGCCTTGATGTCAAGGGAGACACTTGCACCTCATTCCTGGAGTTAGTTGTTTATTCCATGTTTAGATGAAAGCTGTAATGAGGTCAGGAGCTGGGTGAGCCTGGCAGAGATTCTTAGAACAAAGAACAACACGGGAATAGGCCCTTCGGCCCTCCAAGCCTGCGCCGACCATGCTGCCTGTCTGAACTAAAATCTTCTACACTTCCGGGGTCCGTATCCCTCTATTCCCATCCTATTCACATATTTGTCAAGATGCCCCTTAAACGTCACTATCGTCCCTGCTTCCACCACCTCATCCGGCAGCGAGTTCCAGGTACCCACTATCCTTTGTGTTAAAAACTTGCCTCGTACATCTCCTCTAAACCTTGCCCCTCGCACCTTAATCCTATGCCCCCTAGTAATTGACCCCTCTACCCTGGCAAAAAGCCTCTAACTATCCACTCTGTCTATGCCCCTCATAATGTTGCAGACCTCTATCAGGTCGCCCCTCAACATTCCACAAGAGTTTATTCAACCTCTCCTCATAGCTAATGCCCTCCATACCAGGCAACATCCTGGTAAATCTCTTTTGCACCCTCTCTAACGCCTCCACATCCTTCTGCTGTGTGGCAACCAGAATTGAACACTATACACCAAGTGTGGCCTAACTAAGTTTCTATACAGCTGCAACATGACTTGCCAATTTCTTGTTGGAGAATCTAGAACTAGTGGTCACTATTTAGAAAATGGTGTCACCCAATTTAAGACAGAGATGAGAAGACATTTGTTTCTCAGAAGGTCGTAAGTCTTTGGAACTCTCTTTCAGTTCAAGCAGTCTTAGAATGTTTTTAAGACAGAGCAAGATAGATTCTTGAGAAACGAGATAAACATAAACAAGCCCTCTTCCCATCCATTGACTCTGTCTCCACCTCCTTTTGAAAGCAGGCAGCATAATCAAAGATCCTCTCACCCCGATTATTCTCACTTCCAAACTCTTCCATCGGGCAGGAGACAAAAGTTTGTTACCAGACTCCTGAATGACTCTCTTATGGACACTGCTAATCTCTTCACACATCTTCTCTACTGAGTAGTACTGCACTCTGTATGCTTCACTCGATGTCTTTGTCTATGTATTTACATTGTGTATTTATTGTATGTCCTAGGTTTTCATGTATGGAGCGATCTGCCTGGAGTGTACGCAGAACAATACTTTTCACTGTACCTCGGTACATGTTACAATAGATAAATCAAATCAAATCAAGGATGAGTGGATATCATAGAATATACAGTGCAGGAGGCCATTTGGCCCATCGAGTTTGCACCAGCCCTTGGAAAGAGCACCCTACCCACACCTCCACCCTATCACAACCCAATAACCCCACCCAAACCTTTTGGACACTAAGGGCAATTTAGAATGGTCATTCCACCTAACCTGCACATCTTTGGACTGTGGGAGGAAACCGGAGCACCCGGAGGAAACCCACGCAGACACGGGGTGAACGTGCAGACTCTGCACAGAGAGTACCCCAAGCCGGGAATTGAGCCTAGCACCCTGGAGCTGTGAAGCAACTGTGCTATCCACTGCGTTACCGTGCTAACCCCCCATATCGGGATAGGCGGGTTGAGGTCACAATCAGATCAACCATGATCTTAGTGAATGGCAGAGCAGGCTTGAGGGGTCTACTCCCAGCACCTAGTTCGTATGTTCGTTTGAGATGATCAACCGCCACCAATCACCCATCTTTCTTTGTGCAAGGCATGACTTCAACCAGAGGAGAGTTTCCCCTTGCTTTGCATCGACTTCAATTTTGGCAAGATTAGTCGAACGCTGCCTTGATGTTGAGGGTAGTCATTCTCATCTCATCCCTTTTGTCCACCTTTGGACCCAGATTATAATGAGGTCAGGCGCTGAGTGGTCCTGGTGGAGGCAGGGATGAAATGCATTGACACGGACTCATTGGAAACACAGACCGTTACAAGTTTTAAGGGAACCTTGGTTACAATACTTAAGGCAGAGGAAGTTGAATCACTGGAGCCCAGATATCTTCATTGGATCAACCCCCCCCCCCCCCCCCTTCTTTCAGAGTCTTCCATCACGAAATCCAGGTTGAAACCTCACTGCAGTACAAGGAGAGTGCTGCACCGTTGGATGCCATCATTGGATGAGATGTTAGATCCATGGCAATTCATAAATAAATATTGGGGTTCTTCTGGAATCCAGGCCAACTTTCATCTCTGCGCACATCAACAATCAAAAAATAGTTACAGTATAGGTATAGGAGGTCACTTGAACTATTGAGCCTGAGTCCATTCAGTTAGAGAAATCTAACTAGTCCCACTATCCAGCCCCTTTTCTGTGACTCTGCAAATGTTCTCTGCTCAGATGTTTATCCAGTCCCCCTGTGAAAGTCACAATAGAATCCACCTCGAGCACCCCCTTAAACAGTGCATTCCAATCCTAACCACTCACTGTGTAAATCATTTCTTCTGCCACTCATTTTCGTGTCCTCTGGTCTCAATCCTTCCAGCAATGTGAAAGTTTCTCTCTCTGTCTAAACTCCTTATAGTTTTCAGTACCACTGCTTCCAATTCCCTTTTCTATGAGAAGTACCCCCAGCTTCTCCACTCTATCTACAGTTAGAGTCATGGCCAACTTTCTCCACCAACAACCCTCTTCAAAGTTGTCATTCTTTCTAAAGTCCGATAGCCAGGACTGGACACAATACTTAGACCCAACCAGTGTTTTATAAAGATTCATCATAACTTCCTTGTTTTTTTTTGCCATTCTCTATCTCTCTACACCCAACCCAGGATACAATTTTCCTTTTTAACTATCCCAGCTGTCTAGGCTGGATATATATACTCTACATATCAACCATCTGAACCCCTCGATTAGATTCCAGTCTGTAATCGCTCCCAGGTATCCATTATTCTATATATAAACCATCTGAACCCCTCGATTAGATTCCAGTCTGTAATCTCTCCAGGTATCCATTATTCTATATATAAACCATCTGAGCCCCTCGAATAGATTCCAGTCTGTAATCACTCCCAGGTATCCATTATTCTATATATAAACCATCTGAACCCTCGATTAGATTCCAGTCTGTCATCACTCCCAGGTATCCATTATTCTACATATAAACCATCTGAACCCCTCGATTAGATTCCAGTCTGTAATCTCTCCAGGTATCCATTATTCTATATATAAACCATCTGAGCCCCTCGATTAGATTCCAGTCTGTAATCACTCCCAGGTATCCATTATTCTATATATAAACCATCTGAACCCCTGGATTAGATTTGTCTGTAATCACTCCCAGGTATCCATTATTCTACATATAAACCATCTGAACCCCTCGATTAGATTCCAGTCTGTAACTACTCCCAGGTATCCATTATTCTATTTATAAACCTCTCCTTAAAATCCACTTCTTTACCAAAAAGTTTGATCACCTTTTTTCAAAATAAATTTAGAATATCTAATTTTTTTCCCCCAATTAAGGGGCAATTTAGCGTGGCCTATCCACCTGATCTGCACATCTTTTGGGTTATGTGGGTGAGACCCACGCACACAGGGAGAATGTGCAAACTCCGCACGTTTGATAACCTGACCTCATACCACCTCGTGTTGTGTTTTATAAAGACTGCTAATGAACCAGACATATATACAGAGGTGCTCGGATATTTTATTATGTAAAGGATGCTCACTCTCTCTCTTTCTATATATATATATATATATATACACACACACATATAAAATGCTGTTTCATCAAAATACCTCAGTGGGACTTTTTGCAGCCACCCGAGGGGACAGACCAATCTCAGTTTAAATTTTCAGCCAAAATAAAGCACTTCTGCCAATGCAGTGCTCACTCAGTGCTGCATTGAGTGTGTCAGCCTGTGTGAAGTTTGCTGAAGGATTGACTGCCTGCAATATCCGGCAGGTTCCATGAGAGGGAGCAGACAGACCCGCTGCTGAACAGTACATGTCTCCCAAAAGGCAGTCAGCCCTCGAGCCTACTCTGCTAGTCAAATTATTCATGGCTGATGTGTTATAACTTCTTATACCAGCCTTGGCTCTACAGCTTTTGATACCCTCACCTATTGATCTAGGTCTGGAAATTTCTAGACATACCGTATCATAAAATCATGCAGCAGCGGAGACCATTCAGCCCATTCTGTCTGCACAGGCTATGTGAACAAGCAACCTGCCTCATTCCTTTGCCCAAAACCCTGCAACTTTCTCTTCATCAAGTATATTTTGGGGGAAGAGACTGCCAGATTTTCAATAATTCCTGTGCAGAATAAAATGCTTCCGACGATCACCTCTGAATGGTCGAACTCTTAACGATTACAATTCTGTCCTCCTTATTCTTAATTCCCCCACCAGGGAAAATAAATCGGATTGACATTTCAAAAACCGTATCATAATTCAATATTCTAGACTTAATAAAAAACAGGTTGATGCATCCAATTCCTTCCTCCTTCCAAAAAAATGTCCTCTAGTTCTAATTCCACCCATCATGAAGCACACCAGTCCTTCTATCTACTTTACGCTGTGCAAATTGACAGCTATGCTCCTCATGCTGACTAAGACTCGAGGTTGTGAAAGGTGGTACAGGCATTCTCTTCCATTGGAGCATCTGCCTGTATTGTGTGCTGCAGGTCTCCGGAGTGGGACTTTGTAACTCATTCTGTCATAGGACCTGGGTGCAGGGCCAGAGCACTTGTTGTCCTTCCTTAATTGCCCTTGAACTGACTGACTTGACCCATTTCAGAGGGTCAAAGCATTGCTGTGGGCCCGAAGTCATACGTAGACCAGACCGGCAGATTTCCTTCCTTCCCTAAAGGGTATTAGCAAACCAGATGGGTTTTTAAATAACAATGGTTTCATGGTCATCATTACTGAGGTATAATCTCAGCACATCTTCTACTGCAGCTACACTGGACATTGACATTCCAGCAGCTGCCGTGGTGGGGTTTGAACCTGTGCTCCTAGAGCATTAGTCTGGGCAGCTGGATTAATAGGCCTGTGATATTAGCACCACCCTACCACCTTCCCCTACTTGCGCCCACAAGCTGCTGTCTCTTGGATGACAGCATTACTTGCTGAGCCCATGGCCAATGTAGCTGATGGAGGTGGAAACACTTTCTCTACTCACTGGAAGTGGCAGCAAGGCCCTAAACATTTTTAAAAATGTACAGGATGTGGGTGTCGCTGGTTAGGGCAGCATTTATTGCCCATCCCTAGTTGCCCTTCAGAAGGTGGTGGTGAGCTGCCTTCTTGAACCACTGCTGTGTAGGTACACCCACTGTGGGGTGGTGAGTGCCTTGGAAGGGTATCTCCAGGTGGTGGGGTTCCCAAGTATCTGCTGCTTGCTCTTGTCCTTCTAGATGGTAGTGGTCGTGGGTTTGGAAGGCACCGAAACTTGACCCACAGTTTGACACCATGTAGACATTGTAAAACGGAATAGAACATAGAACAGTACAGCACAGAACAGGCCCTTCGGCCCTCGATGTTGTGCCGAGCCATGATCACCCTACTCAAACCCACGTAGCCACCCTATACCCGTAACCCAACAATCCCCCCCCCCCCTTAACCTTACTTTTTAGGACACTACGGGCAATTTAGCATGGCCAATCCACCTAACCCGCACATCTTTGGACTGTGGGGGGAAACCGGAGCACCCGGAGGAAACCCACGCACACACGGGGAGGACGTGCAGACTCCGCACAGACAGTGACCCAGCCGGGAATCGAACCTGGGACCCTGGAGCTGTGAAGCATTTATGCTAACCACCATGCTACCATGCTGCCCCCAAAGATGAGAATGACTACCCTCAACATCAAGGCAGCGTTCGACTCTGGTAGGGTCACAGAAACTTGTAAATGCAACAACAGTACAATGGCATTCGGACATGTTAAGAGCCACAATAACTGTTTGCAGTATCAGGTAGCTGCCATTAGAGGGAGCAACAGAACAGCTGTCACACAGTGCAAGTCAATAGAAGCAGGTGGCCATTCAGCCCCTCGAGCCAGTTCTGCCATTCAACCAGCACCGAGGTCCCCGGGTTCGATCCCGGCTCTGGGTCACTGTCCGTGTGGAGTTTGCACATTCTCCCCGTGTTTGCATGGGTTTCACCCCCACAACCCAAAGATGTGCAGGGTAGGTAGATTGGCCACGCTAAATTGCCCCTTAATTGGAAAAAATGAATTGGGTACTTTAAATTTTAAAAAAATGTTCTGCGCTTGTGCCTCCTGCACAGGTGCAGGACCTAATGGCAAACTGCACCAACTCATAATATGAGCCTGTGAGGAAAACGAGGGCGTCAAGGGAGAAGACATCAGAAAGGTCTGTTCGGGCAGCACGGTGGCCTAGTGGTTAGCACAACCGCCTCACGGCGCTGAGGTCCCAAGTTCGATCCCGGCTCTGGGTCACTGTCCGTGTGGAGTTTGCACATTCTCCCCGTGTCTGCGTCGGTTTCGCCCCCACAACCCAAAAATGTGCAGTGTAGGTGGATTGGCCACGCTACATTGCCCCTTAATTGGAAAAAATTATTGGTAATCTAAATTTTAAAAAAAAGTCTGTTCAGGATAGGAAACCATTGCTGGAGATATACTAGCTGCATTCGGACAATATTGAGCACAAAGTAATGCTATGCTGGTCTTTGCACCTTAAAGGAAGCGGGGTCAATTTAACCTTTCCTCCTTGACTTGGAACTTGACTGGAGTTCCTCCAGCTGGACATAGCAGCCTGTTCAGTACTGTGATCTGGACCTGTTTCAGAACTAGTGGCACTGCCCTCAGTGTATTGTACAATTGCCTGCTAATAATAATAATCTGTAGTGTCACAAGTAGGCTTACATTAACACTGCAAATGAAGTTACTATGAAAAGCCCCTAGTTGCCACACTTGGGAGGAGCACCTACAGGGATACCACCAGACAATGGGTTAAAAGTCACTCAGGTTAGTGGATCTAAAGGATCCACTTTCTTTCTGTACGCTTGACCAGCAAAGGCCAGTTCTGTGCTTTTTCTGCTGGTGCTGGTGCTGGCACCCAACCCTCCCGCGCAGCATGATAGAATTGCAAAATCCAGAAAGGAGAGAGAAATGAACAGACTGCCCAATCGTAGAATCACTACAGATCAGGAGGAGGCCATTTGGCCCATCTGAGCCTGCACCGATCCTCTGAAAGACCACCCTATCTAGGCCCACACTCCAACCTAAGGGGCATTTAGCATGGCCAATACACCTCATTTGCACATCTTTGGAAACCCATGCAGACACAGGGAGAATGTGCAAACTCCAGTTACCCAAAGTCGGAATTGAAAGCAGGTCCCTGATGCGGTGAGGCAGCAGTACTAACCACTGTGCCACCGCAATATAATAATGTCCAGCCACTTCTACAGATATGTTTTTTAAATTTAGAGTACTCAATTAATTTTTTCCAACTAGGGGGCAATTTACCGTGGCAAATCCACCTAGCTTACACATTTTTGGGTTGTGGGGGCGAAACCCACGCAAACACGGGGAGAATGTGCAAACTCCACATGGACAGTGACTCAGGTCCGGGATCGAACCTGGGACCTCAGCGCCGAGAGGCCGCAGTGCTAACCCACTGTGCCACCCTTACAAATGATATCTTAAGTGCTTGACGGGGGAATTGGCCATTCAGCCCGCTCCATCATTCAATGGCTGATTTGAATGTGGCCTCAACTCCCTTGATCAAAAATCTGAATATATTCAAGGTTGTGTTAGATAACGACCCCGGCTTCCACTGCGCTCGGTTGAAGAGAAACACCCACTTTCCCTCCCCTACTCTGCCAATCCCCTCAGAATCCTCCACATTACAATAAAAATACCCTCATTCTTCTAAATTCCAATGAGTATAGGCCCAACCTTTCCTCAGAAGACAATCTTTCCCTCCCAGAAATCAGCCTTGTGAATCTTCTCTGAAGTTCTTCCAATGCATGTACATCCTTCCTGAAGTAAGGAAGCCAGAACTGTATCTAGGCGTGCTGTTAGGTGAATTGGACATCCTGAATTCTCCCTCTGTACCCGAACAGGCGCCCGAATGTGGGGACTAGGGGCTTTTCACGGTAACTTCATTGCAGTGTTAATGTAAGCCTACTTGTTACAATAAAGATTATTAGTAGTCATCTGTGGTCTCAATATCCTGACAGTTATAGAAGCAAGGCTTCCCTAATTTTATACTTCACCCCTCTTGCAATAAAGGCCAACATACAAACATTTGCCTTCCTGTACCTGCATGCTAACTTCAATGTTCAATTGGTTTGATTGATTTATGTTTGTGTTGATCTGTTCACTGAGATTTGTACACTCGCACAATTGCTTAAACCTGTGGGTGGAGTTAAATAGCTGAGAAATCGGCGAATATTCCAGAATAACTGAAGCTCTGGGCAGAGATCATGTGTTGGAAATCCTGCAAGTTCTGAGATGTTTTAAAATTCTGTAAATAAACCTTTTTGGATTTAGAACCAGAGTCATTGTTACACAGCTCGGAGATAAATCAGATATCTAAGATATACACAACACTAACTTGTGACTCATGTACAAGGACACCCAGATCAGTCTGCTGCCCAGCATTCTGTAGTCTCTCTCCATATAAAAAAACATGCTATCTTTTAAACTTCTTCTTGCCACAGTGGACAAGTTCACATTTCTTTTTTTTTTTTTAATTTAGATTACCCAATTATTTTTTCCAATTAAGGGGCAATTTAGCGTGGCCAATCCACCTACTCTGCACATTTTTGGGTTGTGGGGGCGAAACCCACGCAGACACGGGGAGAATGTGCAACCTCCACACCGACAGTGACCCAGAGCCGGGATCGAACCTGGGACCTCAGCGCCGTGAGGCGGTTGTGCTAACCACTAGGCCACCGTGCTGCCCCAAGTTCACATTTCTCACATTACGCGGCATCTGCCAAATCTTTGCCCACTCAACCTATCTATATCCGTTTGTCAGCAAATTTGGTTACACCCACTCACCACTATAGATTGCAACTAGTTGATAAGCCAGAGCCAGGGTCCCAGGTTCGATTCCCGGCTTGGCTCACTGTCTGCTTGGAGTCTGCACGTTCTCCCTGTGTCTGCGTGGGTTTCCTCCGGGTGCTCCGGTTTCTTCCCACAAGTCCCGAAAGACGTGCTGTTAGGTGAATTGGACATTCTGAATTCCCCTTTAGTGTACCTAAACAGGTGCCAGAGTGTGGCAACTCGGGGCTTTTCAAGGTAACTTTATTGCAGTTAATGCAAGCCTACTTGTGACTCTAATAAAGATACATCTAGCAAGTGTTTTTTTAATAAATTTAGATTACCCAATAATTTTTTCCAATTAAGGGGCAATTTAGCGTGGCCAATCCACCTACTCAGCACATTTTTGGGATGTGGGGGCGAAACCCACGCAGACACGGGGAGAATGTGCAAACTCCACACGGCCAGTGTCCCAGAGCCGGGATCGAACCTGGGACCTCAGCGCCGTGAGGCAGCTGTGCTAACCACTAGGCCGTGCTGCTCTAGCAAGTGTGCTTTACTCTTGACCACCCTCAGAGAGTTTGCCACAAGGAAATGCCACAAGGAATAAGGATTTTGAAGGCGACCTGCATCGCCATGTCACAGAGGGAACTGGGAATGGGCAATAAATGCTGGCCTCGCCATCAACAAACAAACTCAGAACTAAAGAAATTATTAAACCAAGCTACACACATACAACAACCAAGTGATTCATGAACATAGTTGGATCAAATGGCCTGTCAGTGCTTTAGAGCTGTTGTTACCTGATTTGGCCTATATGTGGAATCCTGTCGCTCTCCAACGTAGTTGACTCTTACCTGTACTCTATCGAAAGGCTCAGCAAGCACTGCACCGCAGAAGCACCTTTACCACATGGTCTTCAGTGGTTCAAGGTGGCGGTGGGTGGGCAAGGTGATTGGCACAATAAATGTCAGCCTTGCCAGTGGTCTCATGGCAGCCACACTACGAGAATGGAAAACAAATGAGACAGACGCAGAAGGATCTATAAGTGGATGCAGACGGTGTTTTAGATTTCACGTGCTCAGCATCACACAGCGTGGAGCTGATTCTGCTGCTACTCCAGTACACAGCACAATGGCAGATTTATTGACCAGCCCACCGAATCACTCCGCATCTCTTCAGCTGCAACGGCGGTGTCAAAGGTTTTATTTAGTAAGGAACGGAGAGAAAGAGTGCACTCAACATATTTTAATTGAGATTAAAGATATTATTCAAAGAAATGCTTTCTGTAAATGCACAGGTCATTTAAAAAAAAGCCACGGCAATAAAATCTTTCCAAGTTTAACATTCTGGGAACATTCTCTGCAAGAGTAACAAGTCAGAACATCAGAGCCACATTTTCAGTAACACATCCCTGCCAAGTAAGAGTCCATCACAATCCGGTTTCCCTAAAAATCAGAATAACGCAAACCATATATAAAACAGCTGGTGGTGTCTGCAATTAGGAATACAGCAGTAAATACAAAGCACAAAAAGGGAGTGGAGAAAAGTATTTATGTACAAAACAGGTGTTAAAGAAACAATTATTTATATAGGGGGAGAAAGAAAAAGAAACAATAGCACTGCCCGCAGAAACTGCTATCTCAGAACTGTACAGGCCGCAGCTAGAGTAATGCAGGCAGACCAGAATCTCACTCCAGGAAATGAAAGAATGATTTCAAAAGGAAAGTTTAAAGTTATTCTCAACAGATGCTTTGGTGACAAAATGACATCCTCCAGGACAAGCTACAACACCAGATTGGCTGGGGAAAAAGACAGGTAAAGCAGTATAAAAGTGATAAATTATATTTAAGAGAGTCTACTTCTATCGCGGGTCTATCAGACTCTTGTTAACCGGTGCAAACCTTTTGTGTTAAACGTTAAAGGGAAAAGTGCATCAGGCTGGGTTCTTGTGACCAGAGCCCGCGACTTACATTCATTTACTTCATTCATTCATAACCTCAGGAATTTAGACAGCTATCATTCACGCCCACAAGCTCCCTGTCCCGCTGCTCCCCCACACAGGGAGAGCAGTGATTTTAAAGGGGTGGGTAGGGTCACAGTTAAACTGTGCTTTCGACCAAGAAAGTGAACAACGGCACACGTGAGCCCTCTAGCGTATGAGCATTTTCTTTTCAATGTAATCAGCAACCGTATTGAGCCTGTACTGTACAATCAAAATACAAAGCTTCTGTTCAAAATAAAAATGGAGAAGGGTGAACGGTTTATTGTGCAGCTTTAAGGCGAGTAGAGGGAACAGGAGCTTTCCTGTGTCACAAGGATTGAAACTGGGCGATTCTACACTATTCATTTACTGCCAATGGGATAATTCATTGGTACAGAGAAAGGGCTCCTCACCATTTCTGTCCTCCTCACTGTTTGTTCCTCTTCTCCTCAACACACCCAATTATTGCTGGACTTCTTCATTCTTGAATGAACACAACTGTATATTACTAATGGAGCTGGTGGAACGCTGGACAAGGATTATACTGTGCCAGGGAGTGTGCTGTCATCAATTGGAACAGAGTGGGGAATTAAGATGAAAGCCAATTCAGAATGCTTAGATTCCCGGGCAATTGCCAGCCGGTCTTCCAAAAGACTTGTTACCCGACCTGGATTTAAGTTCCAAGTCACCACAGATGTCATGTGACTCAGCACTGCGTCTCCTCCAGAGTGTCAATCAGCTGCTTTATCTCTACATTTCCAAGCTAAAGCAGCGAGCACAGACAGCGACAGCAGTATAGCTGACCACAGAGAGCATCACAGGCGAACCTTCGCCTGATAAGCAGCAGCAGGAATCACTAGACAGTGAATAGGGCAATGAATCCGGTCTGAGTTCAGGTAGAGATACCGTTGTTTCCCAGTCACTGCTGCAGCTGAGATCAAGTATCCACGAAGCAGTTCAGTATCATACTGCCTGGTATACTTACCAAGTCATGTGATGAGGAATGGTTTTGGAGGGGGCCACTGGTTAAGGGATGTACCTGAAACCAAGTCAGTTCTCAAAAACCAGCAAAACGTGGTTACGTACTGCTACAGTATTCCACCACTCTGTGCTTGGCCCTTTATCTAGCATCTCCTCTCCTCTAGAACGAGGCATTAGTCGAAGAGCTCAGAGAAGTGGCTCCAGATCTAAAGAGGCACTTTGGATAAGTCTTCAGAGGGCCACCTCACTTCAACAAGGGCACCAGTTTATTAACACTGAGGAAAAGGTGCTGTGGAGAGCACCTTCATGCTTCACGGACCAAAAGGGGATTTGAGCGCAACGGCGACCACACACATGACGCTAAATCACCTTTTCCCACCCTACATCCCAGATTTCCAGCACGTGCAATTTTCAGCTTAACACATCTGACGGAAATGTCAGCGACAACAGAACTTGACAGAACGGGCAAAGCTTTCAAACCTGCTGAAGCCCAATATTCAGAGACAACTGTGCTGAGGTGGGTCGACAAGGTGATTGTTATGCATCTCTTCACGCATTTCTTTCTTAAATCATCCTCAGATTGAAGATGACAACCCCAGACTCTACAGACTACAGAGGTCGTATTAACCACACATCGCAATGTAACATACAGTCATCATCGACAGCAATAACTCAGTAATGGCTGAGGCAGTCCTAATGAAACCAATTCCTGGCAGTGATTTTCATTTCTGCAGTAGCAGATCCTTCACCCAATTTATTATATAGAATGATTTAGATAATTATTTCAATGCACAATGTGCAAATTAAAGTTTACAAAAGAAAACAAAAAAAAAGCAGGTGCCAAGTGAGGGCGAACCGAAGCTTGGTTTTATCTGGTATAATATACTCTGTAATAAACGGATTTTGACCTCCACAGTGAGTAGGAATTGTCGAATTTCAGGAGATAGACCCCTCTGCCGGGGTACTGATGTGATCCGGCATACACCTCCTCGTGGCAATCCCGTCTGTAGACCGGCACCACCTCGTCTACCTGAACTTTGCTGGCCTCCTTCTTGACTTTTTCTCCTTCACTGGGGCTGTCTGCAGGAAACATGCAAGGAAACGTCAGGATCTATAAACGCATCTTTGAAGCTCGTCTCTGTGCCTGAAGGTGCTGACCCCCCGGCTACTGCACTGGTTCCACCTTCCGTTATATGGAAGCCCAGTGGGATCTTCCTGCTCCCAGACAAGAGGCACAGTCAGCAAGTCCCTACGTTAACAATGCTCCACCACCTCAACACCCAGATCGACGTCTGAAGCAGAGAGCTACTTGATCTAGACTGGCAGCTTGAATTGGCTTTCAGCGGGCAAAGTTTGCCCAGTCAGCTGCTTTTTCCACAATAAATGGTGCAGTTGCCCCCATACCCACATCCCCAAATCGGAGCAAGACATTTTGTCTACCCTCACATATCCGCCCTCCCCATGGATTCCAAAACCCAAAATGACCCATTTCTAATCATTCATCAATAGCACTCCGTATCCAAAGAGCAAACTTGAATTTCTGTAGTAATAAAAACAGAAAATGCTGGATCAATTCAGCAGGTCTGGCAGCATCTGTGGAGAGACAAGCAGAGTTAATGCCTCAAGTCAAATACTCTTCTGAACGTTGAAGACCCATACTCAACTTGAAACTTTTACTCTGCTCTCCCACAAATAGGCTTGGCATAATGACCAGATTATCGGTCTTTAGGTGCCGGTTAACGGATAAATATGCTCAGGATAATACCCCTGTTCTTCAAAATAATACCAGGTAGGGTGGCAGTGATTGGCACTGCTGCCTTACAGCACCAGAGACCTGGGTTCAATTCTGGCCTTGGCTCACTGTCTGCGTGGAGTTTGTACCTGCTCCCAGTGTGTGCGTGGGTTTCCTCCGGGTGCTCCGGTTTCCTCCCACAGTCCAAAGATGTGCAGGTTAGGTGGATTGATCAATGCGCGAGGTTACAGGGATAGGATTATAGGGTGCAGACTCGAAGGGCCGAATAGCCTGCTGCTGCACTGTAGGGATCCTACGGATCTTTTAACTTCATCTGAGGTGGTGGACAAGGCCTTGGTTTAATGTGTTGCCTGAAAGACAATCCCAGTTCTCTACTGCAATGTCAGCCTCCATTATATTATCCTGGAATGAAACTTGAAGCCATGATCTTCTGTTTTGGGGTTGTAATATAATGTCAGCTGACATTGCCAGAGGCCTGGGTGAACAATTCACAGACTCTAGTTCAAAACCTAGCTCAGCAGCTGGGAATTTATACTCAGAATGAAAAGCTATTATAGCAGTACTGGTGGTGGACAAAACTCCTGTCTTAAAAACTTACCTAGTTCACTAATGTCCTTTAAGGAAGGAAATCTGCCGTCCTGACCTGTCCCACAGAATGTAGTTAAGTATCAGCTGCCTTCTGGAATGGCCTATCAAGTCCCCTAGTTGGGTGCAACAAGGAGGCTCACCACTTCAAGGGCAGTTAGGGATGGGCAATAACTGCTGGCTTACCAGTGACATTTAAATCATGAAGGAACAAAGGACAAGAGTGCTGCATGGCGCTGAGGACCTGGGTCCTGGCCCTGGGCTACTGCCTGTGTGGAATTTGTACATTCTCTCCATGTCTGCGTGGGTTTCACCCCCACAACCCAAAGATGTGCAGAGTTGGACTGGCCACGCTAAATTGCCCCTTAATTGGAATAAAAAATTATTAAAAGGAGTGCTACCCATTGAGCCACTGTTGACATGTAACAAGGACCATATAACCAACTCCCAGCCAGCGGTAAGAATGCGAATGCAGTGAGGAAATCGTCCTCAACCACTGCACTTAATCAGTGAGGCAGCAGCACAGCTTCAACATAATGTAGCTCAGAGCTCTGTTCAGTCCTCATCTAAACTTACTGACTCATGTTAGAATAAGACACTAAGGGAACATGAAATATGGGTCAGGGAGGGTGTGTGGGGAGGAAAGAGAGAGAGTAGACAAGAGAATCAGGTCTTTTCTGAATTGGTCCCCACATGATATGTGCCTGCGTTGTCTAAGCTTACTTCACTCTGGACACTGCTTTACCCCTTCCTGATGTAGGTACAGCCAGTCAGAGCAAAGTCGGAGGTGTGAGTAAATGCTGGTAATGACTTTAACCTCTAGGTTCGAAGATTTTTGGCTGAGGAGGCATATATAATCATGGCTGACACTGCTGAGCAGCACTGGGAGTATACTGCACTGGTGAATGGGGAATATCTCAGACAGAACATTAAACTATCTGCCTGTATAGACAACCATAAAATATCCCACTGCACCTTTCAAATGGGCGCTGAGAATTGCCTTTACATGCTAGTCAATAGTCTCCCTTCAACCCACAGCTAGGAAGGGTCAGTGCCTTTTTGGAATTGTGAAAAGGGTACGACTACGCCACCCCCATCATCCCATTTGGCCACATAATAATCACTGCATTTCAACTAGGGACGGGAAATAAATGCTGGTCTAACCAGCGACATCCAACTTCTGTAAATGAATTTTTAAAAAAAGATTTCTGTCTACTTCTGGATATTCCTGCAAGACGTGAAACAGTGCTACCGATAAAAGCATATCAGTCTCAGTCCTTAACAGGCAGTCTTGTAAAGTATGTTTCCCATGAGCTGGAGGACGAGTGCTATTAGAGTTTTATCTTCAGGCACTGTGCAACTCTAACTCAGCTGGCCATTTGGCATATTGAGTACAGTATCAAACTGAACCAATCAAACCAGACAAATGCAACATGAGCCACTTTTGCACACAAGTCATGGCCATCGCCGGGCTGGACCAGATCAGCTGGCAATGCTGAAGAGATTCAAAAAAGCATTTAGAGCACACAATTCCTTTTTTTTTCCCAATTAAGGGGCAATTTAGCGTGGCCAATTCACCTACCCTGCACATCGTTTTGGATTGTGGGGGTGAGACCCATGCAGACACGGGGAGAATGTGCAAACTCCACACAAACAGTGACCCAGGAATGCTGAATAGATAACCCACTGTCTCTCTTCAAACTACCCATCAACGTTCTGGCACGTAAGTGCGCTGTCTGGCTTGATGTTACAACCCTGTGATGTAGGAAGTACCCCGGGCTGGGTTAGGTAGCCAGTGTGCTATAATCAGCCTCAATGCCCCTGGGCTGGGAAGGAGACGGGCAGAAAAGCAACAGAAAGCAGCAAGACTTCCCACTCCTGACTGCCCTCCAGTGACCCGTAATCCCTGTCTCTTAGTCGAGCCTCACCATGGGGTGAGGCAGCAGGGAGGGATCTCTGGAACCTGTGCTCCAGTCCGAGTCGGTGACTTTAGAAGAGAATAGTGTGGGGCCCCTGAAATGGGGAACACCAACACAACGCCTTTCTGCTTGATGAGAATGCAGAAAGAAATAACCAATAGTTAAACATTTACTTACACCCACCCCCACCAAACTCCTCAGCACACATGCGACCACAATACCTTCATCATCATCCTCGTCATCACTGGACTCACTGACGTGCACGCTCACTGTGGTATTCGGAGAATCCGTCCATTCAAAGCAGACACCAAAGCCTATGTCATAATTGTCTGTTGCAAATTCCCAGAAGAGGTAAGAGCCCTCCTCGTGAGTGGGCACCCGTACTGTTACTACCTCCCCCCGGCCCACCGTGATGACAGAGTCTGCATCCTGCCGTATCTTCTCCTTGAAGTCCTTAATTTGAGGTCGAGTCCACATGGAGGGAGCTGCTATCACGATTGCTGCGTCTGTGGGAAGATGGACAACAGGACTGAATTGTAATGGAAACAACCTCACAGAGGACATGACAGGAACAGCAGGATGACCAACAGAATTAGATCCCTCAGATCATTTAATTCTGGCCTCCAGTACGACCATCTTAATCGCTCCACCATTGGCAGTTGTGTCTTCAGCTGCCTAGGCCTTAAAGCTGTGGAATTCCCTCCACTTCCATCTCCAATCCTCTCCCTCCTTTAACAAGCTCCTCAAAACCTACCGCTTCATCCAAGCTTTTTGGCCACATGCCTCAATATCTCCAAGTGGTTTAGTGCCAAATGTTGCTGTATGCCTGTGAAGCACTGTGGGATGTTCTATGTCAATAATGATAAAGAGATGCAGTATATACTGTTAGCGTCTGCATGATTCGACCTGCACTTCAGATTAAACAAGTAAAAAAATGCTGCTTACCAGCGTTGAACTGGCATACGGCCCAGTCCCCAGCCAGTTCATACAGTAGTCCCCCGTTATACCGCGCTCCGCAATATACCGCGGGGGGGCTTATGGACCCCAACTGTCAGTTGTGTCAATTTCAGCGGCCGGCTCACTTTGATCCGGAGAGGGAAGCTGCTCTCACTGAAACAATCAGCCGGCCGCTGAAATTGACACTGCCCACTGCTCTCTCCCTCCAATCCAACTTTTAAGTTTTAATGTTTCTGATTGGAGGGAGAGAGCAGCGGGCAGTGTCAATTTCAGCGGCCGGCTGATTGCTTCAGTGAGAGCAGCTTCCCTCTCTGGATCAAAGTGACCCGTCCGCTGAAATTGACACTGCCCGCTGCTCTCTTCCTCCAATCAGAAACATTAAAACTTAAAAGTTGGATTGGAGGGAGAGAGCAGCGGGCAGTGTCAATTTCAGCGGCCGGCTGATTGTTTCAGTGAGAGAGCAGCTTCCCTCTCCGGATCAAAGTGAGCCGGCCGCTGAAATTGACACTGTTTTAATTGGATCCACGATGGGGGTTTTAAATTTATTTAAAAATCTATGCTAGCGCTTCCCATTGTGAGTCTACGGGGGTCTGACCTCTCCCCCCGCCCCCCGTAGACTCACAATGGGAAGCGCTAGCATAGATTTTAAAATAAATTTAAAACCCCCATCATGGATATCCGCGGCTCGGATACAACGCGGGTGGCTGTCTTGGACCCCAACACCCGCGTTATAAAGGGGGACTGCTGTATTAACCTATCCTGCTCGTTCAGATGGAGTCTCCTTTATGGGGTGGACCAAAGCAATACAGATAGGCAAACAATGGGTTGCAAATAAAATTCATGTCAGGCAACCACTGTCTTAGCAACCAGTATAATGAGTTTGGTTTGCATGGAGGGTTGGTTGGAACATGCTTTAGGCAGGGCCCACATATTTTCAGGAAGCAATGGATAAATATTTGAAACAGAACGACACAGGGGTTACAGAGAAGTGAGAGTGTGGGGTCACTGTTGCAAAGTGCCAACTCGGACACGATGGGCTGAATGTTCTCTTTCTGTGCTGAAAAACGTTTACACTTCAAGATTAAATTGAATGAAGTAGGGGCAGCCCGGTGGTGCAGTGGTTAGCACTGCTGCCGCACGGCACTGAGGTCCCAGGTTCGATCCCGGTTCTGTGTCACTGTCCGTGTGGAGTTTGCACATTCTCCCTGTGTCTGCGTGGGTCTCACCCCCACAACCCAAAGATGTGCAGGGTGGGTGAATTGGCCACGCTAAATTGCCCCTTAATTGGAAAAAAAGGATTGGGTACTCTAAATTTATTTATTTTTTAATTCAATGAAGTATAATATAAAAGCAGTCATCAAACAGAGCCAGAATAGGGTGGTGTTCCCAGGTTCAATTCCTGGTCTGTGTTCACTGAGCTGTCTTTAGCAGATGGTGTCAAGAGCACAATTTAGTGAGCAAAAATCTGGCAAATGGAGTATATATAATGTGGGCAAATGTGAAAATGTCCATTTTGGCAGAAAGAAAAATAAGTATATTATCTAAATGGTGAGATTGCAGAGCTCGGGGTGGAGGGATCTGGGTCTCCTAGTGCATGAATCACAAAAGACTAGTAGCAAGTCATCACGCAAGCTAATAGAAAGCGACTGTATATTGTGAGGGGAACGGAATACAAAAGTAGGGAGGTTATGCTTCAGTTGCACAGGTCATTGGTGAGGCTGCATCTGTAGGATTGTGCACATGATTGGTCTCCTTATTTAAGGAAATATTTTTAATACATTAGCAGTTTAGAGAATGTTTACTAGACTAATACCAGGAATGGGCAGGTTGTCTTATGAAGAAAGGTTGGCGAGGTTAGGTTTGCATCCACTGGAGTTCAGAAGAGTAAGAGGCGACTTGATCAAAACTTTGACCCTGAGGGTGGATGTGGTGAGGATGATTCCTCTTGTGGGAGAATCTGGAACGATGGTCACTGTTTAAGACAGAGGTTTGGAGAATTTCTTTCTGTGAGGGTCGTGAGTCTCTGGAACTCTTTCTCAAAAGGCAGTGGAAACAGTGTTTGAATATTTTTAAGGCAGAGCTGAATAGATTCTTTTGTATAAACATTTTGAGGTATTTATGGTTTTACAACAACAAAATAAACAATGTACATGAATTTATAAACATAGTGCAAAAGCCATCTTCCTCCCTTACAGGTCCCACCTTTACTAACCCCCTACTCTAAACTAAACTAACCCCCAGCCCCCCTCCCCCTTCTGCTGACGGTTAATTTTCCGCAACGGACAAATTTTTCGCCGGACGGCTGCCACCTCTGGGCGAACCCTAGCATTGACCCTCTCATGGAAAACTTGATTTTCTCCAGACAGAGAAAGCTAGCCATGTCCGATAGCCAGGTCTCCGACTTCGGGGGCTTTGAGTCCCTCCAAGCTAATAGTATCTGTCTCTGGGATACCAGGGAAGCAAAGGCCAGAAGGTCTGCCTCTTTCTCCTCCTGGATTCCCAGATCTTCTGATACTCCGAAAATCGCCACCTCTGGACTCGGTGCCAACCTTGTTTTTAACACCGTGGGCATGAATCCGCAAACCCCTGCTAAAATCCCCTAAGCTTCGGACACGCCCAGAACATGTTTTGCTGGTCCTCCCGCGCACCTATCTTCTACTCCAAAGAACCTGCTCATCCGGGCCACTGTCATGTGAGCCCGGTGAACGACCCCGAGTTGTATCAGGCTGAGCCTGGCACATGTTGCGGACGCGTTGACTCTACTCAACACCTCTGCCCAGAGGCCTTCTTGTATCTCTCCTCCCAACTCCTCTTCCCACTTGCGCTTCAGCTCCTCAGTCTGAGTCTCCTCTGACCCCATGAGCTCCTTGTAAATGTCAGAGACCCTCCCTTCTCCCACCCACACTTAAGAAACTATCCTGTCCTGTATCCCCCTTGGCGGTAGGAACGGGAAGGTTGAACGTTCCGCACCTGCAGGTACCTAACTTTGTTTTCCCTCGCCAATCCAAAATTCTCCTCCAGCTCCCTCAGGCTAGGAAAGCTCCCCTCTATAAACATATCCCCCATCATCTCAATCCCTGCTCTCTGCCATCTCCGAAACCCTCCATCCATCCTTCCCGGGGCAAACCAGTGATTATTACAGATTGGAGACCACACCACCCACTTCTTGATCATGGCTATATTCGCCGCCCAGTAATAGTTACAGAAGTTCGGCAGCGCTAGCCCGCCCGCTCCTCGGCTCCGTTCAATCATCCCCTTTTTTTTTTACTTGCGGGGGGGGGGGGGGTCTTCCCACCCATACAAAGCCAGTGATTGACCTGTTTAAAAAAGGACCGCAGAATAAAGATGGTGAGACACTGAAACACAAACAGGAATCTTGGGAGGACCTTCATTTTCACTGTCTGCACCCTCCCAGCTAGTGACAACGGGAGCGCATCCCATCTCCGAAAATCGTCCTTCATTTGGTCTACTAGTCGGGCCAGATTTAGCTTATGCAGCCGTTCCCATTCCCGCACCACCTGGATGCCTAGGTACCAAAAGCTTCCCTCTACCACTCTAAACTGCAGTTCGCCCAGTCGCCTCTCCTGGACCGCAAACACCTCACTTTTCCCCATATTTATACCCCGAAAACCGGCCAAATTCCCCCAGAATCCTCATAATTTCTTCCATCCCCCCTGATGGATCCGATACATACAGAAGCAGGTCATCTGCGTAAAGCGAGCCTCTGTGTTCCACTCCCCCTGGACCAGCCTCTTGAGACTCTCAGCGCAATTGCCAGTGGCTCTATGGCTAACGCAAACAACAGTGGGGAGAGGGGGCATCCCTGTCTCGTCCCCCAATGCAGCCTAAAATAGTCTGATATTGTCCTATTCATCCGTACGCTCGCAACAGGAGCCTGATACAGCAACCTGACCCAGTCAATAAAGCCCCGCCCAAATCTGAACCATCCCAGTACCTTCCCATTCTACCCGATCAAAAGCCTTCTTTGCGTCCATTGCGGCCACTACCTCCACCTCCCTACCTTCTGGGGGCACCATGATCACGTTTAACAACCTTCTTACATTGGCCACCAACTATCTTCCCTTAACAAACCCTGTCTGGTCCTCCCCAATAACATCCGGAACACAATCCTCAATCCAAGAGGACAAGATTTTGGCCAGCAGTTTGGCATCCACATTCAATAGGGATATCGGCCTGCAAGACCCACACAGCTCCGGGTCCCTGTCCTGCTTCAGGATCAATGAGATTTTGGCCTGTGACATCGTTGGGGGCAGCACCCCATGCTCCCTTGCCTCATTCACCCCACACTCCCTTGCCTCATTCACCCCACACTCCCTTGCCTCATTCACCCCACACTCCCCTTGCCTCATTCACCCCACACTCCCTTGCCTCATTCACCCCACACTCCCTTGCCTCATTCACCCCACACTCCCTTGCTTCATTCACCCCACACTCCCTTGCCTCATTCACCCCACACTCCCTTGCCTCATTCACCCCACACTCCCTTGCCTCATTGAATGTACTCATCAACAGCGGCCCCAATATTCCAGAGAACCTTTTATAGAACTCCTCTAAGTACTTGTCCGGCCCTGGGGCTTTACCCAACTGCATGGCCTTCAGACACTCCGCTATCTCTTCCAACCCGATCGGGCCCCACGCCTTCTTTTTTCTAAAAAATATTGTATTAAGGTATTTGAAAATGTTTATAAAAATAACAAACAATGGGACTTCCGGTGACGGCGGGCGGGAGGCAGCTGCGCGTTGGAGGGCTCCCATTCGGGAACGGCATTGTCGGGGGTTAACGCCCGGTCCTAGGGGCAGCGAAGGCAGTAAAAATCAGGAGAAGCACAGGGGAGGGAAATGCCGAGTACCAGTAAAAAAATAGCCGTGAAAACAGCTGAAAGTCCGTCAGGGAGTGGAACGGTCACCACGGGGTCGGTAAAGAAAATGGAGGCTGGAGCACCGGGGAGGCTGCATTGCTTATGGCTGAAGAAATAACTACGGTGATGGTCGTGGAATTCGAAAGGCAGTTCACAAAACACATGGAGGCAATGAGGAAGGAGATGGGGGCGGTTTTGAAAGTGCTGGTGGAGAAGACGATTACCCCGGTGAGGATGGCGGTGGAGAGCACAGTGGCGGAGGTTCAGGAGCAAGGCGAGGCACTGAAGGAAGTGGAAGAGACATTATTGCAGCACAGTGATCAACTTACCTCAATGGGAAGGAGATGCAGAAGGTGATAGAGATCAACAAGGATCTGTGAGGCAAAATGGAAGACCTGGAAAACAGATCCAGACGACAGAATTTGAGGATTGTGGGGCTGCCCGAAGGAGTGGAAGGGCCGAGGCCGACTGAGTATTTTGCCACGATGTTGGCGAAACTATTGGGGGAGGATCCCTCCCAATATGAACTGGATCGGGCTCATCGGTTGTGGAGGCCTGTACCAAAGGCGAGTGAGCCGCCAAGAGTAGTGACTCTGTGCTTCCGTAGGTATAATGTAAAGGAGAAGGTCCTGTGCTGGGTTAAGCAGAAGCGGGTGGTGCAGTGGGCTGGAGCTGGTATACGCATATACCAGGACTTTACGGTGGAGCTGGCGAGGAGGCGGGCTGCTTTCAACCGGGTGAAAGGGGAACTGTACATCAGCAAGGTGCAATGCGGCATTGTATATCCAGCGAAGCTGAGGGTGACCAACAAGTTCAAGGACTTATTTTGGGACAGCAGAAGCAGCGGAGGAGTTTGCGAAGGCAGAAGGACTGTGGCAGAATTGAGAAATGGCCATGTGCCGATGTAACCTCAGGACTGTATTTTTTCTTTTTTGTTTCACTGCGTGGTGTATGGGCTACAGGAGCCAACGTTGTGTATATTTGGACAAGGAAAGAAATGGGACTTTCAGTTGTAATGAGGTTTCTTTGGGGTGTGGGAGTGTACGCGGGGTTTGTGTGCTAAAGGGGATATCTGGGATTTTCCTGGGGACGGGCAAGGGGGAAAGAGACCCGGGCGGGGGCCTCCACGCTGGCCGGTTTAAGCCGGCCAGTGAACCGGGGTAAGGTGGGGGGAGGAGCTGCGGCTATCGGAGCCTGGCAGAACAGGGTCCGATGAGTCTAGCTGTGGTAGAAAGTGGGGTGGGACCAAGGTTTTGTATTTGTTATCGTTTACTGCTTGTTGGGGGGATGTAAATTTAAGGAAAATGTGAAAATGGAGAATAAAAATATTTTATAAAATAGACAATGACGTCAACATGGTTTAATAAACATTTCTCCCCCCATCTCAATCTTCACACACCCCAACCATAAAACAATACGCCCTCCCCCACCCCCTTTTTGGAATACTGCTTCTGCTGACATTTTAATTTTGCCAGAGAAAGTCGACGAACGGCTGCTACCTCCGAGAACCCTAACATTGACCCTCTTAAGGCAAACTTAATTTTCTCAAGACTGAGAAACCCAGCCATGTCACTAACCCAGGTCTCTACACTCGGGGGCTTCGAGTCCCTCCACATTAACAAGATCAGTCGCCGAGGTACCAGGGAGGCAAAGGCCAAGACGTCAGACTCTTTCACCCCTTGAACACCCGACTCTTCCGACACGCCAAAGATCGCTACCTCTGCACTCGGCACCACCCGTGTTTTTCGCACCGTGGACATTGCCTTAGCAAAATCCTGCCGAAACCCTCTCAGCTTCGGGCATGCCCAAAACATGTGGACATGATTTGCTGGGCTTCCCGTGCACTTCGCACACCTATCCTCTACCCCGAAAAACCTGCTCATCCTAGCCGCTGTCATGTAGCCCGGTGGACTACCTTAAAGGGCAGCACAAGTGGATAGCACTGTGGCTTCACAGCGCCAGGGTGTCAGGTTTGATTCCCCGCTGGGTCACTGTCTGTGCAGAGTCTGCAGGTTCTCCCCGTGTCTGTGTGGGTTTTCTCCGGGTGCTCCGGTTTCCTCCCGCAGTCCCGAAAGACGTGCAGGGTAGATGGATTGGCCATGCCAGATTGCCCATGTGGAGTTTGCACATTCTCCCCGTGCTTGTGTGGGTTTTGCCCCCACAACTCAAAGATATGCAGCGTAGGTGGATTGGCCATGCTAAATTGCCCCTTAATTGGAAAAAAAATAATTTAAGTACTCTAAATTTATTTTTAAAAAAGGAGGGGTTATTGGGTTACGGGGATAGGGTGGTAGTGAGGGCTTAAGTGGGTCAGTGCAGACTCGATAGGCCGAATGGCCTCCTTCAGCACTGTATGTTCTATGTATCAGGCTGAGCCAGGCACATGATGAGGAGGTATTAACTCTGCTTAGGGCATCCACCCATAGACCCGCCTCTATCTCGTCCTCCCACTTGCCCTTCAGCTCCTCCACTGGAATTTCATCCGCCTCCGAAAGTTCCTGGTAAATATCAGATACCTTCCCCTCTCCCACCCGGGTACTGGAGACTACTCTATCCTGTATCCCCCGTGGCGGCAGCAGAAAGGCCGGCACCTGCTTTCTCAGGAAATCTCGCACCTGCAAATCCCTAAATGTGTTCCCTGCTGACAATTCAAACTTATCCTCTAAGTCTTTCAAGCTGGGAAAGCTCCCGCCTATAAATAGATCCCCCATCCTTTTAATTCCTGCCCTTTGCCAACTCCGGAACCCACCATCTAGCCTACCTGGTACAAACCGATGATTATTATAAATCAGGGTCCAAACCGATGCTCCCTCCACTCTCTTACATCTCCTCCATTACCCCCAGATTCTTAGAGCCGCCACTACCACCGGAGTTGTGGAGTATTGGGCCGGCGAGAACGGAAGTGCTTCCAAACTGATGCCTTTGCATAACGCCGCTTCCATGCCTCCCCCACTACCTAATCATGGCTATATTACAAAGGTTCGGCAGCGCCCCCCCCCCCCCCCCCCCCCCCCCCGGCCCAAGGGACTGCGCTCCAGCAAAAACTTTCTTCACCCGCCCACACACAGCCCGAATTAACCTTATTCACCTGCTTGAAAAAGGCCTTTGGGATGAAGATACGGAAGTACTGAAAGACAATCAGAAATCTGGGGAGGACCGTCATTTTCACGGTTTGTACCCTGCCCGCCAGTGATAGCGGGAGCATGTCCCATCTCTTAAAGTCCCCTTCCATTTGTTCTACCAACCGGGATAGATTTAACTTGTGTAGTATCTCCCATTCCCGGGCCACCTGGATTCCCAGACAGCGAAAGCTCTTCCCTACCATTCTAAGCGGCAGCTCTCCCAGTATCTTCGCCTGTCCTCGTGCCTGGATCGCAAACATCTCGCTTTTCCCCATGTTCTATTTATACCCCGAAAAATTGCCACCGCTTTCCCTGTGGTCAACAGCCCAAACTCAGCCTGTAACCTCCGCCGCTCCCTCAGCCCTGCGTCAGGGGCCTCCGAGTATCTCCTGTCCACCTGGGGTATCTCCTCCACTAATCCATCCCTCTCAGTCCGTTCCACCTTTCTCTGTGGGACCGTATCGAGATTAATTCCTCTCTGACTACTGCCTTCAAAGCTTCCCAGACCGTCGCTGCGGAAACCTTCCTCGTATCATTTGTTTCCAGGTAGTTCTGGATGGACTTGTTAACCCACCCACAGATCACTTTGTCCGCTAACAACCCCACATCCAGTCTCCACAGCGGGCGTTGCCCTCTCTCCACACTAACTCTTAGATCCACCCAATGCGGGGCATGATTCAACACTGCGATTGCCGAGTACTCAGTATCCACCACCTCCGGTATTGGAGCCCTGCTCAGAACAAAAAAGTCGATCCGAGAGTATACCTTGTGGACATGAGAAAAAGGAAAATTCCTTCGCCCTTGGCTGTCCAAACCTCCGTGGGTCTAGTCCCCCATCTGTTCCATAAACCCCTGCAATTCCTTTGCCGCAGCCGGCCTCCTCCCTGTCCTGGATTTTGACCGGTCCAATTCCGGATCAAATGACTGTATTGAAGTCTCCTCCCATGATCAGGTTATGTGACTGAAAGTCTGGGATCTTACCTAAAACCCGCCTCATAAATTCCACATCGTCCCAATTTGGAGCACATATGTTTACGATTACCACCTGCACCCCCTCCAGCTTCCCACTCACCATTATGTACCTTATCTGACACGATTCTCCCTGCTGAGTCCAGCCCTGAGTGGAACACTTGGTTAAACCCCCCCCACCTTCCTCAATCTCGTCTGGTCTGTAACCTTTACGTATGTCTCTTGTTGCATTGCCACACCCGGCTTAACCCCCCTCAAATGCGCAAACACACGAGCCCTCTTGACCGGCCCATTCAGGCCTCTCACGTTCCATGTGATCAGCCTGGACGGGGGGGTTTCCAACCCCACCCGCCCTGCTGTTTAGCCATCACCCTTTTTAGGCCAGCCTCTAGCTCGCGCCCTCCTCCTCCTCGAGCCCCCCCCCTCAGAGAGTCGCCATTCCCGCTCTCCCATTTGTCCCCTAGTAACAGTTCCTCGCCTGTCAGCAAAGCAGCGCCCCACCCCCCCAGCAACAACACTAGAAACCCAATCCCCCAAGTCAAGCTCCAGCGTAACACCTGCTCACCCCCCACTGCGCTTCCGAGAGTCAGCTGACCCATGCTGACTTGTTAGCGCCCAGCCCTGGCACCAAGCAGTCTGTCTCCCCATTGTTCTCTCCCCTCTCCCCCCACATGGACAAACATTTTAAAAGCATCACATTCCCCAGTAAACAAACATCAGAAAAAACTGTGAAGAAACAGTCACTTTCGAAAAATAATCACCCAAAAAGCAGAGCCAACCCCAAAGCCCATTCCCCCTCTAACCAGCTCCCTGCAAGACAAAGTTATCTTTAGCCCCTTATTACACATAGCACTACTAATATTTATACAACCCAGCACAACAAATTGCCGCCACAGTACCCGTTCCTCATGTGTGACCCAGACGGGCTGGGTACAGCATCCCAAACTTCACCCCCTTCTTAAAGAGGGTCGTTTTTGCCCGATTAAACCCAGCTGGCCTCTTGGCCAAATCCGCTCCCAGGTCCTGATAGATGCGCAACTCTCAGTTCTCCCACTTGCTGCTCCGTTCTTTCTTGGCCCACCGCAGAACGTGTTCCTTGTCCAGGAAACGGTGAAAGCGTACCACCATCGCCCTCAGCGGCTCGTTCACTCTGGGCTTCCTCATAAGGGCTCTGTGCGCTCTGTCCAATTCCAGGGGGCAAGGGAACGTCTCAGCCCCCATCAACTTCTCCAACATGTCCGTCACACAAGTCCTCGCATCCGATCCCTCACTGCCTTCAGGGAGGCCAACAATTCTGAGATTCTGCCTCCTGGACCTGTTCTCCAGGTCCTCCAGCTTCTTCTGCATTCTTCTGCATTCTTTTCTGGCAGTCGTTCATCATCTCCACCTTGGTCTCCAGCACGGTTATGTGCTCCTCGTGCTCGAACACCTTTTTCTCCACCTCCTGACTCGCTCTCCCGTGGGTCTCTTGATTCTGCACAACTTGATCAATCGAAGCCTTATCAGGTCCAGTGTGTCCTTCTACAGCTTGTCAAAGCAATCTACCAGCTGCTCCGTTGACCACTGTGCCATCTCCCCCCCGGCCCTGCTTCTCTACCATGCTTTTCCGTTTTACCAACTCTGTTCGCATCTTCCTTACTTCCTTATAGGACTTTCTCACACGGCCACTTCTGGTCAAATTCTCCATACACCAGAAGGAGATTTCTCCTTACTGTCTCACTCTTCACCGATTTATTCCATAAAAAATCCGGGGGGGGGGGGGGGGGGGGGGGGGGGGAGAGAAGGGCCAAAAGTCCGTCACAGGCGGGTGCCATCAAATGTGCGACCTACTCCATGGCCGCCAGCATGTCCGGTCCCCAGCCCCTCTACCAAACCCCCGTCCACCTTCGGGAAATACAGCCCCCCCCCTAATGAAGTGCCTCTCTCCTCCGGCCCTGCTGGGGGTTCCGACCCATACAGCCTACTGTAAAACACCTTGAACGCCTTATTCACACCTGCTGAGTCTCCAATCAGGCTCCCATCCCATCCCTTACTTTCCCCCTCTCCCTGGCGGCCTCCCTCTTTCTAAGCTGCTGTGCAAGCATCCTGCTGGCCTTCTCCCCATGCTCATAGATCACCCCCCTCACTTCCTCAGTTGCTGTACCACCCTCCCTGTAGTTAACAAGCCAAACTCCGCCTGTAGCCTCCGCCATTCCCTTAAAAGCCCTGCCTCTGGGGTCTCCACATACTTCCAATCAACCTGCAATATTTCTTTTAACAGTCGGTCCGTCTCTGCTCTGTCTATCTTCTCCCTGTGGGCCTGTATCGAGATTAGCTCCCCTCTAACCACCGCCTTCAATGCCTCTCAGACCACCACTGCCGAAACTTCCCCCGTGTTGTTGACTTCCAGGTAGTTCTAAATACATTTCTTCAGCCGCCCGCACACCTCCTCGTCAGCTAAAAGTCCCAAGTCCAGCCTCCAGTGCAGACACTGGCTACTCACCTTGCTAACCTGTAGGTCAACCCTGTGCAGGGCATGATCCGAGATTGTGATCGCCGAATACCCCGTTGTCCACCACCCCTGTTAGTAGAGCCCTATTCAGAATAAAAAAATCAATCCGGGAGTACACTTTATGCACATGTGAGTAAAAGGAGAACTCCTTCACTCTCGGCTGCCCAAATCGCCATGGGTCCACACACACACACACACCCCCCCCCCCCCCCCCCCCCCCCCAACTGCTCCATGAATCCCTTTAGCTCCTTTGCCATTGCTGGCACCCTGCCTGTCTTTGAGCTCGATCAGTCTAAACCAGGGTCAATAACTGTGTTGAAGTCCCCTCCCATGACTAACTTATGCAAATCTAGGTACGGGATTTTCCCCAGCATCCTCTTTATAAACTCCACATCATCGCAATTTGGCGCATACACATTTACTACTACCGCCTGCACCCCCACCAGTTTCCACTGACCATATGGTACCGGCCTCCCACACCTGGAACTATTTTCCCACCTCAAACACTACTCGCTTATTAATCAGGATCGCGACCCCTCTAGTCTTCGAGTCCAGCTCCGAGTGAAAAACCTGTCTGACTCATCCCTTCCTTAATCTATCTGATCAGCTACTCTAGGTGCGCCTCCTGCAGCATTACCACGTCCACCTTCAGTCTCCTCAGATGAGCCAACATGCGTGCGTGCCCTCTTAACCGGCCCATTTAGTCCTCTTACATTTCAGGTGATCAGCCACCACCTTCCTTGGGCCACTCTCCAGCCCGCGCCCCACGCCTGCACCGGTCCACCCCCAGGCAGCCTCCGCCCCCCTTTCTGTCCCTCAGCAACAGTCCCTCCCTCTTCTGCATAACATTTCCCCCCCTCCCCCGCCTAGTAACAGCACAATGTAAACTGACCCTTTCGACAAGCATAACATCTGCTCACCCACTACTGCGCTTCTGTGAGCTAGTCACCCAAGCTAGCTTGGTGACCCCCGCCTATGACGCCAGACATTCCCCCACCTATTGTTCCCTCCCCACCCATACAGACATAGTCGAATGTAAAACCAGTCCCAACACAATTGCCCAAGAAAAAAAACGATAAACAAAGAAAAGATCAGGCAAGAGATCCAGTACCTAACAAACACACCTCCACCCCCATCAGTGCAAATATAAACTTTATCTCACTCAGCTCTGCAACTGGCCCCAAATCAATACAGAAAGTATTACAAATAACTTCCGAAAAACGAAAAACAAGAAACTTCTTTAACGTGAACGTTGCAGCAAAGATCAAAGTCCTCAGTCTGCCACCAGTCCGTTCTTTTTCGCGAAGTCCATCGCTTCCTCAGGCGACTCGAAATAAAAATGTTGCTCCTCATACGTGACCCAGAGACGGGCCGGATACAGCAGTCCAAACTTCACCTTTTTCTTAAAAAGGGTCGATTTTATCTGATTTAACCGGATCTTCTCCTGGCCACCTCCGCACTCAGATCCTGATAGATCCGTAGGATACTGTTCTCCCATTTTCAACTCTGTGTTTGCCTGGCCCACCGTAAAATACACTCCTTGTCCCTGTAGATTCTCACCACCATTGCCCTCGGGGGGGGGGGTCTCCCCCCACTCGCGGCTTCCTCGCGAGCGCTGAGTCGACAAGCCAGGACTCCGGTCATCTGCTATGCTGTCTCCCGCTGCAGCTTCAGCCCAAGCCTTCTCTGTCCGTCTGTTTCTGCCTTTGCGAGCGCTTCTAGTCCGCCTCTCCATGCACCGAAGTGGGAATCCAGTACACAATTGCCTCTGTCATCGGTTTTACAATTCACGTCCGATAATAAAATCGGGGTAAAAGGTCTGACCTGAGCGAGAGCTACCAAATGGCCGACCTATTCCTTCTTAGCCGACACCGGAAGTGCCAGCTGAATAGATTCTTGATTAACAAGAATCTGGGGTTGCGGGTCCATTCAGATCAGCCACGATTTTATTGAATGGCGGAACAGGCTCAAGGGGCAGAGTGGCCTACTCCTGCTCCTAATTCGTATGTTTGTATTTACCTGAGCAACAGAGTGGGAGGGGAGAGTAACAAAATATCAGCCATAGCTGGGGGATGGTCACAAAGTTCCTGCACTGGCTTAGCTGTGGCCTCCTTACACTGGAATAACCACACTATGACATTCCTGTACTGGGTGAATTGGTCATGGTGAGAGTTAGGACATGAAGGGGAAGAGTTCTGGATGACATGAAGTTTACAAAGGGTGGGAAATCAGGCAGAAGTGTGTTGGAATAGTAAAGTCAAGCGCATGCAAAAAGGGGTTCAGCAAAAGATTGGAGGCAGGAGTAGAGCTGGGTAAAATTGAGGTGGTCTTAATGATGCTGGGTCTACATGGTCTAAAGCTCATCTTGGCATCACATGACAGAGGGAGAGAGGGTGGAGCTTGTCGCCAGAGCTGAAGGCAACAAGTGTTGGCTTCCCAATATGGAAATAGCAATTTGAGATATATATCTGAGTTTGAACAAGATGGCCCATGAAGTCATCTAACTTCTGCACATTTAAGTGCAATGTTGCAAGTATTTAACAACCATTACATTTTCTGTATCAACCCAAAATCCCCATAACCTAGAAGGAAAAGGGCAGGTCACGAGAACACCAACTGCAACTTCCCCTCCAAGCCACACACCATCCTGACGTGGAACTACATCACCATTCCTTCACTGTTGCTGGATCAAAAACCTGGAACTCCCTCTCTGTGAAACGTAATGTCGCCACAGCCCCACAGGACCATAGGTTACTCTCCCATTTGAGAGAGAGCTGACTGGTGGTGTTTTAACCTGGGGGGGGGGGGGGGGGGGGGGGGGGGGTCGCCACATCTCAGGTGAGGGGCAAGGTTGAGAAGGCAGGGCCTTCACGATCTTCCTCACCACGTTCTCATGGCAATTAGGAATGGGCAACAAATGTTGCCCGAGCCAACAACGACAACATCCCATGAAAGGATAAAAACAAAATAGTTTACAT
Organism: Scyliorhinus canicula; assembly: GCF_902713615.1. Classification (NCBI taxonomy): domain Eukaryota; kingdom Metazoa; phylum Chordata; class Chondrichthyes; order Carcharhiniformes; family Scyliorhinidae; genus Scyliorhinus; species Scyliorhinus canicula. The sequence continues at coordinate 16,742,494 of NC_052151.1, read as the reverse complement.
TTTTTTTTATTGTTGCAGATCAAACAGAAAATCTCTGGCCACAGTGCTGGCTTCCTCTGAGCACCTGATAAGGGGATCTTTTGAAGTTAGAAAAGGAGGTTTCTGGGCTGGGAGTATGTCATGAATACTGGGCTTCATATACAATCAACTATTTTGAAATGCATCCACTTCCATTCCTCTACAAATGGCAGTCAGTTTAAGCAAAGAAAGGCCTCAGAGAAGGTCAATCACTTGGATTTTGGTTTGCAAGAGACAAATGTTGGCTCAGGAGCTTGGTCCGTTTCTAGTACCATTGAATATATAACCATCACTTCAGCAGACAAGCATTTAACACTTCATAAAAAAGAATAGTATCAAAGCGCTGGACAAACTTATCATGGCGTTCGTATGGGGGGGTAAAAATGCTAGGATCCCAAAGAAGGTCCTACAAAAATCAAAATCCAGGGGGGGCTATCCCTCCCGAACCTACAATTCTACCACTGGGCGGCAACAGCCGAGCGAGTAAGGGGATGGATCCAGGAGCCAGAGGCCGAGTGGGTGCGTGCGGAGGAGGCCTCCTGCATGTGGACCTCCCTCCGGGCCCTCACCACGGCAGCACTCCCACCCCCACCCAAAAAACACTCCAGCAGCCCAGTGGTGACAGCCACCCTCCAATCCTGGAACCAACTGCAGCAGCAATTTGGCCTGACCAAAATGTCGGACAAGGCTCCCATCTGCAACAACCATAGGTTCACACCAGCACGGACTGACGCCACCTTCAAAAGGTGGAGGCAGGACGGAAGAACACTGACAGTCAGGGACCTATACACGGACGGCAGGATCGCAACACTGGACGAACTGACAGAGAAATTTCGGCTAGCCAGGGGGAACGAGCTACGGTACCTGCAGCTCAAAAACTTCTTACGAAAGGAGACAAGGACGTACCCACAACCGCCACGACAGACACTACTGGAAGACCTACTGGACGCAAGTATCCTAGAGAAAGGGAACTGTAGCGACATGTATGACCGACTGGTAGAAAGGGACGATACCGTGCTGGACGCAACAAGAAAGAAATGGGAGGATGACCTGGGGATTGAGATAGGGTGGGGACTCTGGAGCGAAGCACTGCGTAGGGTCAACTCCACCTCGACGTGCGCAAGGCTCAGCCTGACGCAACTAAAAGTGGTACATAGAGCCCACTTAACAAGAAACCGTATGAGGAAGTTCTTCCCGGAGGTGGAGGACAGATGTGAACGGTGCCAAAGAGGCCCGGCCAACCACGCCCACATGTTCTGGTCTTGCCCCAGACTTGTGGAGTACCGGACAGCCTTCTTCAAGGCTATGTCCAAAGTGGTGGGGGTGAGGGTGGAGCCATGCCCGATAGTGGCGGTCTTCGGGGTTTCAGACCAGCCACATCTATTCCTGGGGAGGAGGGCGGACGCCCTTGCCTTTGCCTCTCTGATCGCCCACCGTAGAATCCTGTTTGGCTGGCGGTCAGCAGCACCGCTCAGAGCTGCAGACTGGCTGTCCGACCTCTCGGAATCTCTCCAAATAGAGAAAATCAAATTCGCCATCCAAGGGTCAGACGACAGCTTCCACAGAACGTGGGAGCCATTCATGCAATTGTTCCGGGACCTGTTTGTGGCCAACGAACAAGAGGAAGAATAGTTGGGTGGCCAACAATCAGGGGTAAATAGACGGGAATCGGGGGAAGGTAGCCGGGGGAGGGGGAGGGCTACGGGTTTGTTATGGGGGTTTGTTCTCATGGTTTTACGCTTATTTCTTTTTCTTGTTAATTTATTGTTTTTGTATTGGAGGGGAGGGGTTACTGTTTTTCTCTGTTGTGATAAAATTTGTTGTTGAAAACTTGAATGAAAATTATTCCAACAAAAAAAAGAAGGACAAAGCCGCAAGCGACAGTCTGATGGCAAGCTAAGGCCCAAAACCAAATTGTAAATAAATGCCTATAAACATGTGCCTCGGCCATATTGGGGAATGTAAAATATGTATGCCGGTTAAAGGGGGCGGCCACAGTTGTTATTATGAAGATGCCTACCTGTAAATATACACGTTAATTTTTGCGTGTTTTTGTTTTCTAATAATTGGTAATTTGTTGGATATAAAATATGAAAACTCAATAAAAAACATTTCCAAAACAAAAAAGAATAGTACCTTTTGCATTGTAGTAATGCTTTGATACTGCACAGGAGTTCCAGCATAACGAGTTCCAGCATAACTAAATGATCAAATAGCAGGAGTGGTACTGAACGCAGAGACAGCTCTCAGACTAGTGGTCTCTAACATAAAGTATCTGGATCTCGAAGGAAGGGTGGGTAGGGAAACGGACAGAGGCTGGTTAATAAACTCAATTTTCTACCTTTCGGTCCATTTTCCAACACTTCTTCTGAAGTCTCTGGCTCAGGCTCTTTTTCCGGAGGTTGTGTGTGTGTAGTTGTCTGTCCATTCACCGTTGGGACCTCTCCTACTCCAATGTGGGCTGTTGATATGATTGGCTCCTGCTGTTTCTGTAGTGTTGCCTGTAGGGACCAGAAAAACCCAAAGACAACATAAGCTTAATGTTTTTGCCTCGACACAACTAGTAAAAACCTATAACATAAGAAGCCTGTATTAGGATTTTTGATAAGAGTCTCTTCCATGGGCAGCACGGTGGGGCAGTGGGTTAGCACTGCGGCCTCACAGCGCCAAGGTCCCAGGTTCGATACCGGCCCTGGGTCACTGTCCGTGTGGAGTTTGCGCATTCTCCCCGTGTTTATGTGGGTTTCGCCCCCACAACTCAAAAATGTGCAGAGTAGGTGGATTGGCCATGTTAAATTGCCCTTTAATTGGAAAAAATGAATTGGGTACTCTAAATTTATAATTAAAAATTAAAAAAAAAAAAGAGTCTCTTCCATTATCCATAAGATTGCATTCTCACTGAGATGTTGCTGCAAGGATTCTGGTGACTCTCTTGAACTCTGCTCAAGTGAGAGCTATTTACATGAGCTTTTATAGCCTAATCAGCCAGAGGATTTAATGGCGTACATCTAAAGCGCTTTCAGGAGGAACAGAGGGACCTGGGGATTCATGTGCATAGATAGCAACACAGCATATTGAGAGAGCAATTGGTAAAGAATTTGGGATCTTGAGCTTCATAAATAGGGACATTGAGAACAAGATCAGGGAGCTGACCCTTTATGGTTAGACCACAACAAGATAATTGCATCAGTTCTGGTCACCACATTTTATGAAGGATGCGTGGATCCTTGAGGTGAAGGAGCTTTACCAGAAAGGTTCCAACGATGAGGAATTTTAAAAAGAAAATTTAAAGTGCCCAATTATTTTTTTCCAATTAAGGGGCAATTTAGCATGGCCAATCCACCAACCCTGCATATCTTTGGGTTGTGGGGGCACAACCCAGGCAAACACAGGGAGAAGGTGCAAACTCGACATTGACAGTGACTGGGATCAAACCCTGGTCCTCAGCAGTGCTATCCACTGCACCATCATGCTACCCAGCGATGAGGAATTTTAACTACAAATTTAAGTTGGAGCAGCTGGGGCTGTTTGGAGTAAAGGGGATTCTGCGATGATTTGATCACGCTGTACGAGATTATGACAGGTTTAAATAAGGTAGACAAAGAAAAGGTGTTCCCATAAGCTGATGGCATAAGGACTAGAGGACACGGATTCAAGATTTTGGGCAAAGTATCAGGAGGAATGTGACAAAGAACATTTTTAATACAGCAAGTGGTGAGGACCTGGGCAGTACGTGGCACAGTAGTTAGCACTGTTGCCTACATCACTGAGGCCCCCGGTTCGATCCCGGCCTCGGGTCACTGTCTGTTTGGGGTTTGCACATTCTCCCCGTGTCCACGTGGGTCTCACCCCCTTAAACCAAAAATATGCACAGGGTAGGTGGATTGGCCATGCTAAATTGCCCCTAAACTGGGAAAGAATAATTGGGTTCTCTAAATTTATTTTTAAAAAGTGACGAAGACTGGAAACTCACTGCCCACAAATGCGGTGGAAGTAAAGATGATCAAGGATTTCTGAAGGAAATTGAATGGGCACATAGAACACACAGTGGAGGAGGCCATTCGGCCCATCGAGTCTGCTCCGACCCACTTAAGCCCTCACCTCCACCCCACCCCCGTAACACAATAACCCTTCCTAATTTTCTTGGTCACTAAGGGCAATTTATCATGGCCAATCCACCTAACAGCAGGTTTTTGTCTTGTGGGAGGAAACCGGAGCACCCGGAGGAAACCCACGTAGAAACAGGGAGAACGTGCAGACTCCGCACAGACAGTGACCCAGCGGGGAATCGAACCTGGGACCCTGGCGCTGTGAAGCCACAGTGCCATCCACTGTGCTACCGTGCTGCCCACAAAGGCACCGGATGGAGATAAACTTACAGGCTTGTGGGATAGAGTGGGAGAATGGAACGGATTGCTCTACAGTGCATGAAATAGCATCTTTAAAAATATTTATAAATTGTTGTAGAATTAGCAGGCATAGGGCAGCATGGTGACACAGTGGTTAACACTGCTGACTCACAGGGCCTGTGTTCCAATTCGGCCTTGGGTGACGGCCTTGTGGAGTTTGCACATTCTCACTGTCTTGCGTGGGTTTCCTCCGGGTGCTCCGATTTCCTCCCCCATGTCCAAAGGTGCACAGGTTAGGTGGATTGGGCAGGCTAAATTGTCTCTCAGTGACCAAAGGTTGGGTGGGGTTGCGGGGGAATGGGCCAAGGTGAGGTGGTCTTTCGAAGGGTTGGTGCAGACTCAATGGGCTGAATGGCCTCCTTCTGCACTGTAGGGATTCTCTGAAAAAAAAGAGTTCCAGCCAGAGACAGGAAAGCTAAGATAACAGCAGAAGTTAACAGATGGCATCAAACATGAGGTAAGCTGCAAGGTGATCGTAAGCCTAAGTGATGGAGGGTCAGGGGGAGGTTGCACCTGGAGTACCCGATCTCTGGTTATTGGACAGATGGACTCGAACAAGTCACTGACAATAGGGTAAACTAACAGGCCCGAGAAATAAATAGTAACAGGTACTCGGAGGGAAATGGGGTAGATCTTGTCAGGAGAGGCTTCCCTAATTTCCAAATCCCTCAGTCAGCTCAAGGAGACAGGCAGCAAAAGAAGAAAGCCGAGAACAGAAATCAAGTGAGTTTTCCGTCTTTAGGTTATGCATCTTTTAAAAAAATTATTTTTCTCAATATGCTATTTAATAATCATTGTTAAAATAGATTTTGAGCTTCAGCCCCCCCACCTTTCGGAAATGAGATTCCTGATCTTACAACAGTGTCAGTATGGACTCAATGGACTGAATGGCCTCAGTGTACTGTATGAGACGTCGCAGGCAATCAAACTCTTCTTTAAAATAAATTTTGAGAATCCAATTGTTTCTTTTTCCAATTAAGGGGCAATTTAGAGTGGCCAATCTATCTACCCTGCACAGCTTTGAGTAGTGGGGGTGACACCCACTGTGAAAAGCCCATGTTACCACATTCCGGCGCCTGTCCAGGGAGGCTGGTACGGGAATCGAACCGTGCTGCTGGCCTGCTTTAAAAGCCAGCAATTTAGCTGAGTGAGCTAAACCAGCCCCTTATAGAGCCTCAGAAGTACATCCCTGGTCGTGTATTATGGCCATCTTGACACGAATGCTAACATTGCATTTGCCTTTTTAACTGCTGACTGAACCTGTACATTAATCTTAAGAGAATTGTGAACAAGGACTCCCAAGTCCCTTTGTGCTTCTGCTTTCCGAGCATTTCCACATTTAGAAAATAGTCTATGCCTAAATTCCACCTTCCAAAGTGCATAACCTCACATTTTTCCATATTGTATTTCATTTGCCCACTCTCCTAGCTTTTCCAAGTCTTCTGCAGCCCCCTTGCTTCCTCAATACTACCCGTCCCTCTACAGATCTTTGTGTCATCTGCAAACTTAGCAACAGTGCCTTCAGTACCTTCTTCCAGATCATTAATGTATATTGTAAAAAGTTGTAGTCCCAGCACAGACCCCTGAGACACACCACTAGTCACCGGCTGCCATCCTGACAAAGACCCTTCCTGCTTCCAGTGATTCCTGAAAGATCATCACTAATGCCTCCACAATTTCCTCAGCTATCTCTTTTAGGACCCTGGGGTGTAGTCCATCTGGTCCAGGTGACGTATCCACCTTCAGACCTTTCAGTTTCCCCTGAACCTTCTCTTTAATAATGGTCACAGCACTCACCTCTGCCCCCTGGTTCTCCTGGAGTACTGGCTTCCCACTGGTGTCTTCCACCATGAAGACCAAGACAAAGTAACTATTCGTTCGTCTGCCATTTCTTTGTTTCCTATTATTACTTCTCCAGCCACACTTTCTAGTGGCCCAATGTCTATTTTTGCCTCTTTCCTGCCTTTTATATATTGAAAAAATTTCTTCCCATCTTCCTTTATATTACTAGCTAGCACTCATACTTCATCTTCTCCACCCTTATTGCTTTTTTAGTTGTCCTCTGCTCACTTTTAAAGGCTTCCCAATCCTCTGGTTTCCCACTAATCCTCACCAATTTGTATGCAGACGACACAAAGGTTGGTGGAATTGCAGATAGCGATGAGGACTGTCAGAGGATATAGCAGGATTTAGATTGTTTGGAGACTTGGGCGGAGAGATGGCAGATGGGTGTTTAATCCGGACAAATGTGAGGTAATGCATTTTGGAAGGTCAAATGCAGGTAGGGAATATACAGTGAATGGTAGAACTCTAAAGAGTATAGAAAGTCAGAGAGATGTAGGTGTACAGGTCCACAGGTCACTGAAAAGGGCAACACAGGTGGAGAAGCTAGTCAAGAAGGCATACGGCATGCTTGCCTTCATTGGCCGGGGCATTGAGTATAAGAATTGGCACGTCATGTTGCAGCTATATAGAACCTTAGTTAGGCCACACTTGGGAGTATAGTGTTCAATTCTGGTCGCCCCACTACCAGGAGGATGTGGAGGATTTAGAGAGGGTGCAGAAGAGATTCACCAGGATGCTGCCTGGTATGGAGGGCATTAGCTATGAGGAGCGGTTGAATAAACTCAGTTTATTCTCACTGGAACGACAGAGGTTGAGGGGCGACCTGACAGAGGTCTACAAAATTATGAGGGGCATAGTCAGAGTGGACCGTCAGAGGCTTTCCCCCAGGGTAGAGGGGTCAATTACTAGGGGGCATAGGTTTAAGGTGCGAGGGGCAAGGTTTAGAGTATATGTACGAGGCACATTTTTTTTTTGTTACACAGAGGGTAGTGGGTGCCTGGAACTCGCTGCCGGAGGTGGTGGTGGAAGCAGGGACGATAGAGACATTTAAGGGACATCTTGATAAATACATGAATAGGATGGGAATAGAGGGATACGGACCCAGGAAGTGGAGAAGATTGTAGTTTAGTCGGGCAGCATGGTCGGCATGGGCTTGGAGGGCCGAAGGGCCTGTTCCTGTGCTGTACTTTTCTTTTTCTTTGTTCTTCAGCCTTTATGCTGTCCTTGACATCCCTCGTCAGCCATGGATGCCCTGTCCTCCCCTTAGCATGTTTCCTCCTCCTTGGGGTGACTTTCTGTTGTGCCTTCCTAATAACCCCCAAAAACTCCTGCCATTGCTGTTCTACTGTCTTCCCTGCTGGGTTCCTTTTACAATCAATTCTGGCCAGCTCCTCCCTCACGTCTTTGTAGTTACTGTTCAACTGCACAATGAGGAATCCTCAGCTGGAAGGCAGGACATGCCGGCCAATTGGTTTATTCAATTGATTGGAGTGGGTAAACAACCTGCAATCTCTACCCAACCTAGCCAAGATAGACAAAAACCACAATTTACAACAAAAAGCTCATGTTGCACAACGCCACAAAAGCTCAGTCGGGATAAGAATGTTCGAGGAAGGATCACTGGGCTCAAGAAGCCCTTATATTCCCAACTCCAATTACATAGAGTCCTATCCCAAATCCTCTCTCCAGAAACTCATCCAATTGACCCCAGAAACCATTTACTCGCCTCCTTTTCCATGTCCTTCCACAGTTTTTGTTCAGCCTCCCTTTGTGCAGGATTATTCCAGATTGGTGATTCAGTGCGAAAGTCTTTAATGAGGGGTGATTTGATAGAGCTGTACAGATCATGACAGGCTTAGATATGTTGGCTGATGGCACAAGGCCCCGGGGACACAGGATTAAGATTTTGTCAAGAGATGCAGGGGGAATATGCAGCAAGTGGTAATGACCTGGAGCTACTCATGGCAGTGTAAGTGGAGAAAATTAATGACGGACACTCCAAAATAAATAAACTCGCAGAGCCATGGGGGCAAAGCTGGGGAACAGGATAGACTGGATTAGTCTACAGAGATCCAGCATGGATTGGATGGGCAGAATGGCTATATTGTTTGACTATGTTCATTTTGGACTTGTCTAAGCCATGAATTTTGATTTGAGTCCCTCAAATTTTAACTTGCCTAGAACATTTTAATCAGTCAGTTGGCGACAACGCAGTTACAAAGTGAACCTGTGATACTTGCAGTACATTCTATCCAATTATCAAAAGCCTACTAGTTCTGAAGCAGGAATTATTGTAGAAGGCAGTGTGGTACTGGCACAGAAAAGCTAACTGTAAATAAAGAGGCTAATGTCTCCTTCACTGAACACTGACCACTTTTACTGCTGACTGGCATGGCCACCCATACCTGCTGTTGTGCTAGCTGCACCTGGTACAGCTGTTGCGTGGCCACCCTTACCTGCTGTTGTGCTAGCTGCACCTGGTACAGCTGTTGCGTGGCCACCCTTACCTGCTGTTGTGCTAGCTGCACCTGGTACAGCTGTTGCGTGGCCACCCTTACCTGCTGTTGTGCTAGCTGCACCTGGTACAGCTGTTGCATGTACTGCTGGTAGTGCTGTTCTTGAAGCTGACGAATCAGGAGTTGCTGCTGCTCAAAGTTACCAGGGTACTGCTGGGCTGCATACTGCTGGAACTGTACAGCGGTTTGTGCGTTTAAGGCAGCCATGATTTGTTGTCTGAAATCAAAGGTTCAAAGAGCAAAGCCCTGGGTTAAAGTTTCTCACGTTTACACAGGATTCTACAATTTAAGATTTTCCATTCAATTAAGGTACAAAGCCACACAGGTGAGGAAAACTGCAGCTTCAGGAATGGCCCAGTTCACAGCAAGGAACCATCCTGATTTTAGCCAGGCCTCTGATACCGGCAAGGAAGGGGAGAAATCAGCCAGGGCTCCCATTGGTATCCAACTAGAGGGCACTGTTTTGGAGTGGATTATACAGTGACAGCCCAACATAAAGACAAGACACATGAAGATAGGTCACTTTGGACTAATGCAAGGAGACCAATGCTCACAGAAGGGTGGCATGGTGGTTCGCACTGCTGCCTCACAGCGCCAGCCTTGGGTCACTGTCTGTGTGGAGGTTGTAGATTCTCTGTGGGTTTCATCCGGGTGCTCCGGTTTCCTCCCCGAGTCCAAAGATATGCAGGTTAGGTGGATTGGCCATGATAAATTGCACCTTAGTGTCTAAAAGGTTTGGTGGGATTACTGGGTTATGGGGATAGGGTGGGGGCGTGGGCCGAGGTAGGGTGCTCTTTCAGAGGGTCAGTGCACTCGATGAGCCGACTGGCCTCCTCCTGCACTGTGGTTATTCTATAATTCTATTCTAAGCGGAATCCAGCACTTGGCAGCATCACCAGCCAGTGCAACTTAATGTCATTTAACCTTCCAATAAAGTGGGAAAGCAGCAAGTAGATGATAGAGTAAAGGCTCTCTTGAGACACAGCACCAATACAAGCCCATTGGTTACCTATTGGGGGCAGGAGGTAAGACAGATAGATATTCCATCTCTCACTGCCTTCATACATAGCCAACAGCCTCAGAATGCAACATAATCAATTTCGTTTTTGACTCGAGGCAAACACAGCAACCATTCAGGAGTGGTGATATTCCTCAAAACAGAAATAAGTCAACCGTTTGGGCTTTTGCCCCTGGTGGTAGTTTAAGGGTATTGGCTAAAATATTAGGACAGCTCCCAGCTCCTAATTCAAGTTGCACCATTCCGTAAATAGTTGAGTGGCCTGAACTTGCCTCAGTTTAATGCTAACTTTAACCGACAACACCTCCAGCACTGTAGCACTCCTTCATACTTACACTGGAGTGTCAGGCTAGATCATAATATAAGAATGAAGAGCATGAGCAGCCCATACATCCATTGAGACTGCGCCGGCATTCAATAAGATGTCTGATAGTCTACCTTAATTCCGCTATCGGGGCAGCAAGGCGGCACAGTGGTTAGCACTGCTGTCTCACAGCGTCGTTGGACCCAAGTTCGATCCCAGCCCGTGTGGAGTTTGCACATTCTTCCAGTGTTTGCGTGGGTCTCACCCCCACAACCTAAAGATGTGCAGGATAGTTGGATTGGCCACGCTAAATTGCCCCTTCATTGGGAAAAAAAATTGGGTTCTCTAAATTTAAAAAAAAATCTGCTTTCATAGAATCCCTACGGTGCAGAAGGAGGCCAATTAACCCATTGGGTCTGCACCGGCCCTTGCTCCGATAGAGCACCCTACCAAGGCCCAATCCCCTGCCCCTATCCCCGTAACCCCAACTAACCTTTGGGCAATATTAGCATGGCCAATCCACCTAACTCCACTTTGAACTGTGGGAGGAAACCGGAACACCCGGAGGACACCCGGAGGAAACCCAGGCAGACATGGGGAGAATGTGCCAACTCTACACAATCACGGGCCAGCACGGTGGCACAGTGGTTAGCATTGCTGCCTACGGTGCTGAGGACCTGGGTTCGAATCCCGGCCCTGGGTCACTGTCCGTGTGGAGTTTGCACATTCCCCCCGTGTCTGCGTGGGTTTCACCCCCACAACCCAAAGATGTGCAGGGTAGGCGGAGTGGCCACGCTAAATTGCCCCTTAATTGGAAAAAATAATTGGTTACTCTAAATTTTAAAAAAAACTCTACACAATCACCAGAGGTCAGAATTGAACCCTGGCTCCCTGGCGCTGTGAGGCAGCAGAGCTAACCACTGTGCCCTCGTGCTGCCATTTCCTGCACAATTTGTACACCTCTTGATTCCGAATGTCGACATGTATAACCTGCTGGCCCAGAGTCAAGAGAGCTACTAACACAGCCGAGTTAAGACAATAAACAATGGTTTATTTAATTACAAAGCTTATTAACACTACTAGCTTTTAACTTGTGAACAGTTCTTACTTTTGTTGTTCCATTCGAAGACGTTCTTCCTCCAGCCTCCTCCTCTCCTCTTCTTCCCGCCTCCTTTTTTCTTCCTCCTCGCGCTGCCTTGCCTCTTCCTCCTGCCGCAAACGTTCTCGTTCCTCCTCTTCCCTTTGACGCCTCTCCTCCTCTTCTCTCCTGCAGCCAGGAAACAAAATGGAATATTCTGTAAAGCAAAGCAGTGTGACTTTGTATATTCAGCAATGGATACCAACAACGAGGGTGCTTCATGACCAGCTTTGAGATTTAAAATAAATTAATGCAGAGGTTAAATTTCTTCAACTTTGAACAGAGGCTAGTGAACATCGGGAGACTGCAGAGGTACAACAGTGTCAGATAGAACCGGATCAATGAAAGGGAACAGTAAGGCTGAGTTTCCATTTGATTTCAAACCAGGAGCAACTGAGCTGTGCGACATGCAATTTAGAATTCCAGATGTTTGCCGGACAGGACCTTTACATCATCATTCCTGCGTGAATTACTGAAGAACAATCCTGACATGATATCACTGCCATGCCCTGCCAGAGTTCGGTTATCTTCCTCTGCTTCAAAGGCGGGTCCAATTTGCTCTCAAAAAGATCCAATGATTTCTGCTTTCATTGTAGAATGTGGAAACAGGGCGTGGCCTTCACCCCGCCAGCCCGCTCTGCCATTTAATTCGATCACAGCTGACCTGCATCTCAACTCCATCTACCCCGGATGGTGGATCCCTTAAGGTTCCTGCCTAACAGAAATCTCAATTTCAGTCAACTGCCCCCTTGTCCCAACTAACATGTTGGGGTGGGACGGAGAGGTGGAAAGGTTTCCAGGTTTATATTTGTGTGAGGAAATGTTTTGTCATAACCCCTGATTGGCCAACCTCTAATATTTTTTTAAATAAATTTAGATTACCCAATTATTTTTTCCAATTAAGGGGCAATTTAGTGTGGCCAATCCACCTACTCTGCACATTTTTGGGTTATAGAAATTATAGAACAGTACAGCACAGAACAGGCCCTTCGGCCCTCAATGTTGTGCCGAGCCATGATCACCCTACTCAAACCCACGTATACACCCTATACCCGTAACCCAACAACCCCCCCCTTAACCTTACTTTTATTAGGACACTACGGGCAATTTAGCATGGCCAATCCACCTAACCCGCACATCTTTAGACTGTGGGAGGAAACCGGAGAACCCGGAGGAAACCCACGCACACAGGGGGAGGACGTGCAGACTCCACACAGACAGTGACTCAGCCGGGAATCGAACCTGGGACCCTGGAGCTGTGAAGCATTTATGCTAACCACCATGCTATCCTGCTGCTCCAGGTTGTGGGGGTGAAACCCACGCAGACACGGGGAGAATGTGCAAACTCCACACAGACAGTGACCCAGAGCCGGGATCGAACCTGGGACCTCAGCGCCGTGAGGCAGCTGTGCTAACCACTAGGCCACCGTGCTGCCCTGCCAACCTCTAATATGATGATTATGCTCTCTTGTTTCCCCATCAGAGGAAATAGCTTCTCGTTATCGATACGTTCAAATCCTAGAAATGTTTTCCACATCTTAATTGCATATAAACTGAATAAATTAACTCATTTAACCCGGATTTAATTCTGGTGAATCTACACAGTACACCCTCTAATATATTCCACCCGTGATGCAGGGTCCATAACTGAACACAGGCTAACCCAAAGCTCCTTGGAAATAGATCTAGCCTCGCAAAATTTTTCCCTGGTCCCTGAATGTCAGCATTGAAGGCAGGGCTGATATTTTTTTGTCCATCCCTAGTTGCCCTGGATACAATGAACTGGCATGGTAGGCTACTTCAGAGGTTCTGTTAAAAGTTAATTAAAGTAACCACCATACCCAGGCAAGTCTCTTTTCACAACGAGAGTTGCCCATCCTTGGCATCAATTTTTAAAATCCCATCTTTAAAGTTACAAAGCCAATGCACAGAGGGACAGGGCAAATCCTAAATCCATCTCACTGCTTGCTCCAAAAACAAATTCAAATTGAAGTCAACTCATGGTCTCCACAAGAGAGACATACAAGATCCAAGCGGACAAGAAAAGGCATTGCATCTGATGCTTCGTCTTAGCCAAAAGGCCGAGAAGCGATTGGGAAATACCTTCTCTGGCTTTAATGCCCCATCAATAATGAAGCAGATCTTTACTCTCTCTTTTATTCATTCAAGGGATGTGGGTTCCGTCAGCATGTTTTGCCCATTCTTAATTGCCTTTAAGATAACATTACTGTTAACCTTAATCGCATACCTTTGGCAGTATTTTTAAAAAAAAATTTTTATTCAAATTTTCACAAGAAAACAATAACAGAAAATTCTAAGAACAAAAAAAACAGAACCCCCGCCGTAAATACAAAAGAGAAACAATAAATTAATGCCCATCATTGGCAAAAAAGATATTCAACCCAAAACAAAAGCAAAGAGACCCCCCCCCCCCCCCCCCCCCCCCCCCCCTCCCTCCCCCCCCCCCACCTCCCCGGGTTGCTGCTGCTGCTGACCTTTTGTTTTTACCGTTCTGCCTGGAGATCTAGGAATGGCTGCCATCTCCTGAAAAACCCCTGCACTGACCCCCTTAGGGCAAATTTCACCCTCTCCAATTTAATAAACCCCGCCATATCGTTGACCCAGGCCTCCACGCTTGGGGGCCTCGCATCCTTCCACTGAAGGAGAATCCTCCGCCGGGCTACTAGGGACGCAAAGGCCAGAACACCGGCCTCTTTCGCCTCCTGCACTCCCGGCTCCACTGCAACCCCAAATATTGCGAGTCCCCAGCCTGGATTGACCCTGGATCCTACCACCCTCGATACCGTCGTTGCTACACCCTTCCAAAATGACCCCAGTGCTGGGCTTGCCCAGAACATGTGGACATGGTTTGCTGGGCTCCCCGAGCACCTAATACACCTGTCCTCGGTCCCAAAAAGCCGGCTCATCCTTGTCCTGGTCATATGAGCCCTATGCAGTACCTTAAACTGTATGAGGCTAAGCCTCGCACACGAAGAGGAGGAGTTCACCCTTTCTAGGACATCACCCCAAGTCCCCTCCTCACCCAGCTCCTCCACCGAGGCCTCGTCTACCTCCTGCATCACCCGGTACACTTCCGAGATCCTCCCCTCTCCAACCCATACCCCCGTGAGCACCCTGTCCTGGACCCCACGCGGCAGCAGCAGGGGAACCCCGCCGCCTGCCAAACGCCCTTACTTGCATGTACCTAAAGGTGTTCCCCGGGGGGAGCCTGAACTTCCCTTCCAGCTCACCCAGGCTCGCAAACTTCCCGTCTATGAACAGGTCCCCCAGCCTCCTGACACCTGCCCTGTGCCAACTCAGGAACCCGCCATCAATTCTCCCCGGAACAAACCGGTGGTTCCCCCCGTATCGGGGACCCCATCGAGGCCCCCACCTCCCCCCTGTGCCGCCTCCATTGCCCCCTTGAGGGTAGCTGCCACCACCGGGCTCGTGGGATACCTCGTCGGAGGGAGCGGCAGCGGCGCCGTTGCAAGCGCTTCCAGGCTCGTACCCACACAGGATGCCATCTCCAACCTCTTCCATGCTGCCCCCTCCCCGTCCATTACCCACTTACGCACCATCGCTGCGTTGGCAGCCCAGTAAATAAAAGAATTGGGTACTCTAAATTTAAAAAAATGAAAGTTGCTTTAATTGAATGAGGAAAAACAAATTTCAGAGGCATGGATAGCAACTCAGGCTTTTCATTAAGAAGGGTAAATAGCTTAGTTCCTTCTGCCAAATAACATTCTGATTAAAATAAGATAAGATAAAGCAAGGAATGGTTAAGTTCTGGTAGAATGTAATTTATACAAGAACTCGGGTGCAATTGCACTATTGACTTATTATTCTGGTTTGGGAGTATTTAACGTCAAAACTTTTGCAGTTTTCTTTACTTGTGCTATGTCTGATTGAGAGGGGAGCTGCATAGCCAGCGGTGCCATCTTGCAGAGGAGATTCAATTCGAACCCAGGGCTACCCTTTCCAATGGAAACGATCTAATGGCACAAGAGCAGTTCCCCTTGTGTAGTGGCCAACGTTTATCCCTGAACGCCTAACAAAACAGTATATTAACTGATGTTCATTATCACCTTGGTGACACAGTGCCACACAAGAGATAATTGTGCAAAGTTAAAGCGCATGGGATTGGGGAAAATGTATTGAGGTGGATAGAAAACAGGTTGGCAGAGAAGAAACAGAGTAGGAATTAATGAGTTCTTTTCAGTTTGCAGATGATACTAAGTTGGGTGGGAGGGTGAATTGTGACGAGGATGCTGGGATCCTACAGCAAGATCCGGACAGGTTGGGCAAGTGGGCAAATCAACGGCAGATGCAGTATAATTTGGATAAGTGTGAGGTTGTTCACTTTGGAAGCAAAACCAGGAAGGCGGATTACTACCTGAATGGTTGTAAATTGGGAGAGAGGAGTGTGCAGCAGGACCTGGGTATCCTTGTGCACCAGTCGCTGAAGGTAAGCATGCAGCTGCAGCAGGCGGTAAAGAAGGCTAATGGTATGTTAGCCTTCATTGCGAGAGGTTGAGTATAGAAACAGGGATGTGTTGCTGTAATTATACAGGGCCTTGGTGAGGTCACACCTGGAGTATTGTGTGCAGTTTGGATGTGCAGGAAGGATGTTCTTGCTCTCGAGGGAGTGCAGCGAAGGTTTACCAGGCTGATTCCAGGGATGGCGGGACTGACATATGAGGAGATATTGACTAGGTTGGGATTGTTCTCACTGGAGTTCAGAAGAATGAGGGGATCTCATAGAGACTTATAAAATTTGAACAGGACTAGACAGGGTAGATGCAGGGAAGATGTTACCAACAATGGGCGTGTCCAGAACCAGGGGTCACAGCCTGAGGATTCAGGGTAAACCATTTCGGACAGAGATAAGGAGACATTTCTTCACACAAACAGTGGTGAGCCTGTGGAATTCATTACCACAGGAAGTAGTTGATGCTAAAACATTGAATATATTCAAGAGGCGGCTGGATATAGCACTTGGGGAGAATGGGATCAAAGGCTATGGGGAGAAAGCAGGATTAGGCTATTGAGTTGGACAAACAGCCATGATAGTGATGAATGGCGGAGCAGGCTCAAAGGGCCAAAAGGCCGCCTCCTGCTCCTATGTATTTATGTATATGGAACATTGCCATATGTATATGCGAGTGCTATGTATTCTACATTCGGGCACGACTACACAGGACTGGAGGATGGTTTGAATGTAGACGTAAAAACAATGGAACCTTCAATGGAAAACACTTCTGAATCATGTACATTTTGAATAAAATATTGTATTTCCCATGCTAATGGTGATAATGCTTTTATTCTTAAATTAATTAAAATTGCATTAAATAGTAGCTTGATGTGCTTTTATGCTTTTTTAAAAAAAGAGTTAAAAGACTTTTTTTTGCTGAAGATCAGCTCAGTTGAAGAATAGCGGAGGTGTGCATCAATATTTTTATAGTAAAGGTGCGCTGTGACAGATAAAAGGTTGGGCACCACTGCCCTACAGAATCAAGTAGTACTCGTCTTTTTTATATTCGCGCTGCTGACCCATCAACCAGTTAGCCTATTTGTTCCCCTTTCTTCCTGGACTCTGGACTTTTCCAATCAGAAAACCCTTTGATCACTCCTCATGGTGTCAAGAAATGGCTGAAGGCGCCAGATACTGGAACGGCTACAGGCCCCGACAACATTTCTACAACAGCACCAAACACCTGTGTTCCAGAATTAGTTGAACTTCTGGCTAAGCTGTTCCAGTACAAGCACAACTCTGGCATCTACCCGTGTGGAAAATTGCCCATTTATGTCTCATCCATAAAGTAGGTGGCCAGTTACCATCCCATCTGTCTATAGTTTATCAGCAAAGTGATGGAAGGAGTATCAACAGTGCTCATGGGCACTCAGTTTGGGTTCTGACCTCATTACAGCCTTGATTCAAACATGGACAAAAGAGCTGATTGCCAGAGGTGAGGTGAGAGTGACTGCCCTTGACATCAAGGCAGCATTTGACAGAGTATGGCCCTAGCTAAACTGGAGTCAGGGGAAAATGCTCCACTGTTTGGAGTCATACCCAGAACAAAGAAAGACAGTTCTGGTTGTTGGAGGTCAGTCATCTCAGTTCCAGGACATCACTGAGCCCTCAGGGTAATGTCCTAGGCAAGACCTTCTTCAGCTCATCCAATACAAGGTCAGAAGTGGTCAGTTCGCCAATAACTGCACAATGTTCAGCACCATTCACAACTCCTCAGATACTGAATCAGTCTGTGTTCATGTTCAGCAAGACCTGGACTACATTCTGGCCTAGCAAGTAACATTTGCGCTACTCAAGTCCCAGGCAATGACCATCCCTAACATGAGAGCGCCTAAACATCGCTCTTTGATATTCAATGGCATTACCATCGCTAAATCCCCAGCAACATCCTGGTGATTACCATTACCAGATACTTAACTAGACTAGCCATATAAATATTGTGACTACAAGAGCAGGTCAGAGGCTGGGAATTCTGTAATTCACCGTCTAACTCCCCAAAGCTTGCCCACTATGTACAAGGCACAATTCAGGAGATGGAATGCTCGCCGCTTGCCTGAATAAGTGTAGCTCCAACAGCATAAGAAGCTCAACGCAAACCAGGTCCATTGACCAAATTAACCATCCACTCCAATCATCGCCCCACAGTGACAATACATACAAGAAACACTGGAACTTACCAAGGCTCTTTCAACAGAACCTTCCAAACCTGCAGATGTACAAGAACACCACCACCTGTAAAGTTCCCCTCCAAGTCCCACGCTATCCTGACTTGGAACTATATTGCCTTTATTCACTGTCGCTGGGTCAAAATCCTGGAACTCCCTTCCGAACAATATATTTTTTAAATAAATATTTTTATTCCACTTTTTCAAATTTTCTCCCAAATTTGCACCCACCAACAATAAACAATAAACAGTAATGAATATAATGTCAATTCCCATATTAACAACAACAATCCCATCCTCCCACCAACCCCCAAACAACTGCCCGCATGTTAACAGAAACAAATAACAAAAAGGAATCAGGAATCTCCTATAGTCACCATTAACACATACAGCAACCCCCCCACTAATGTTCGATGTTATCCAACTCTTGAAAGTGCATAGTGAATGACGCCCATGAATTGTCGAACCCCTCCATCCTTCCCCTCAGTTCAAACCTGCTCAAGAGTCAAGAATTCCAACAGGTCCCCCCTCCGCCACGCCAGGGCACAGAGTGTAGAGAGGTTGTTCTCCATCCCAACAGGAACTTCCTAACAATATTGTGGGTGTCCCTACATCCCATGGACTAAAGTGGTTTAAAAGGGTAAACGTTCACCACCACCACCACCTCACGGGCAATTAGGGATGGGAAATGAATGTTGGCCTAGCCAATGATGCTCACATCCCGTAAACAAATTAACAAAATATCTTTCTTTCATTTTTATCCTTTTCTGATTACTTGTTGGATGTAATAATTTAATGATCGCTATTTTCCAATAGTTTGTCAATCCTCAGTTAATTGTCTCATTTAATTTTACAGATCTAAAAACAAACAATTGTTGGACCGAAAACAGTGATTGAAGCAGTTTTGGGTGGCTGACAAATAAACCTTGGAATAATTAAAGTCGTTCATTAATGTTGTTATGGCATAGCTGGATCTGTACATCTTATATATCTTTTGAACGCTGCTAATGACAATGCTCTGAAATGGCGGGAATTACACGTCTGATATGCTAAATAATAATGAGGCTGCAGAGCTCCTCCTCATTCTGACTGCCATAGCTTGGTGACCACTGATGCTGAAAATCTATTCCAGCCCACAGGGATTCATCTTAATGAATTCCCCAGGACATCACACAGAGAGGGCAAGATAGTGTGATGGGTGGAAGTGTGAAATATTTGACAGGGCATTAATAGGTTCTTAATATCGTCATACCTCATCACTTTTATCCCCTCGTAACTTCTCAGCCAGCAATATTACGTTTCCCAGTCTCACGCAAACTTTAAACACGTTTATTGTAAATATTCGATCATGGCAGACCATAGCCATCAATTAAATAAAACCATTCTGGGGATACAGGCTTGCTGTGTCTATTGCCCATCCCTACCTGTCCTTGAAAACCACCTCGATTTTCTGACCAACAGACCACAATCAATAAGAATGAACAACAACACCTCCTCCACAATAGTCCACATTACCGGTGCCCCGCAAGGCTGCGTACTTAGCCCCCTACTCTACTCCCTGTACACACACGACTGTGTGGCAAAACTTGGTTCCAACTCCATTTATAAGTTTCCTGACGATACGACCATAGTGGGTCGGATCTCGAATAACGACAAGTCAGAATACAGGAGGGAGATAGAGAACCTAGTGGAGTGGTGTAACGACAAAACTCTCTCCCTCAATGCCAGCAAAACTAAAGAACTGGTTATTGACTTCAGGAAGCAAAGTACTGTACACACCCCTGTCAGCATCAATGGGGCCGAGGTGGAGATGGTTAGCAGTTTCAAATTCCTAGGGGTGCACATCTCCAAAAATATGTCCTGGTCCACCCACGTCGACGCTATCACCAAGAAAGCACAACAGCACCTATACTTCCTCAGGAAACTAAGGAAATTCGGCATGTCCACATTAACCCGTACCAACTTTTACAGATGCACCATAGAAAGCATCCTATCGGGCTGCATCACAGCCTGGTATGGCAACTGCTCGGCCCAGGACCGCAAGAAACTTCAGAGAGTCGTGAATACCGCCCAGTCCATCACACGAACCTGCCTCCCATCCATTTATTCCATCTACACCTCCCACTGCCTGGAGAAAGCAGGCAGCATAATCAAAGATCCCTCCCACCCGGCTTACTCACTCTTCCAACTTCTTCCATCGGGCAGGAGATACAGAAGTCTGAGAACACGCACGAACAGACTCAAAAACAGCTTCTTCCCCGCTGTTATCAGACTCCTAAATGACCCTCTTATGGACTGACCTCATTAACACTACACCCTGTATGCTTCATCCGATGCCAGTGCTTTTGTATTTACATTGTATATCGTGTGTTGCCCTATTACGTATTGTTTTTTATTCCCTTTTCTTCCCATGCACTTAATGATCTGTTGAGCTGCTCGCAGAAAAATACTTTTCACTGTACCTCGCTACACGTGACAATAAATAAATCCAATCCAATCGCCGCAGTCCTTGTGGTGAAAGTGCTATTTAGGAGGGAGGGACAATGAAGGAATGTTGATTTGTGTTCTTAATTCTCCTTCAATCTCCAATTTTTATTTTGAATGTTTCTTGCTTCGACTCATGCCATTGGAGAAAGCAACCAGTCGCGTGCTCCCTCCAAAGTAGTTAGGCAACTACAACTGGAAAGCTGCCAGTTTTGTTAACGTTATAATTAAGAAGGCTAATTTGTGACGGGAGGGTAGCTGACTCAACTACGATGGCGTCAGCTGTGCACTAACAACACATGCACTTCAACTTAAACGTACAAGGAATGAAACCTCTGCAAATAATAAAAGCAGGAAGATTTAAGAGTTTATTGCATCATTCATTTTAACTGGACAAATGAAAGAGGACAAAAGAACTTGCACTTCTATAGTGCCTTTCACGAACCTAGGATGTCCCACAGCACTTAGACACTGACATACTTTCAAAGAGTAGTCACTGCCGTAATGTAGGGAATGGCAGCCACTTTGCACACAGCAAAGTGCCCAAACAGTAATGTGACATTACCTAGTATCAGCAAAGCTGACTGAAGAATAAATATTTACCAGACATTGAACTCTCCTGCACATTTTCATAAAAGGCCCATGGGATTGTTTACATCCACCCGAGATGGCAGATGGAGCTGCTGTTTAACCTGAAAGATGCCAATTCTGACAATGCAGTACTGCACAGGGAGTTTCAGCCTAGATACTGCGGTCAATTTCTGACGTAGCACTTGAATACAAAATCTCCTGACACAGGTGGGAGTACTACCCACACAACATTACGTATTATGAATTTGTGCTTCAGCAATACTTTTGCTGTAGGTCTAAAACGTGGTTGTTTATGTGATAGACTGGTTCAGGGAAATAGCTGACCTGGACTGCTTGACTGATCATGTCCTTAACAGTCGTTCCCTTATTAATTCACTATCATGTAAAGAAGGATAATACTTCTCTTACCTCTTCCTTTCCTGCTCTTCCTTCTCGATTTTATGGGATGTGACATATGGTTCAAACAGACTGCAGCATTTGTTCAGTAACTGGACAAACTCCACCATGGCATTTTCTTTCTTCATATTGCCCAGGGCAGTCCATTCTCTCCTGATGAGAAACATTAGCACAGTGACAAAAGAAAGACATGCTCTCATATAATACATTACCAAATTTTGAGCATTCCATAGTGCTTCAAATACAGATAATTTTTTACAAATATTTTTATTGAAGCATTTGCAAAATTTTTATAACAACAAACAAAACAATAATAACATAAACATCAACATGGTAAACTAGACATTTCCCTCCTAACCCTTCTGTACATCCCTTCAGACTGCTGCTTCTGCTGACATGTTAATTTTCCCCGAGAAAGTCGACGAACGGCTGCCACCTCCGAGAGAACCCCAGCAATGACCCCCTCAAGGCAAACTTTATTTTCTCCAGCTTGAGAAACCCAGCCATGTCACTGACCCAAGTCTCCACACTCGGGGGCTTCAAGTCCCTCCATATTAAAAGGATCCGTCACCGGGCTACCAGGGAGGCAAAGGCCAAAACGCTGGCCTCTTTCAATCCCTGAACTCCCGGCTCTTCTGATACTCCAAAGATCGCTATCTCTGGACTCAGCACCACCTGCGTACCTATCACCTTGGACATTGCCTTGGCAAACCCCTGCCAGAATCCTCCAAGCTAAATACAGATTATTATGACCTGAAATCACCCAAGCTATTGGGTACAGTGCGGATCCCACAACCAGCACGATGAGATCAGCTAATCTGCCTTTGGCACGCTGATTAAGGAGAAATGCTACCCAAGCGCCGCCTGATCAAAGCTGTCTCAAGCATTTCAACTGAATTGCAAGTGAATTGGCTTGGAAGGGAAATTTAAGCTTATATAAAAAAATAATGGAATCCCAACAGGACAGGATTACATTTGGCCCATTGAGTCTGCACCAACCCCTTGAAAGAGCACCCTACCTAGGTCCATGCCCCCACCCTATCCCTGTAATCCAGTAAATTCACCTACCGTTTTGAACACGAAGGGGCAATTAACATGGCCAATCCACCTAACCTGCACATCTTTGGACTATGGGAGGTAGCTGGAGCACCCGGAGGAAACCCACGCACACACAGGGAGAACATGCAGACTCCACACAGACATGCAATTACCCAAAGCTAGAATCGAACCCAGGTCCCTTGTGCTGTGAGCAGCAGTGCTAACCACAGTGCTACTGCATCGTCCATTTCTCCTTGATCATCAAAATAGTGCCATGTGATCTCTAAGATCCTAGCTATCAACAAGACTTTTCAAAATCCAAATGATTTACAGGGCAGGCGTTTGATTGAACAGCTCATCTAAAAGACACACTTCTGGCAATGCAGAAATGACACCCTAGATTACACGCACAACCTGTAGGATGGAATGTGTGACAAGAAATATTGGGGCTTGGGCAGCATGGTGGCGCAGTGGGTTAGCCCTGTTGCCTCACGGCGCCGAGGTCCCAGGTTCGATCCCGGCTCTGGGTCACTGTCTGTGTGGAGTTTGCACATTCTCCCCGTGTTTGCGTGGGTTTAGCCCCCAGAACCCAATGATGTGCAGGGTAGGTAGATTGGACGCACTAAATTGCCCCTTAATTGAAAAAAAATTAATTGGGTACTTTAAATTTATTTTAAAAAGAAAGAAATAGTGGGGGCTTGTGAAAAAGGCACAGCAATAATAATTGGTGATTCCAATATACATATAGATTGGACAAATCAGATTGGCAAATTGTCTGGAAGATGAGTTCACAAAATCTTTTTCTTAGAGCAGCATGTTCTAGCACCAACCAGAGAGCAAGGTATTGTAGATCTATTAATTAGGATTAAAGATCGCATAATAAAGGTGCCCCTAGGTAACAGTGATCATAACTTGACTCAATTTCGCATTCATTTGGGCAATTTTGAGGGCATGGAGGTAGAGCTGGCTAAAGTGGACTGGGAAAGTAGGTTAAAGAAGAAGTCAGTAGAGATGCAGTGGAAGACATTTAAGGAGATATTTCATATTGCTTAGCAAAGATATGCTCCAGTGAAAAAGAAAAACTCTCGGGGAAGGATGTACCATCCATGGCAAAGGAAGCTAAAGAAAACAATTCTGCAAAAATTAGTGGCTGAATAGGTATAAATGGGTCATTTTAGAGTCGGCGGGGTATGGAGGGAGGGGGCCGGCGGGGTATGGAGGGAGGGGGCCGGCGGGGTATGGAGGGAGGGGGCCGGCGGGGTATGGAGGGAGGGGGCCGGCGGGGTATGGAGGGAGGGGGCCGGCGGGGTATGGAGGGAGGGGGCCGGCGGGGTATGGAGGGAGGGGGCCGGCGGGGTATGGAGGGAGGGGGCCGGCGGGGTATGGAGGGAGGGGGCCGGCGGGGTATGGAGGGAGGGGGCCGGCGGGGTATGGAGGGAGGGGGCCGGCGGGGTATGGAGGGAGGGGGCCGGCGGGGGATGGAGGGAGGGGGCCGGCGGGGTATGGAGGGAGGGGGGCCGGCGGGGTATGGAGGGAGGGGGCCGGCGGGGTATGGAGGGAGGGGGCCGGCGGGGTATGGAGGCAGGGGGTCGGCGGGGTATGGAGGCAGGGGGTCGGCGGGGTATGGAGGCAGGGGGTCGGCGGGGTATGGAGGGAGGGGGTCGGCGGGGTATGGAGGGAGGGGGCGGGGTATGGAGGGAGAGGGCGGGGTATGGAGGGAGACGGCACTAGGAAGTGCTGAGGGTTTTGGCAAAGGATGGTATCATGACCAGTACAGGCTTGGAGGGCCGAAGGGCCTTTTCCTGTGCTGTATTGTCCTTTGTTCTTTTGAGTCACCCAGACTCATTGGAACTAGGAGCAGGAGTAGGCCATCTGACCCCTTGAGCCTGCTCCGCCATTCAATGAGATCATGGCTGATCTTTTGTGGACGCAGCTCCACTTTCCCGCCCGAACACCATAACCGTTAATCCCTTTATTCTTCAAAAAACGATCTATCTTTATCTTAAAAACATTTAATGAAGGAGCCTCAACTGCTTCACTATGCGAGGAATTCCATAGATTCACAACCCTTTGGGTGAAGAAGTTCCTCCTATACTCAGTCCTAAATCTACCTCCCCTTATGTTAAGGCAATGCCCCCTAGTTCTGCTTTCACCCGCCAGTGGAAACAACCTGCCCGCATCTATCCTATCTATTCCCTTCATTATTTTATGACTCAAAACGTTAGCTCCCTTCTCATTCCACAGATGCTGTCAGACCTGCTGAGATTGTCCAGTGTTTTCCATTTTTGTTGGGCAAAATTTTCAGGTGGGAGTATAATGTGGGAAACGGGTGAACTTGTCCATTTTGACAGGAAGAATAAAAAACACGGCATATTATTTACATGGAGAGAGATTGCAGACCAATGAGGTACAGAGTGTGTCCTGTTACATGGATCACAACATTTAAGAATGCTGTACAGCAAGTGATTAGGAGGGCAAATGGAATGGTATTATTTATTGTCAGGGGTATGGAATATAAAAGTAGGACCGTTTAGTTACAGTTGCATTGGTTATTGGTGAGACCAAAGCAAGACTACAATGTACAGTCTTGGTCTCTCTATTTAAGAAAGGATACAATTGCATTAGCAGTTCAGAGAAGGTTAAGTCGGCTGAATCGGAGGGGGGCTTGACGGGGTGGATGCCGAGAGGATGTTTCCACTCGTGGGGGGGAATCTAGAACTAGGGGAGCATCAAAATAAACGATCTTCCATTTAATATGGAGACCAGAAGAAATTTCTTCGCTCAGAGGATCATTAAAACATTGGAATTTTCTTCCCCAGAGTAGTGGAGGCTGGGTCATTAAATATATACAATGCCGAGCGAGACGTATTTTGTATCTACTGGGGGGGGGGGGGGGGGTCAGAGATTATGGGGGACAGACGGGAGAGCCGGGTTAAGGCCACAATAAAATTAACCGAGATCGTATTGAATGGCAGAACAGACTTAGTGAATGCTGACTCCTACTCCTATTTTTAAGGATCTAATGAGCTCTGATATACTGGTTTTTTAAAAAATTAGTGAGAAACAAGAGAAATAATTTAATTGTAGTACATCCAATACAGCAAAGAATAATGAAAACAGAATATTGTGTGTATTCTTGGCGTGAAGAATAATCAGTCTCATACAGTTAGAAATCAAAGTCTTGCCATCCTGTGTTTCTTAGAGCTTAAGAAATGGTCATTAAAAAAAAAATCATCATTTATTTAATGTGACACATGTACTACTAGCTAGGCCAGAATTTGTTGTCCATTGCTAATTATTTTTGAAATGGGGCAGATGAGCGGTGTTTTTGAACCACTACCATCATCGGGTGTATGTACACCCACAATGCTGTTAGGGATAGAATTCCAGAATGTTGACCCAGTGACTGTAAAGGAATGGCAATATATTTCCAACTCAGGATGGTACGAAGCTTGGAGGGAACCTTGCAAGTGGTGTTGTTCCCATGGATCTGCTGCCTTTGTCCTGCAATGTGGTTGAGGTTGTAGGTTGCGAAGGTGCTGTCAAAGGCTTGGTGAGTGTAGATTAGGCTTCTCCGAGATACTATAGGGGCCAGGTATGGCCTGTGAAGCCTCTCTGCACAGCCACCACTCTTAACAGCCATTTGGCAGCAGGTAATTGTGATTTTTCCTCTCTGGCTGCTTACTGCAACGAGTGTTTAATTAACACTTTGGCAACAGAGGTTTCACCATTCCAGTTTGATTAGGGCCACGATGGAGAAGCAAGAGAGCGAAAAAGGAAATGAAAAGGTTTCACAAATGTAAGTCAGTTGGGTTTGCAGCAGATGGCTGCTAATGCAATGTCCTGTTCTTAAATTCAGCTTGTTTACTGTACGGAAAGCACATATCCATTCAAACTGGACTCTGTGGACAACAGCAGGTTGGCATGGTTAGACTTCTACCTGTTTAAGATGTAGCACTCGCCACACCACAAGCCAAGAACCTAGAGTTCTTTTCTTTAAATTATTTGATGGGCATCGCTAGCCATCCCTAATTGCCCCTGAACTGAGTGGTTTGCTGGGCTATTGTATAGGCCTGTTCAGAGTCAACCATATTTCTGTGGCTCTGGAGTGACATGTAGGCCAGACCAGGCAAAGATGGAAGATTTCCTTCCCTAAAGGACATTATGAAACAATATGTTTTTTTCCAACAATCGACGATAGTTTCATGGTCACCATTACAGAGTCTAGCTTTCAATTCCAGATTTTAATAATTGAATTTGAACCCAGGTCTCCGGAGGAAGAAACTGGGTATCTGGATTACTAGTCTAGTGACCTTACCACTATGTCATCACCTCTATCTTATTCCATACTCTTTGCTGCATATGATCCACATCACTTCTGCTGTTTCATACTAATTTAAAACAAAAAGAATATGTTCAGAAGCCTTATTTTCCTACGGGCAGGTGAAATTGGAACAAGGATGCACTAAATTTTGCAAGATCCCCGATTGAAGTAGTATGAAAACCACCGTTGTAGGGATGGTACTGAGGATCGATGTTGGAATCAACCCATAGTCTAATCATAAAAAAGTCAATTAATTTTGAACAGCTCCTCATTAATCATTCACCCCACACAGTATTGAAGCAACACTGCAATAGTCTGAGTGAAGTACTGTGAATGCCAAACTCTTCTGAAAACAGAATGCTGGAAATACTCAGCAGTCTGGCAGCAACAAAGTTAATGTCTCAGTTCAGTTATCTGAGACGTTAAATCAACTTCTCTCTCCAGAGAAATCTATTGTTCTAGGATAGAAACTGCTCAAAAATGTGGCAATGAGGGGTCGGCTCCCAATGGGTCAGATGGAGGAGAGTGTGTGTAGCCTGTCAGGATTGAAGGCACAAGCAATAGCGCCACTCCCGACAGCTCCGGGGAGATACTCAGGGAGTCCGGTAGTAATAGCTTGGTTGAGAATTTGAAAACAGTTTTGCCAGACTTCAGTTTGGGGGCAGGGTCAAGGGAAATTCAGGGGAACCATAGATTTGAGCCAGGGAAGTGGGACGGAAATTTTCGGAGATGGGAGGAGAAAGGAATTAGAACACTAAGAGATTTGTTTCTTGGGGGTCGTTTTGCAGGATTGAAGGAGCTGGGAGCGAAGTATGGGCTGTAGCAGGGGGAAATATTTAGATACATACAGGTTTGAGGCTTTGCCAGAAAGGAGATACAGAGCTCCCCAGTAGAGCTGGCTTCCACATTGCTGGAGGAGGTGCTGACGACAGGGGGACTGGAGAAGAGGGTAGTATTGGCAGCTTACAGGGCTATTTTGGAGGAGGAGTAGGTGCCACTAGAAGGGATCAAGGCAAAGTGGGAGGAAGAGTTGGGAGAGAATATGGAGGGGGGGGGGGGTTCTGGTGTGAGGTGCTCCAGAGGGTGAACGCCTCCACCTCGTGCGTGAGGTTGGGGCTGATACAGCTGAAGGTGGTGTACAGAGCGCACCTTACAAGGGCGAGGATGAGCCAGCTCTTTGAGGGAGTAGAAGTTGTGTGCATGTTGCGGAGGAGGCCCAGCAAACCATGCAAAAAACATTCATACGTTTTGGTCCTGTCCAAAGTTGGAGGATTACTGGAAGGAGGTGTTTAGGGTAATCTCTAATGTGGTGAACGTGAAACTGGACTCGGGCCCTCGGGAGGCCATATTTGGGGTGTTGGACCAGCCGGGGTTGGAAATGGGCGTGGAGGCAGATGTTGTAGCCTTCGCCTCATTGATCGAAGGCAGATCCTGTTAGGGTGGAGATCAACCTCTCCACCCTGTGCCCTGGCGTGGTGGGGGACCTGCTGGAATTCGTAATGCTTGAAAAGGTCAAATTTGAACTGAGGGGAAGGATGGAGGGGTTCTACAATTCATGGGCGTTATTCATTATGCACTTTTGAGAATTGGATCACATCGAACATTAGGGGAGTTGGGGGGAGGGGTCTGTATGTGTTGATGGCGACTATAGTTTGATCTGTACGCCCAAGTTAAAGGAACCAAAAAAGGGTTTTCTTGTTTTTAAACAAACACTGAGTAGCCCGATGAACACTACAGTTTGGAGAATACAGCTCTGAAATAACCATTCAGAATTGGATCACAATTACCTCCTGTCATTGCCAAGAACATCAAAGAAGCCAACTTCTGGACACGAGTCAGGACTGTACGGACCAACCGTAATCTGTTTATGCAGAGCAACAAACTTCAGTTTCTCTTCATATGTTGGGTGGAAAGCTTTTCCGTCTTTTTCTGTAAAGGAAAGATACACAGTTAATATTTTTCTTTTATCGTGCGCCTCACCGTACTCATAAATCAACGGACCTGCTCACTGTTTTGTTTACATCCTGGTCTTTGCTGGTTACAGAAGTTCACAATAGTTGAAAGGTCAATGTTGAGTATTGTTTTGCAGCTGAGTGGGGTGGTGACAGAGTCTGCCTTGGTTCCACAATTAGAAAATAGTTCCCATTGTGCCGTCATTGACTTTCTTAAGCAGAAACTGGACACGTCTTCACAAAGAGGAAATGGCGGGAGAAGAAATGATAAGATGGTTTGACTGATTCCTTTCACCTCCACTGCAGATGCCAAGATAAACATGGTATTTGCTTGCATTGTCTTGCCACTGTTCACTACGGGGATATGCTGGGGGAAGTGGGCTTAGGTAGAGTGCTATTTCAGAGGATCAGTGCAGACACGATGGGCCGACTGGCTTCCTGCACTCTAGGGATTTTATTCCATGACTGATGTTAAGGGAACAGAGACCAAGAAGTTGGATACGGTACTGTTCAGAGGAGAATTCGAGGGAAAAGCAGGCAAAGTGTTAGAAATGAAAGAGACAGCTGCAGTAACCAGATTTAAAGTGGAAAAGCAGACTTCAGAGGTAAATCAAAAGTTTGGTGCCATCTTAATAGAGCAATTGTGAACAATTGGTGCAACAACCGAGACAAAGGAATTCTGATGGGGGGGCTAGAAAAGGAGTGGAAAAAACAATGTATCCAAGCTCAGTCCAAGTTAGCGGTACACAGGCAGGTGGGTGAAAGAAACTGGTCCCAGGAACAGCTTTTCCCACATTAAGTCAGAGTGTGCTTGGTGATAACAATCACCCCAATAATTGCATTCTGCAACATAACTCTAAATTCATCTGAACAATGTTATCTGTTGTGCATGAGCTTGATGAAGTCTCTGGATAATGGTTGTATGTTGCTTTCTTTTATTTTAATACCACTTTCTACTTCTCCATCACTCTAGCGTTCTCATTCAGCCGGTTTCAAGGGGACAGTTAAGGAGAAACCATTCGCACTTTTTGAGGGGGCGCAATCTCAAATGCGCTGCCAATGACACCGATGTCTCATGAACAAATGTAAAAAAACATATTCTTGAGATGTGGACTTTTCTGGAAAGGCAAGGCGGACAGAAATGTTTGACACAACTGTGCGAAGATAATTTTACATTTTTTCCCCCATAGCTCTTGGGTGTTGCTGGCAAGGCCAGCATTTGCTGCCAGCCCTAATTCCCCGTTAACTTATGGGCAGCAGGGTAGCATGGTGGTTAGCATAAATGCTTCACAGCTCCAGGGTCCCAGGTTCAATTCCCGGCTGGGTCACTGTCTGTGTGGAGTCTGCACGTCCTCCCCCTGTGTGCGTGGGTTTCCTCCGGGTGCTCCGGTTTCCTCCCACAGTCCAAAGATGTGCGGGTTAGGTGGATTAGCCATGCTAAATTGCCCGTAGTGTCCTAAAAAAAGTAAGGTTAATGGGGGGGGGTTGTTGGATTACGGGTATAGGGTGGATACGTGGGTTTGAGTAGGGTGATCATGGCTCGGCACAACATTGAGGGCCGAAGGGCCTGTTCTGTGCAGTACTGTTCTATGTTCTATGTTCTAACTGAGTGGCTTGTTCAACCATTTAAAATGACAGTGAAGAGTCAACCACATTAAGGTGAGCCAGACCAGGTAGAGCAGCAGATTTCCTTCTCTCAAGGGCATGGTTTAGCACAGTGGGCTAAACAGCTGGTTTGGAAAGCAGAACAAGGCCAGCAGCGCAGGTTCAATTCCCATACCGGCCTCCCCAAACAGGCGGCGGAATGTGGCGACTAGGGGCTTTTCACAGTAACTTCATTGAAGCCTACTTGTGACAATAAGTGATTATTAATATTATGGGCTTTTTACAACAATTGATAGCCTGTGATGGTGACCATGAAACCAACTTCCAATTTCAGATGTTTATTCATTGAATTTAAATTCCACCAGCTGCCATGGTGGGATTTGAACCCATGTCCCCACAACACTAGCCTGGGCTAGTGTTGTGGGGACTGGATTACCACTCCAGTGACATTGCCACTGTGCCACCATCTCCGCCCACTCACGGAGTGATACTAAAAGCTAGACCTGGTGAGGACATTCGTGAGTTTTTGGCAACAATTTAACGGCTTCTCCTTGACCAATAATTATCTTGCAATCAATATTATTAAAGCATATCGAGTCATCAACATTCTGTTTCTGGAAACTTCTGTGTGCAAATTGGCTGCCACATTGCCAACAAAGTGGCTCCATTTCAAAAGTACCCCACTGCTGTAAAGTGCCTTATTAAGTCCTGAAATTCTGACTGGCACTTCCATAAATTCTCAGAACCATCAGTGTCTGGGAAATAAAACAAGACGATTCACATTATCCGGAGCAAATCATCTGAGTCCCAGATCGAATTCAACTGTCCAATTCATCCGGAGACCCAACGCATGAAGTTCCACAATGCAATTCAACACTCCAAAATTAATTTATTAGTTTTTGCTAATCTTTAAAAATAGCATGAGATTATCAACAAAGTGGTGAGAGGGCACTGAGCTGAGCTGAACATTTGTTGAATATAGAATGGGGCCATTGATCTGCCACGCACGCTGTTCAATAGTTTGTTAACACTTTGAATATACAAATTCATCTGAGAGAGGAAGGAAAAAGAAAACAATTAAACTATAGAAATCTCTGGATTTTAAGAGAGTAAAGACAAAATGTACTCTTAAAATGGAATACGGGTAGAAGGTCAGGGATAATTGGATCCATTTTAAATTCTGTCCTTATTTTGATAATAATTTTAAACTTATGATTTATCACCATAGGCAGTCCCTCAAAACTAGTTTCAATGCTAGTTCAAGGGGCTCCAAGGAGCTCGTAAGTGCTCTCTGTTAACTCTGCTACATGCAAGGTAGGTGGTGTTTGAAGGGGGCAGGTAGATGAACTGCTTAGAGGGTTGTACACTCTCGCCAATGTCTCAACTTGCTACTTGCATGTTTCTGACAAATCTCTCAATGTGTCCAGTGCTTTCCCGAATGAACCTTTTGTCACACTCAAGCCTGGTGGGGAAGGGGGCAGGAGATGTTTCACCTCTTCAGGAATACTTTAAGAGCATGCTGTTTGCATGCCTGACATGAAAAATGAAAATCGCTTTATTGTCACGAGTAGGCTTCAATGAAGTTACTGTGAAAAGCCCCTAGTCGCCACATTCCGGCGCCTGTCCGGGGAGGCTGGTACGGGAATTGAACCGTGCTGCTGGCCTGCCTTGGTCTGCTTACAAAGCCAGTGATTTAGCCGTGTGCTAAACCAGCCCCACAGGATGTGCCCTGTGCTGGCTCATTTTTCAGTTGGTGCAGCCACGATGGGCAGAATGGCCTTCTGTGCCCTAAACATTTGTATATTTTCTAAATATCTGAAAAGGAAGAATGTACAGGGGAGTGGCTTCTTGTGATAGCCAGCCTGGGCATAGTGGGTTGAGTGGCCTTCTGTGTTGAAACAACTATGTTGCATCAGTTGTTGCAACCAAAGGTAGTTTGGTTGCCATTTCCAGATGGCTTTTCTGGCAAAAGGTGATGTGCAGAGGTAGTGAGTAGCTGCTTCTCGACCTGCTTCTTTGACCTGCTTCTTGTCTCTTCTCTCCTTACATTCCCACCACCATTGGTGCCTTTCACATCCACTTCCCCACCATCCCTAAACCACCTCTCGGAACTGGAGACACATGTACTTATGGCCTTGCTCAGAACCTCTCACTTTCATTGCCTCTGTGTGGTTTCAGTGAAATACCCGGGCATCAAATCCTGCTGGATTTACCATGGCCCTCGTGCAACAGCTCACTTGTCCCACTTCACAATTTCATTGTTCTGGAATCTTATAGAACATAGAACAGTACCGCACAGAACAGGCCCTTCGGCCCTCGATGTTGTGCCGAGCCTTGTCCGAACCCAAGATCAAGCTATCCCACTCCCTGTCATTCTGATGTGCTCCATGTGCCTATTCGATAACCGCTGGAAAGTTCCTAAAGTATCCGACTCCACTATCACAGCAGGCAGTCCATTCCACATCCTAACCACTCTCCGAGTAAAGAACCTACCTCGGACATCCCTCCTATATCTCCCACCCTGAATCTTCTAATTATGCCCCCTTGTAACAGCTACAACCACCCGAGGAAATGGTCTCTGAACGTCCACTCTATCTATCCCCCTCATCATGTTATAAACCCCTATTAAGTTGCCTCTCATCCTCCTCCGCTCCAAAGAGAAAAGCCCTAGCTCCTGCCTCTACTTCTCCATTTGAAAGGCAAATTAAATTTGAAAGCTCTGGGATTTAATTTATTGCCAGCGCACAAGAATCTGGTTCAATGGCCCTTCATGCAGAACTTTTTAGTTTTAACACAATGTGTTTAGTAGTTTTTGAAGCAATATTGTCACCCTTGCCATAGATTTCTGTCATGTCCAGAGTAAAGTGCGAGTCATTCCTCATTTGTATTTCTCTTGGAGCAGCTCTCTCTACAGCACCAGCCAACTCCGTGGTGATTGTAGAATCAGAGAATCTCTCCAGTGCAGAAGGAGGCCATTCAGCCCATCGAGTCTGCGCCAACCCTCCAAAAGACCTCCCCACCTAGGCCCAATCCCCTGACCTATGCCTGGAACCCCACCCTAAGGGGCAATTGCTCTTGGCCAATCCACCTAATCGGCACATATTTGGACTGTGGGAGGAAACCGGAGCATCCGGAGGATACCCATGCAGACATTGGGAGAACGTGTAAACTCCACACAGTCACCTGGGATCGGAATTGAACCCAGTGCCTGGCGCTGTGAGGCAGCAATGCTAACCACAAGAAAAATAATTGGCTACTCTAACTTTATTTTTTAAAATGAATTGTGCAAAGGTACCACTAGTGGTATTTCATGGGTGCCACCCTTGATTGCACCATCTGATGTAGGGACTGAGCTGCATAACCCCCAGCAAAATCCATCTGTGTTGACATAACTGCAATAGAAGGTACTATAAAAGGCTTTACCAGATAGTCTGTGGCAAATCATTGGCCCATCTTAATTTCTCTACCCTGATTAACCCTCCTATTTGGCTGCCCCAAGATATCTGTCACTCTCCTCCACTTGCTCCATGATGACATGCGAACTGTAAATCTCACCAATGGAACTACCACAGATCCTATCTCAGTGATGACAGTGGTCAAACAAGGGTTTATCAGCACACCAGCCCTCCTCACTGCAATACTGCTAACTTCCCACTGGTATGGAGATCATTTAGGGCAGCACGGTGGCGCAGTGGGTTAGCCCTGCTGCCTCCCAGTGCCAAGGTCCCAGGTTCGATCCCATCTCTGGGTCACTGTCCGTGTGGAGTTTGCACATTCTCCCCGTGTCTGCGTGGGTTTTGCCCCCACAACCCAAAGATGTGCAGGGTAGGTGGATTGGATGCACTAAATTACCCCTTAATTCGAAAAAGTGAATTGGGTACTCTAAATTTTTTTTAAAAAAACGTATGGAGATAATTTGTACACCAGACAGAAAACTGTTCAACCTACAGAACCTTCAATCCAAAACCAAAATCACTCCCAACTTCAGTCATTGAGCTGCAGTCTGCACATGGCGCTTGTATGGATGGTCACTCAGAAACTGAGTTCCAGGACATTGCCGACTCCATCT
This sequence comes from Scyliorhinus canicula, assembly GCF_902713615.1. Classification (NCBI taxonomy): domain Eukaryota; kingdom Metazoa; phylum Chordata; class Chondrichthyes; order Carcharhiniformes; family Scyliorhinidae; genus Scyliorhinus; species Scyliorhinus canicula. Next base: position 16,708,088 of record NC_052151.1, on the reverse strand, counting down.
CTAAAGCTTACAAGAAAATGGGTCTTTCACTAAACACCCAGAAAACAAAGATCCTGTTTCAACCAGCTCTCGTAGCACAACAGTGAGATTCTGGGAACCGTTTCCTAGATCTTGAGAATCTCCTCTCAACAAAAGCAGATACGGACAACAAAATTCATCATCTCCACAATGCCAGTTTGGCGAACTGAGGAAAGTAACGTTTTAGTACCAAGATCACAAAGTAACGTTTCAGTACCAAGGTCACAAACCCAAGACCAAGGGCATGCTTTACTAAGCAGAAGTTATCTCCGGTTGCTTATATGCTTTGAAGACTTGGACAGCAGGCACCTCAAAGCACTGGGGAAATACCACTAGTGGTACCTTTGCACAATCCATTTTTAAAAATAAAGTTAGAGTAGCCAATTATTTTTCTTTTCCAATTAAGGGGCAATTTAGTGTGGCCAATGCAGCTAACCAGCACATCTTTGGGTTGTGGGTGTGAAACCCACGCAGACATGGGGAGAAATGTGCAAACTCCACATGGACATTGACCCAGGGCCGGGATTCGAACCCGGGTACTCAGTGCCACAGTCCCAGTACTAACCATTGCGCCACATGCCACCCAGCCTCAAGAAAGTTGTGAAATATTTGTGGATGCTAGATTTTTCGAAAATGGTAAACCAAATATTGCAGTAGAATTGGAAGCCACGGAGTCCAGTGTTGGCCAATTAGTTTCAGTCCCTGCTTCGAGCCCACTGTCTTGCAAACATTTCCATTTCAAATATACACAAAATTACTTTCAGAAATTTACTCCCGAATCTGCTTCCATCATCTTGACAGACAGTGGATGCCAGATTATAACAACTGACTAAGTAAAAGAAATTCCCGTAACTTGCCATAATTGATCATCTTAAATCTGCATCCTATGGTTACTGACCCTCCTGCTAGTGGAAACAGTTTTGCCTCAGTTTTGATAGTAAAAGATGACCAAACAATTTGACGCTCAGCACGTCACCCTTCCTTCCTCCAAGGAGAACAATCACAGCTTCTCTAGATCCTCCCTTCTCTAAAGGCAGCTCCAAATCAAAGACAAAGAACTGTACAGCACAGGAACAGACCCTTCGGCCCTCCAAGCTTGTGCTAATCATGATGCCCCAGCTAAAAAAAAAACCTTCTGCCCTTACTCAGTCCATATCCCTCTACTTCCTCCGTATTCATGTATCTGTCCAGCTGCCTCTTCAATGTTGCTAATATGCCTGCTTCCACCACATCCTCTGGCAGCGCATTCCAGGCACCCAGTCCTCTCTGCGTGAAAAACTTACCCGCACATCTACCTTAAACTTTCCCCCTCTTACCTTGAACCTGTGCGTCCTTGTAATTGACACTTCCACCCTTGGAAAAAACCTCTGACTATCCACCCTTTTTAAAAAAGAATTTAGAGAACCCAATTATTTTTTTTCCCAATTAAAGGGCAATTTAGCATGGCCAATCCATGCACATTTTTAGGTTGTGGGGGTCAAACCCACGCAGACACGGGAAGAATGTGCAAATTCTACACAATGACTATCCACCTGTCTGCCTCTCAATTTTGTAAACCCCAGTCAGGTCTCCCCTCAGTCTCCAACTTTCCAGTGAAAAGAATCCTAGTTTATTCAACTTCTCCTCATAACCAACAGCCCCCGATACCAGGCAACATCCTGGTGAATCTTCTTTGCACTCTCTCCAAAGCTTCCACATCCTTCTGATAATGCGGTGACCAGAATTGCATGCAATACTCCAAAATGTGGCCTAACCAATGTTTTATATAGCTGCAATATGATTTCCCAACTCCTGTACTCAATGCCCCGGCTGATGAAGGCAAGCATGCCATATGCCTTCTTAATCACCTTGGCCACCTGTGTTGGCACTTTTAGGGAACTGTGGATCTGCACGACCAGATCCCTCCGTATATTAATGTTCCTACGGGTCCTGCCATTTACAGTATAATTCAAAGTGCATCATCTCGCATTGAACGGATTAAACTGCATCTGCCATTTTGCAAGCAGACCATTAGAAACAGATATAGGCTCTGAATCAATAGAGAGCATCCTATCCGGCTGCATCACAGCCTGGTATGGCAACTGTTCAGTCCAAGATCGCAAGAAACTGCAGACGGCGGTGAACTCAGCCCAACGCCTCACACAAGCTTGCCACCCCCACATTGATTCTGTATACACTCCCTCGTTGCCTCAAGGAGGCAGACAACATTATCAGAAACCCCTCCTACCCAGGCATTGCCTTCTTCCAGATTGTTAAATCAGGCAGACGGTACAGAAGTCTGAAGACTCGCACATCCAGACATAGGAACAGCTTCTTCTCCCACAGCTACAAGACTACTCAATGCCTCCCCCTCGGACTGAACTGTTCCCTTTAAGAACACTATTCACGACACCTTCTGCTGCTCTTGCTCATGTGTTTGCTTTGTTTGGCCCCTTGTTCCGCACTGTAATCAATCACTGTTTTGTCGATGTACCGTTTGTCAATGTTCTCTGATGATTATTCTTTTGTCTACTATGTACATATTGTGTACGTTCCTTGGCCACAGAAAAATACTTTTCACTGTACTTCGGTACATGTGACAATAAATCAAATCAAATCCAACCCACTAGGTCAACTGTCCATAATCGCTCGAGTAAATAAAGAGTGGACAAGTATTGCATTTGGTCAATCAGTCAGGTAACAAGGAAGCATCAATTTAGGATAATGACTAAAAACCACAAGTATCTATTGGAGACAAGTTAAATGGGAGTTAAAAACCAAGGCAAACACCTGGGAGAAAATGAAACTTATCTCAGGGATAAGTGGTTAGAAATGAAATAACAGCAGATGATTCTGGTTTGGAGTTAGTTCTGGGACACGCACAACGCATCAAATAGCCTTGTCTAGTGCTGATTCTCTGAAATAATCCATAAATAATTTCCAAAGATTCTCTCCAAGATTGTTTGAATCGAAACCAGGCAGTGAGCGGGGCGTGTGCCGATATCACAACAGGAGGTACACCGTAAAAAGTACATAATTGGCTGGAAGGCTTTTTGGGATGTCCTGAAAGATGCTATCAAAATACAAGTTCTCTCTTTATCGAAGCAAAACAGGTTATTCAGCCTAAACTTCAAACTCAAGGGCAGCTTTGGGCAGCAGGGTAGCATGGTGGTTAGCATAAATGCTTCACAGCTCCAGGGTCCCAGGTTCGATTCCCGGCTGGGTCACTGTCTGTGTGGAGTCTGCACGTCCTCCCCCTGTGTGCGTGGGTTTCCTCCGGGTGCTCCGGTTTCCTCCCACAGTCCAAAGATGTGCGGGTTAGGTGGATTGGCCATGCTAAATTGCCCGTAGTGTCCTTAAAAAAAGTAAGGTTAAGGGGGGGGTTGTTGGGTTACGGGTATAGGGTGGATACGTGGGTTTGAGTAGGGTGATCATGGCTCGGCACAACATTGAGGGCCGAAGGGCCTGTTCTGTGCTGTACTGTTCTATGTTCAACCTACCTTTCACTCTCCCACCTCCCCCACCATTCCCTTTCATTCAGGAATACCTAATCCTTTTTAAAACACATGGGTTGACACTTTTTCCAACTACTGTTTGAGCCAGAGATTTCAACACACCAGCCACCATTGGTATGAAAACATTTGTTTGACTATTCCCTTTCAATTACCTCTACATTCACTGGTGGGCTGAGGTACCATTTCCACTCGTTAGTCCATAAGCAATATATTTCAGAAACAAATGGCCAGATTTCAATAAAGCTTCACATGCAGATAGGAAATGGTCCCAGGGAAGATAAATTAATTTTGTCAATGATGGTCCAGATCCTGAACTTTTTTATAAAAGGCCCATTAAGATTGGGCGAATTAATTTACAAAAGGAACATTGTGTTTTTTTTTAATGTGGAATGTTGTTGATCGTTCAGCTGATGTGGTGGAATGTATCACAGCTGTCAAAACATGAGCAGAATTTTCAGAGCAGGCTGTTGGATATGGATTGGACTGAAGCCTCCTCAGTGAGATGGGAGCTCTTAAAAAAAGGATTGCTCTTTCGGTTTTGTAGTTAGAGGATAAAGCAGACAGGGAAAAACCTCGAGGAAGAGCTATGTAATTGTAAGGTAGAGTTAAACACAGCAAAGTGGAGGCATGCATTCTGCTGAATGTCCTCTTCACCCATTACCATTGTGGTTATCTGAAATTCATACCACGTCCTTTCTGCTAAGCTGATCAGTGGAAATAATCTCCTACTATTTATATCATAACCACCTCGGCTCTGTAGTAAAAAGCCTCAACTTCTCAAGTTTCTAGCAAATGAAATTTGTGAGCTGTATTGTTTCCTGTCAAAAAGGGGTAAAAATATTACCTATGTTCACCTTCAGTTGTAAGGGTAATGAATCCATCTAATGTGTAGTGCAAATCTAATCTGGTCATAAAAGCATTGCCATGGTCTTCATTGATGACTCACTTGTTAACTTCCTACTTGTGAAACCAAAGCATGCACATCAGGGAAAAGCTCAGCTTTCATCTTTAGTCTGCACTGGTTTAGGTGATCTGAAAACAGGTAGAGTTGGATTTCTATAGTGCTTTTCACAACTGAAACAACTGAAACCCCGCCAACATGGCTGACACAAACAGCGCCACCTTCCCCAGCTGCCCCTGCGTTGGTTCTCCTGCCCGTACTCATCTCTCCCATGCCTTCTCCCACCCCCTCCCTCCTGCTGACAGCTTAATTTTTCTCGAAGAAGTCGATGCCACCTCAGAGCAAACCCCTGCAATGAGCCCCTCAAGGCAAATTTAATCTTCTCATGTCTGAGAAAACCCGTCATGTCGCTAACTCACACCCCCGACTTTGGGGGCTCCGAGTCCCTCAAAACTAGTAACATCCATCTCCGGCTCAGCAGGGAGGCAAAGGCCAGGACGTCGGCCTCTCTCACTCCCTGAGCTCCCGGGTCTTCCGACACACCAAAGATCTCCACCTCTGGACTCTGAACCACCCTCATTTGTAAGACCTCTGACATGACGTCAGCAAACCCCTGCCAGAAGCCCCTCAGCTTCGGACATGCCCAAAACATATGGACATGGTTCACATGTTTTTGTTGAAATTTGATGTTGGTTCGCACAGAGGCCACACCTATCCTCCACCCCCTCGAAGAACCTGCTCATCCTGGCCACAGTCACGTGGGCCCTGTGGACGACCTTAAACTGTATCAGGCGGTGCCTGGCGCACAACGAGAATGCATTAACCCTCCTCAGGGCCTCCTCCCATAATGCGGCCTTCAACTCCCCACCCAGCTCCATCCCACTTTCTCTTCACCTCCCCTATTGGGTACACTTCCCCATGTTCAACTTGTATCCGGAGAACCGGCCAAAGTCCTCCAAAATCCCCATAATGCCCCCAATGGAGCATATAAAAAATATATAACAGCTAGTCCATGTACAGTGAAACCCTGTGCTCGATGACACAATCCCACTCCAGTCCCACGATGGTCTAAGCGCCATTGCCAATGTCTATATAGTCAAGACAATAAGCAATGGAGAGAGCAGGCACCCCTACCTTGACCCCTGATGCAGCCAGAAATGTCCCGAACTCACCTGGTTCATCCACACACTTGCAACTGGTGCCTTGTACAGCAACCGGATCCAGTCCACAACCCCCTGCCCAAAGCCGAACTCCCCAGCACCTCCCACACATATTCCCACTCCATCCGGTTAAAAGCCTTCTCCATGTCCACCATCACTACCCCTCCGGAGATATCATAATCACATTAAGCAGCCTCCTCACATGTGCCGACAACCGTCTCACTTTCATGAATCCCATTTGCTCCTCACCTATCACCCCCAGGACACAGTCCTCAATTCGCGAAGCCAACACTTTTGCCAACTTGGCCCCACATTCAATAGCGATATTGGATGGTGCGATCCACATAAAGATCCTTGCCCTTTAGCAATATCGAAGAGACGGATGCCTGCAATAGTGTTGGGAGGTGTTTTTCCCTCTCCCTCGCCTTTTTTTATGCCCTCACCAGCAGTGGCCCCAGTTCCCCCACCCCAAATGTTTTATAAAACTCCACCGGGAACCCATCCGGGCCCGGGGCCTTCCCTGCCTGCATCGCCCCCATCTCTCTCAATCCGATTGGGTCCCCCAATCCCTGCACCAACTCCGCATCCACCCTGGGAAACTCCAACCCATCCAGGAACACCCCCCTTCACCCTCGGCCTCCAAGGTTCCTCCCCCCTCCTCCCAACACTCCATAAACCCCTTCAGCTCCTTCACCACCTTACCCGACCTGGGGCTCGGCTGGTCCAAGCTTGGCTCTGTAACCGTATTAAAGCCCCTACCTCTCTCATGATCAACCAGTGCGAGTCCAGATCAGGAATCATCCCCATTACCCACTTCATGAAATCTACATAAACATTTACCAGGACCACCGGCATCCCCTCCAGCTTCCCACTCACCATCACGAATCTCCTTCAATGCTCCCCATCCAAAATATCACCCGCTTAGTCACCAGCAGCCCCCCCCCCCCCCCCCCCCCCCCGGAGTGGAACACCTGCCCCACCCATCCCTTCCTTAGTCTTGTCTCATCCCCAGGTGCGTCTCCTGCAAAAAGGCCACGTCCGCCTTCAGCCCCCTCAGGTGTGCGACCACACATGACCGCCCTATTCAACCTCCTCACACTCCACTTGGCGAGCCTGGCTGGGGGGCTCGCTGCTCCTCTCCCCTGCCGATCAACCATATCCCTTTTCAGGCAAACCCTCGGATATCCACCATGATCACTTCCATTCCAGCTACGCCACAGCATCCACACCCTTCCCCCCCCCCCCCCCCCCCCCCCCAACAAAACAATACCCCATCCCCTCTTCCTCCTGACAACCCCAGCTAGCATGGTGGCCCCCGACCCAAGGCCTCCAAACCCCCTACTCCCCCCATCACTCTTGCCCAGTCCACAGAAAAGGTACACTCCACCAGCCAAACCAGAGGAGTTACACCTTCTCCTGGCACTCCTACACCTCTGTCCATCTAAAACGTCACCCCTCAGACAGGGAAAGGACCGAAAAATACCACCTTGAGTAGGAGCTACCAAATTTGCGACCGCTCACGCCATGGCCGCCATCGGAAGTCTAGCGAATACAATCTTAACCTATTTAATCTCTCCACATATATCAATCCCACCATCCCAGGAATTAGTCTGGTAAACTTTCACTGCACTCCCTCTAGAGCAGGGGTGGGCAAACTACGGCCCGCGGGCCTTTATGCGGCCCACCAAGATCAAGTCATAAAATAGAAAAAATAAATTTTTTTAAAAAGGTAAATGGGGGGGGGGGGGGGCTGTTGGTTTACTGGTATAGGGTGGATACGTTGACTTGAGTAGGGTGATCATTGCTCGGCACAACATGTGTTTCATGTGAAGTTTCTACTTTTAAATATTAATTAATAAAAATTAATTGCTTTTCCCCCCTTTAAAAACCCTTTATTTTGGCTATTTTAAATATTAATTATTTTACTTAATATACTTAAAATTGTGAATTTCTGAATGTGGCCCTTGCACGGAAAAGTTTGCCCACCCCTGCTCTCGAGCAAGAACATCCTTCCTCAGATAAGGAGATCAAAACTGTACACAATATTGTTGGCGTGGCCTCGCCAAGGCCCTGTATAATTGCAGCACACCCCTGCTCATGTACTCAAATCCTCTCTCAACGAAGGTCAACATACCATTTGCCTTCTTTACCACCTGCTGCAGCTGCATGCTTACCTTTGGTGACTGGTGTACGAGGGCACCCAGATCTCATTGCACATCCCCCTCTCCTAATTTTTGGTCATTCAGATAATAGTCTGGCTTCTCATTTTTGCTACCAAAGTGGATAACTTCACATTTCTCCAAATTATACTGCATCTGCCATTCATTTGGCCACTCACTCAACGTGTCACAGTGAAGGATCTCTGCATCCTTCCCACAGCTCACCCTCTCACCCAACTTGGTGTCATCTGCAAAGTTGAAGAATTAGAGGTGAACTCTAACCGGCTTGGCAGGGCATTTGCTGGAAGGATATTTCACCCTAGCTGGGGAAATTTAGAATGAGAGATCACAATCTCAGAATAGATTTGCGCAAGTCGAGGACACACAGCCGGAGTGAGACACATCCAGAGTGGGAATTTGGAACTTGGGAATTTGGTGCAGTTAGGTAATCAGGAAAGGGAGAGAACCAGAGAGCATCTGAGACCCTGGGTGTGAGTTCTCCCAGTAAGCCAGAGAAGACACAGCCAGAGTGAGGCACAACCAAGAGTGAGTTTGGGAATTTGAAGCTAGTTGGGAATTCGAAGCTGGGTGGGGAGGAGGTGCTTTTTATCCCTGGTAAGTGACTGGTAAGTAGTTTTTCTTTTCATTGTCTAATTTATTTATTTTTTCTTTCGTTTTTTGTAATTGTAGTTGTATATGTTTACCTAAGGTTTAAGACATGGCAGGACATCCCAGACCCGTGTCATGCTCCTCGTGTGCGATGTGGGAGCTCAGGGACACGCCCACTGTCCCTGGCTCCTTCACGTGCAAGAGGTGTGTTCAGTTGCAGCTCCTGTTAGACCGCTTGACGGCTCTGGAGCTGCGGAAGGAAGGGGGGGGGGGGGTGAACAGCCAGCTGTCGTGGTGCACATAGGCACCAATGATATAGGTAGAAAACGGGACGAGGTCCTACAAGCTGAATTTAGGGAGTTAGGGGTTAAACTAAAAAGTAGGACCTCAAAAGGTAGTAATCTCAGGATTGCTACCAGTGCCACGAGTTAGTCAGAGTAGGAATGTCAGGATAGATAGGATGAATGCGTGGCTTGAGAGATGGTGCAAGAGGGAGGGATTCAAATTCCTGGGGCATTGGAACCGGTTCTGGGGGAGGTGGGGCCGGTACAAACCGGACGGTCTGTACCTGGAAGGGACTGGAACCGATGTCCGGGGGGGGGGGGGTTTGCGAGAGCTGTTGGGGAGGGTTTAAACTAATGTGGCAGGGGGATGCGAACCAATGCAGGAAGTTGGAAGGTAGTAAAACATGGACAGAAGCAAAAGGAAGTAAGGGGGAAAGTGTAAGGCAGAGAAGCCAGAGTCAAAAATGGCGACAGTACAAGGTACAGTGACTGAGGGGAGCTCTGTGAATAGGCCCAGTAATACTAAAAGGAATAAAACAGGAAGTTAAAACATTAATGGTAAGCGACGCGGCAGGTTGTTACATGAAGATATGGGTTCAACGACAAAGGAAAATTAGGAGAAAAGTTAAGAGGAAATATAACTTAGGAGAGGTTACTGATCGAGGTGTTAAGATTCAAAACAGAGGTAAAAAAGCCAACATAAGTGTACTTTACCTGAATGTTCACAGTATTGGGAATAAATGTGTTGATGGCGCAAATCATCGTGAATGACTATGATTTAGTGGCCATTACTGAAACATGGTTTTTTTTTTAAATATAATTTTTATTGGAATTTTTTACAGAAAATATAAAACATAACGACAAACAATGAAATGCAACAAAATAACCCATAATAACCGTACCACCCCCAGACCGTATCGACGCATGTATCACATCCCCCCACCCCAATGAACAACAAAAGAACTTCAAAATAAATTTAAATTAAATAAACAAACATAGTCATCGTCCGCCCCCCCCCCCCCCACCTTTTCCCTCCCCCCCCCACCTTTTCTCTCCCCCCCACCGTTTTCTCTCCCCCCCACCTTTTCTCTCCCCCTGGTTGCTGCTGCTACTGTCCCCGTACCCTATCGTTGAGCCAGAAAGTCGAGAAAAGGTTGCCACCGCCTAAAGAATTCTTGTACCGACCCTCTCAGGGCAAATTTGACCTTCTCTAGCTTAATGAAACCCGTCATGTCATTGATCCAGGTCTCCACGCTTGGGGGCCTCGCATCCTTCCATTGTAGCAAGATCCTTCGCCGGGCTACTAGGGATGCAAAGGCCAGCACACCGGCCTCTTTCGCCTCCTGCACTCCCGGCTCCACCCCAACCCCAAAAATCGCGAGTCCCCATCCTGGCTTGACCCTGGATCCCACCACCCTCGACACTGTCCTCGCCACCCCCTTCCAGAACTCCTCCAGCGCCGGGCATGCCCAGAACATATGGGCATGGTTCGCTGGACTCCCCGAGCACCTGACACACCTGTCTTCACCCCCAAAGAACCTACTCATCCTTGTCCCAGTCATGTGGGCCCGGTGCAGCACCTTGAATTGGATGAGGCTAAGCCGTGCACACGAGGAGGAAGAATTAACCCTCTCCAGGGCATCAGCCCATGTCCCGTCTTCGATCTGTTCCCCCAGTTCCCCCTCCCACTTAGCTTTCAGCTCCTCTACTGACGCCTCCTCCGCCTCCTGCATAACCTTGTAGATATCAGATATCTTCCCCTCTCTGACCCAGACCCCCGAAAGCACCCTGTCGCTCACCCCCCTCGCGGGAAGCGAAGGGAATCCCTCCACCTGCCGCCTAGGAAATGCCTTTACCAGCAGATACCTGAACATGTTCCCTGGGGGGAGCCCAAATTTCTCCTCCAACTCCCCCAGGCTCGCAAGCCTCCCATCAATAAACAGGTCCCTCAGCTGTCTGATGCCCACTCTGTACCAACCCTGAAATCCCCCATCAATGTTCCCGGGGACGAACCTATGGTTCCCCCTTAACGGAGCCTCCATCGAGCCCCCCACTTCTCCCCTATGTCGCCTCCACTGCCCCCAAATCTGGAGGGTAGCCGCCACCACCGGACTCGTGGTATACCTCGTAGGAGGGAGCGGCCACGGCGCCGTTACCAGGGCCCCCAGGCTTGTATCTGCACAGGACGCCCTCTCCATCCGTTTCCATGCAGCCCCCTCCCCCCTCCATTACCCACTTGCGCACCATCGACACATTGGCCGCCCAATAATACCCCGAGAGATTGGGTAACGCCAGCCCCCCCCCCATCTCTACCCCGCTCCAAGAAGACCCTCTTCACCCTCGGGGTCCCATGCGCCCAAACAAAGCTCATGATGCTGCTCGTAACCCTTCTAAAAAAGGCCCTAGGGATAAAGATGGGCAAACACTGAAAAAGGAACAATAACCTCGGGGGAACCGTCATTTTGACGGACTGCACTCTACCCGCAAACGATAGCGGCACCATGTCCCACCTTTTAAATTCCTCTTCCATCTGCTCAACCAGCCTGGTAAAATTAAGCTTATGGACAGTCCCCCAACTCCTGGCCACCTGCACCCCCAGGTATCTGAAACTCTTCACTGCCCTCTTAAATGGGAGTCTCCCAATTCCCTCCTCCTGATCACCCAGGTGTACTACAAATACCTCACTCTTGCCTAAATTTAGCTTATAGCCCGAGAAGCCCCCAAATTCCGCTAACAGCTCCATCACCCCCGGCATTCCCCCTTCTGGATCCGCCACATACAACAGCAGGTCGTCCGCATACAGCGATACACGATGTTCCTCCCCACCCCGCACCAGACCCCTCCATCTCCCTGACTCCCTCAACGCCATAGCCAAAGGTTCAATCGCCAGTGCAAAGAGCAAGGGGGACAGGGGGCACCCCTGCCTGGTCCCACGGTAGGGCCTAAAGTACTCCGATCTCCTTCCATTTGTAACTACACTCGCCATCGGAGCCGCGTAGAGCAGCCTCACCCATTTGATGAATCCCTCCCCGAATCCGAACCGCTCCAGCACCTCCCACAGGTACCCCCACTCAACTCTATCAAACGCTTTCTCCGCATCCAGCGCCACCACTATCTCCCCCTCCCCCTCCACTGCCGGCATCATAATAACATTTAGCAGTCTCCGCACATTCGTGTTGAGCTGCCGTCCCTTGACAAATCCGGTCTGATCCTCATGTATCACCCCTGGCACACAGTCCTCTATCCTGGTGGCCAGGATCTTCGCCAGCAACTTAGCGTCAACATTGAAGAGCGAGATAGGCCTGTATGATCCACACTGCAAGGGGTCCTTATCCCGCTTTAGGATCAGAGAGATCAGTGCCCGCGACATCGTTGGGGGCAAAGCCCCCCCTCCCATGCCTCGTTGAAAGCTCGCACCAACAGAGGGCCCACCAGATCCGCATACTTTTTATAAAATTCCACCGGGAACCTGTCCGGCCCCGGCGCCTTACCTGACTGCATTTGTCCAATCCCCCTGACTAGCTCCTCCAACTCTATCGGCGCCCCCAGCCCCTCTACCAGCTCCTCTTGAACCCTTGGGAACCGTAGCCTGTTCATGAAGCTCTCCATCCCCCCCCTCCCCATCGGAGGTTCTGACCGGTACAGTTCCTCGTATAAGTCCCTAAAGACCCCATTTACTTCTGTCCCCTTCTGCACTACATTCCCACCCCTATCCGTCACTCCACCAATTTCCCTAGCCGCATCTCGCCTGCGGAGCTGATGCGCCAACATCCTGCTCGCCTTCTCCCCATACTCATGTACCGTGCCCTGCGCCCTCCTCCACTGTGTCTCCGCCTTTCTGGTGGTCAACAAGTCAAATTTGGCCTGCAAACTGCGCCGTTCCCCCAGCAACCCCTCCTCCGGTGCCTCCGCGTATCTCCTGTCCACATCCAGGTGCTCTCCCACCAGTCTCTCCCTCTCCCTCCTTTCCCTATGGGCCCGGATGGAGATCAGCTCCCCCCGGATCACAGCTTTCAGAGCCTCCCAGACCATCCCCACCCGGACCTCCACCGTATCATTGGTATCAAGATACCCCTCAATACTTCCCCGGACCCTCCTACACACCTCCTCATCAGCCAGCAGCCCCACATCCAGGCGCCAGAGCGGGCGCTGGTCCCGCGCCTCCCCCATCTCCAGATCAACCCAGTGCGGAGCATGGTCTGAGATCGCTATGGCCGAATACTCTGCATCCTGCACCTTCGGGATCAATCCCCTGCTCAGGATGAAAAAATCTATTCGGGAATAGACCCTATGGACACGGGAGAAAAAGGGAATACTCCCGCGCTCTCGGCCTCCCAAACCTCCAGGTATCCACCCCTCCCATCTGGTCCATAAACCCCCTCAGCACTCTGGCCGCCGCCGGTCTCCTACCCGTCCTTGAACTGGACCGGTCCAGTGGGGGATCCAGCACTGTGTTAAAGTCTCCCCCCATGATCAGGCCCCCCGCCTCCAGGTCCGGAATGCGGCCCAAGCGCCTCATGAAGCCGGCATCATCCCAATTCGGGGCATATACATTAACCAGCACCACCTTCTCTCCCTGCAGCCTACCCTTCACCATAATATATCTGCCCTCCTTGTCCGACACCACCTCAGCCGCCTCGAACGCCACCCTCTTCCCCACCAGGATCGCCACCCCCCGGTTCTTTGCGTCCAATCCGGAGTGAAAAACCTGCCCCACCCACCCCTTCCTCAGACGAACCTGGTCCGCCACCTTCAAGTGGGTGTCCTGGAGCATAGCCACGTCCGCCTTCAGCCCCTTCAGATGAGAAAATACCCTGGTTCTCTTAACCGGCCCATTCAGCCCCCTCACGTTCCAGGTAATCAGCCGAATCAGAGAGCAACCTGCCCCTCTCCCCCGCCGGCTAGCCATAGCTTATCGACTGCTCGCCCCAGGCCAGCTCGCCCCGCCTGACCCGTTCCCCATGGCAATAACGCCTCTCCTCTACCCCCCCGGCCCACGCCAGCTCCTTCCTGGCCATTCCAGCAGCAACCCGGTATCCCCCCCCCACCCCCCCAGGCTAGGACCCCACCTAGCCGCGACGCACCCTCCATGGTACTTCCGTGAGTCAGCTGACTTCTGCTGACCCGGCAGCTCCTGCCAAAACCCATCTCCTCCCGGCATGGGGTCATCCCCCTCTTGCCACACCTCCTTGGCACCGCTTCAGCGCGGGAAAGAAAACCAGTAGAGGCCACGCCCCCACCTCCAGCTCCGCCCCCCCTGCCCCGCAGACAACCAGAGGAAAGCCCGCGCTTTCACACTGCCACACCCCACCCTTCCGACGCAGCTCCTCAAAACCAGTTTCACCCCAACCCCCGGCCCCGTACAGAAGAGAACATATAAAGCACATACCCCCAACGTTCCCCACATACCCCACACCCATACCCAACAGACAAAGCCACCCGGAAACAGAGCAAAAAGAAAAGCAGCATAAAAAAAACACGTGTCAAAATTGAAGAACAGCAACAGCAAAAACAGCAACGGCCATAGTGTGTCCCCAGATCCTAGTTCGAGTCCAGTTTCTCCGCCTGTACAAAGGCCCACGCCTCCTCCAGGGACTCGAAGTAGTGGTGCCGGTCCTTATATGTCACCCACAGACGCGCAGGCTGCGGCATTCCAAATCTAACCTGCTTGGCATGCAGCACCGCCTTCGTCCGGTTGAACCCGGCCCTCCGCTTTGCCACCTCCGCACTCCAGTCCTGGTAGATTCGTAGTACCGAATTCTCCCACTTGCTGCTCCTCTCTTTCTTGGCCCAGCGCAGCACACACTCCCGGTCACTAAATCGATGGAACCGCACCAGCACCGCCCGCGGGGGTTCATTTGCCTTAGGCCTCCTGGCCAGCACTCTGTGAGCTCCCTCAAGCTCCAGGGCCAAATGGAAGGACCCCGCTCCCACCAACGAGCTCAACATCGTGGTCACGTACCACGAGAGATCCGACCCCTCCAGCCCCTCCGCCAGGCCCAGGATCCTCAAATTCTTTCGCCTCGTGCGAACGTCCAGCTCCTCCAAGCGGTCTTGCCACTTTTTGTGCAGTGCCTCGTGCAACTCCACTTTCCCCACGAGGACCACGGCCTCCTCCTCCCGCTCAGCGGCCTGCTGCTGCAACTCCCGGATAGACACCTCCTGTGCCGCCTGAGCTCCAAGCAGCTTGTTGGTAGTCGCATTCAGTGAGTCCAGCAACTCAGCCTTCAGCTCCGCAAAACAGCGCAGAAGAGCAGCTTGCTATTCCTGCGCCCACTTCCACCTGTCCTCGGGTGTTCCGCCGGCCGCCATTTTGTCCTTCTTCCCCCGCTTTTCTTGTCGAGCTGCTGCAGCCTTTTCCTTTGCCCCACTCCGGGTGAGCACCATAAATTATGGGGAATGCTCCTCTAGACACCTTCCCCCACCGGGATTCGTCGAGACAGCGCCGTTTGGGGCCCTCAAATCGGCCCAAAAGTCCTTAAGTAGCGGGAGCTGCGGTGCGGCTGCACCTGCAAAGCCGGTTTTCTGACCGCTCCACTCCTAGTCCAGGCCATCCACCGGTGGAGAATCTGAGAAGGAGTGTTCCCACACGGGGAAAATTCCAAACAGCACCACTACGAGCCCTTAAAAGAGCCCCAAAGTCCGAAAATAGTGGGAGCCACTAAACGTGCGGCTTAGCTCCGCATTACCGCTACCGGAAGTCCGTCTCCGCTTCTTCAATGGCCTTGGTGAGATCTTTTCACAGTTCTTCCCTCTGCTGCTAGAATTCAGCTTTCATAAAGGCCCTCAGGTCAGCTTGAGACCTATAAGCTGGCCCTTCCCCCGCTAGCATGCTTGCAGAGGCTTTTGTTTGTTGCTATTCAGACAAATCTTGCACTGTTTCTGAGGGTCTGATAACCAAGAAACATCCTATTCCTGGGGGAAAATATCCTTGAACATTCACCCACGCCTTTTCATCGAAATTCCAACCCGTGCTGCCCAAAAAAGAGCTCTTTTCTGCAACCTTAGGCAGGAGCTGCCTCTGTGTGCTCACTCACTTCATGATGCACACCGGAAGAAGCCTGAAACATGGTTAAAGGATGGTCACGACTGGCAGTTAAATATCCAAGGGTATCAAACTGTTCGGAAGGACAGAGTGGATGGTAAGGGAGGTGGTGTAGCTCTGTTATTTAAGGATGACATCCGGGCAATAGTAAGGGATGACATTGGTCCTATGGAGGATAAGGTTGAATCCATTTGGGTGGAAATCAGGAATAGTAAGGCGAAAAAGTCACTGATAGTAGTCTATAGGCCACCAATAGTAACATTATGATGGGGCAGGCAATAAACAAAGAAATAACTGATGCATGTAGAAATGGTACAGCAGTTATCATGGGGGATTTTAATCTACATGTCGATTGGTTTAATCAGGTCGGTCAAGGCAGCCTTGAGGAGGAGTTTATAGAATGTATCCGCGATAGTTTTCCTAGAACAGTATGTAATGGAACCTACAAGGGAACAAGCGGTCCTAGATCTTGTCCTGTGTAATGAGACAGGATTGAATCATGATCTCATAGTTAGGGATCCTCTCGAAAGGAGCGATCACAATATGGTGGAATTTAAAATACAGATGGAGGGTGAGAAGGTAAAATCAAATACTCGTGTTTTGTGCTTAAACAAAGGAGATTACAATGGGATGAGAGAAGAACTAGCTAAGGTAGACTGGGAGCAAATACTTTATGGTGGAACAGTTGAGGAACACTGGAGAACCTTCCAAGCGATTTTTCAGTGCTCAGCAAAGGTTTATACCAACAAAAAGGACGGTAGAAAGAGGGAAAATCGACCGTGGATATCTAAGGAAATAAGGGAGTGTATCAAATTAAAGGAAAAAGCATACAAAGTGGCAAAGATTAGTGGGAGACTAAGGACTGGGAAATCTTTAGGAGGCAACAGAAAGCTACTAAAAAAAGCTATAAAGAATAGTAAGATAGATTATGAGAGTAAACTTGCTCAGAATATAAAAACAGATAGTAAAAGTTTCTACAAATATATAAATCAAAAAAGAATGCTCAGGTAAATATTGGTCCTTTAGAGCAGTGCTACTCAAAGTGTGGTACGCGTACCGGTGCCGGTACGCGAGCCATCGTCTGCCGGTACTTGGAGTGTTTCCAGAAAAGAAAGAGACAGTAGTGATATTCAACGCCACGGGAGACTGCCGGTCCCTGGCACATTGAAAAAAAAAACTGCCGGTCCGCCACATCAGATAGTTTGAGAATCACTGCTTTAGAGGATGAGAAGGCAGTTTTAGTAATGGGAGATGAGGAAACGGCTGAGGAACTGAACAGGTTTTTTGGGTCGGTCTTCACAGTGGAAGACACAAATAACATGCCAGCGACTGATAGAAATGAGGCTATGACGGGTGAGGATCTTGAGAGGATTGTTATCACCAAGGAGGTCATGATGGGCAAGCTAATGGGACTAAAGGTAGACAGGTCTCCTAGCCCTGATGGAATGCATCCCAGAGTGCTAAAAGGGATGGCGAGGGAAATTGCAAATGCACTAGTGACAATTTACCAAAATTCACTAGTCTCTGGGGTGGTCCCGGCGGATTGGAAATGAGCAAATATGACACCACTGTTTAAAAAAGGAGGTAGGCAGAGAGCGGGTAATTATAGGCCAGTGAGCTTAACTTCGGTAGTAGGGAAGATGCTGGAATCTATCAAGGAAGAAATAGCGAGGCATCTGGATAGAAATTGTCCCATTGGGCAGACGCAGCATGAGTTCATAAAGGGCAGGTCGTGCCTAACTAATTTAGTGGAATTTTTTTGAGGACATTACCAGTGCGGTAGATAACGGGGAGCCAATAAATGTGGTATATCTGGATTTCCAGAAAGTCTTTGACAAGGTGCCACACAAAAGGTTGCTGCATGAGATAAAGATGCATGGCATTAAGGGTAAAGTAGTAGCATGGATAGAGGATTGGTTAATTAATAGAAAGCAAAGAGTGGGGGTTAATGGGTGTTTCTCTGGTTGGCAATCAGTAGCTAGTGGTGTCCCTCAGGGATCAGTGTTGGGCCCACAATTGTTCACAATTTACATAGATGATTTGGAGTTGGGGACCACGGGCAATGTGTCCAAGTTTGCAGACGACACTGAGATGAGTGGTAAAGCGAAAAGTACAGAGGATACTGGAAGTCTGCAGAGGGATTTGGATAGGTTAAGTGAATGGGTTAGGGTCTGGCAGATGGAATACAATGTTGACAAATGTGAGGTTATCCATTTTGGTAGGAATAACAGCAAAAGGGATTATTTAAATGATAAAATATTAAAACATGCTGCTGTGCAGAGATCTGGGTGTGCCCGTGCAGGAGTCGCAAAAAGTTGGTTTACAGGTGCAACAGGTGATTAAGAAGGCAAATGGAATTTTGTCCTTCATTGCTAGAGGGATGGAGTTTAAGACTAGGGAGTTATGCTGCAATTGTATAAGGTGTTAGTGAGGCCACACCTGTAGTCGTGTGTTCAGTTTTGGTCTCCTTACCTGAGAAAGGACGTACTGGCGCTGGAGGGTGTGCAGAGGAGATTCACTAGGTTAATCCCAGAGCTGAAGGGGTTGGATTACGAGGCGAGGTTGAGTAGACTGGGACTGTACGTGTTGGAATTTAGAAGGATGAGGGGGGATCTTATAGAAACATATAAAATTCTGAAGGGAATAGATGGGATAGATGCGGGTAGGTTGTTTCCACTGACAGGTAAAAGCAGAACTAGGGGGCATAGCCTCAAAATAAGGGGAGGTAGATTTAGGACTGAGTTTAGGAGGAACTTCTTCACCCAAAGGGTTGTGAATCTATGGAATTCCTTGCCCAGTGAAGCAGTGGAGGCTCTTTCATTAAATGTTTTTAAGATAAAGATAGCTAGTTTTTTGAAGAATAAAGGGATTAAGGGTTATGGTGTTCGGGCCGGAAAGTGGAGCTGAGTCCACAAAAGATCAGCCATGATCTAATTGAATGGGGGAGCAGGCTCGAGGGGCCAGATGGCCTACTCCTGCTCCTAGTTCTTATGTTCTAATGTAATAGGGGATTGGCTATTCAGTAATGTGATCAAATGAGGGTGGTGAACCTTTGAGATTCTCTACCCCTGGGAGCTGTGGATGCTCAGTCACTGGGTATATCCAAAGTAGTGATCGATAAGATTTTTTGGTACTATGGGAATAATGCAGAAAGGTGAAATTGGAGATGATCAGCTGTGACCTTAGTGAATGGCAGAGCAGGCTCAATGGGATGGCCTACTTCTATTTACGTTCTTACAATAGAGAGATAAATATTAACCAGGAAATGCCTCAATGACTTGTATGTGGGTGCTCCTGCAAACACAAGTCATTTATACTCGATCAATGTCTTGCACTGGATCTGTATGAATGTCAGGTGATAAATCCCACTGACACGCACGGGGGCAGCATTTGGATGAAGTTCTGGTGAAGGCAACCTAGAAATACTGAAACTCTATTTCAATAGCAACAATATTAATGTTTAAATTGCTTGTCCTGGCAACTTGACTTCTAGCATTGATTGGAAGTTTCAGTAACCTTCCCATCAAAGCCATTCTGGATTTGCTTCACACCAGCATCTGCCCCAATCCAGCAGACCTTCAAATGCCTTTTTTTCCTGTTTAACAGTTATTTAACTTTGCAGCAACAGACAAACAGAATAATAATCTATAATCTTCATTAGTGTCACGTGGAGGCTAACATGAACACTGCAATGAAGTTACTGTGAAAATCCCCTAGTCGCCACACTCCGGGGCCTGTTCGGGTATATGGAGGGAGAATTCAGAATGCCAATTTACCCAACAAGCAGGTCTTTTGGGACTTAATTGCCTGGTCATCAACTGCAACAACAAACACCCCTTGTATTTATAGAACACCTTTACTGTAATCAAATCTCCCGAGACACTTCACAGGAATGTCATAAAGCAAATGTTGGCACTGTGCCACTTACAGCAATATTAGGGTAGATGTCGTAAAGCTTAATCAAAGAGGAAGGTTTAGGGAAGGAACTCCAGAACCTATGGCCTTGGCAGCTGAAGCATGGCCACCATAATGGTTCAATGAAAATTGGGATTGCTCAAGAGTCCAGAATGTGCACAAATATTTCACAAGGGGTGTGGGGATACAGGAGCGTACAGAGGGTAGATACCTTGGAGGGATTTGAAAATATGGATCATTAGAAGCAAGACAGCTCAGGAAACCAATGATATAATACATCCCACATCCAGGGGCAAAATACAAGCTTACACTGTGCAGCTAACCAAAAAAAATGTTTATGAACATAAACCAACAGCACTCAGCACAGTTAAAAAAACAGTCATTAATTGCAAAGTAATCTTTAAAATTGCTGTTTAAATGCAGCAGCGACATGTCACCAATATCAGAATAGAATAGACAAGTGGGAGCTCAGTCCATTACACCATCGCAATGCTGAAGGCGCTGACTCATGTTGGGAGTACAGGTCCCACAGGTACTAGGGCGGAACCTTCACGGATGAAATTTTGGTGGAAATGGACAGAGCTGGCAGGGAGAGAGCTAGAGGCAAGCTGGCCAAGTCTGACCTTCTGACCTTGTATGGACTAGTGACATGATACGCATTCCTCTAAATAACACAAAACATTGTACAGTATCTGGTTAGACATTTGTTGTAACAGTTGACAGAACATCCCCCTGCTTTACAACAGGAACTAAACTTCATAAAAGTTTATGAAGCACTGGCTGTAAAGGCCTTTTGGATGTCCCGAGTTAATGTTCTCTGTTTCTTTTACTCTGATAACATCCACGTCTCCTGATCTATCTGGATGATCCCAAGTCACCTAAAACAGACCTCCAATTGCACAACTCTATTAGCCTGTTTAGAATAGGATTTAGCACTTGGGTTGTTTGGAGGGGTGGGGAAACACTAGCCAGGGTGCATACTTACTCTATAATGCACAGAATGGCAGAAAGTATCATGTGGATAAGGGCAGGTATGGGCTTACCTTATTGCTCACACAAGCCTCATACTAACTGTCTAGGTTCAAACATAAAGAACGGCCACTTGTTAACCTCTCTGTTATGGAAGATCCCCTGACTTATCAGGAGTCAGAACTTTCAAGTGGCATGGTAGAAGAGAAAACTATACAAACAAAACAGAATCTGTCCACTTTGGTTTAGCAAGTTATAGGAATTTGGAGCAATCCACTCAAATCTCATTCCCCTGTCAAGGCGAATGGCATCTAGGTAAACTGGGCATATTTTTAACACTGAATTTACTACACGGAAACAGTCCATTCACACTCAGTTTATCCAGCTGGAATTTCCTTCAGATGAACAATAACCCTAATTTTCTGTGCCTGCCTCTTTCCTAGACTCCTAAAGGGGCCAGAATTGGAATGCAGTGATCGGAGGGTTGTAGGGAAGGGAAAAGACATAAAGCTAAAGAACAAAACAGAGAATTTAAAAAATGGATTGTTTCAAACATTTTAAATTATGCAGCACATTGCAAACTTGTATGACCAGTTATCAATAGGGACATTATTAGTAAAATGAGAAAATAAATGAAACAAGGACTCAACTGTTTTAGAACTCTAGAAACCTCTCTTTTCAAAGATGAGAATTGGTTTTGACTCCGTTACACCATAGCTAATTATGGCAAAGTATTTAAATACATACAGCACCTTTTAAAGTTTCAAAAGGCACGTATTTGTGTGAACTATAGTGTACACTGTTGAGACATTAAGTAAACTGGAATCGCTCTCACAAGAGCAAAACTGATTTAAGGGGAAACTTATCAGAGGGCTCTAAAATTACCAGACATTTGGGTAGGTGTAAACAAGGAGAAACTGTCTCCACTGTGCTGATGGCTAAAGGACACGGATTTATGACAACTGGCAAAAGAACTCAGGTGAGAGGCAAAGAAGATTCCCCCCCCAAAAAAACACAGCAGTCATTACCATCTGGAATACACTAACTGAAGGGTGGTGGAAGCAGATTCAATAATAATTTTATTAGTGTCACAAGTAGGCTTACATTAACATTGCAATGAAGTTACTGTGAAAAGCCCCTAGTCGCCACACTCTGGCGCCTGTTCGGGTACACAGGAGGGAGAATTCAGAATGTCCAATTCACCTAACAGCACGTATTTGAGGACTGGTGAGAGGAAACCTAAGCACCCGGTGGAAACCCACGCATACACGGGGAGAACGCGCAGACTCCGCAGTGACTTAAGCCTGGAATCGAACCTGAATGAAATGAAATGTAAATCGCTTATCGTCACGAGTAGGGTTCAATGAAGTTACTGTGAAAAGCCCCTAGTCGCCACATTCCAGGGAGGCTGGTACGGGAATCGAACCGTGCTGCTGTCCTGCTTTAAAAGTCAGCGATTTAGCCCAGTGAGCTAAACCAGCCCCTGGCGTTGTGAATCAACAGTGCTAACCACGGTGCTAACGTGCCAGCCAATACAAAACAATGCCAGCTCTGAAGAAGTGTAACAATGGCTCGCAATGTTTAACTCGGCTGCTCCCTCCATGGACACTGTCAGACCTGCTGAGTCTACCCGGCATTTTCAGTTCTTATTTCAGAATTCCAGCATCCGCGGTATTTTCCTGTTGTTTCAGTCAAACAGCATTCAAAAGGGAAGTGGGAAGACAGCTGAAGGAACTATTGGCAAGGCTTTGGGAAAAATGGAGTGGCCACGAAGGGGATTAGGGAGAGAATAGGCCTGATGGGCCGAACTGCCTCCCACTGTATTGTATATTTAGATATGTTTGTCTATAATAGGACAGGATATTTCATAAGCTGATATTTAATCATGTTTATTCAGAGAATGTTTGTTCAGAGGTTGGAAGCTGTTACCTTTGAAGAATTTGAGAGCCAGACAGTAGAGCTCATTCAGGTTGAAGCCCCAGCGCTCCTCCATCTCCTCGGCCGCTGTCTGCCCCTCCTGCTGCTGCTCTCCCCCCGCCCCAAGCTCAGGCGCCAGGGCGGCCGCCCTGGGCCCACTGAGCAAGGCCTCCCGCGGCTTGCTGCCCTCCTGCTCTCCCTCATCCGGGCTCAGCGTCAGGCCGTCGATGGACACCTCCAGCCGGGCCGAGCCGCTGGCCGACCCCGAGCTGCCTTCGGCCGCCGCCATCATCATCTCCAGCATGGCCGCCGCCGCCACCGCGGCTGCCCCTCCCTCCGTCCGGCCAACCAACCAGGCCAGCGGCCACGTCACCAAGCGCGCGCGCGTCACTTCCGGCCACTGTCACCTCCCCTCCCTCCCGGAAGCACACAGACGACGGAACACCTCACAACTCCAGCGCCCAACCACCGGAAATAGAATCCCCGCTGGGTCTTAGCCCCGCCCCCCGCGCTCACACCGGATGGAGAATCTCCGCCCGGAAACAGCCCAGCGCCCCCAGCGGCTGTTGCCAGGAGACGGACAGGTTGGGTCTGGGATTGCCCGCCCACGTCAGCCGCTCTCGCTCATAAACCGAGCTCCAGAATCTTTATCAGTCATTTATAAATCTGTCATATCTGGCACCCGCCTCAGCGCATCTGAAGGGGCTTTGCAGCCAATTAACATTTTGAAATGAAGGAAACACGGCAGCCAAATTTGTGCACAGCAAGATCCCACTATTGACAATGACCAGATCAATCTGTTTCTTCACGCAGTGTTGAGGGCAGCAGGGTAACACAGTGGTTGGCACTATTGCTTCACAGCGCCAGGGACCCAGTTCCATTCCTGGCTTGGGTCACTGTGCGGAGTCTGGAGTTCTCCCTGTGTCTGTGAGTTTCCTCCGGGTGCTCTGGTTTCCTCCCACAAGTAACAAATGACGTGCAGGTTAGATAATTCAGACATTCAGAATTCTCCCTCTTGTGTACCCGAGCAGGTGCCAGAATGTGGCGACTTAGGGTCTTTCACAGTCACTTCATTACAGTGTTAATCTAAGCCCACTTGTCACAATAAAGATTATTAAAATAATATATATATTGACCTGGACGCAGCGGAATACTGCTTTTAAAAACAGAAAATGCTGCAAATATTCAGCAGTTCGGGCAGCATCTGTGGAGAGAGAAACAGAGATAACGTTTTGAGAAGAACAGGGATAACTCATCAGCTCATCTTCAAGATAGACCCACAACCTTCTGGATCTGAGGTAAAAGTGCTGCTCAGAGTCCCAGCTGATGGGTAGTAGATTGGATGCCTGTTATATATGAATCCCAATTTTATTTTCCGTTTACTTCACAGATAATCTGTCAGGCTGTTTGACGTGAAATGGATCTGTTACCATCCTGCTCTTGTCAAAACCAATAATCAGGCATATGGAACTCAGTGACTGCCTGTGAGCAAATAGAAATCAGTGACTGCCTGTGAGCAAATAGAAATAGCCACTTGATAATACAGAACTTGACTATTACTGTAAAAAGAGATTTGCCGTTGAAGTTATTGGTCTTGTACTTATTAGGTCAGATTCGCAAGAATACCAAATCTCAAAGGGAATAGCAATTTATACTGTGTGAGAAGAGGCTGTTGATTGGTTGGCAAGTAGACTCTGATTGGCAGAGACGTTGCCATGAAGAATGCAGCAGGGAACAGTTAACTGCCAAGCTTTCGTTTAAAGTCAAAGCAGGCAAGTCAATTCTGATTGGTCCTGGCATTGTCATGAGGAATGAACCAGTGAATGGCTGACCCACAAGCTTTTGTTTAGTTGAGAACGGTGCAATGCGTTGACATGTTCTTATAAAGGATAAATTCCCGTTCCTTTTGAGATTTGATTTTCTTGCATCTGTCCTGATGAGTGCAACACAAAAAACATTGTATCTTTTTTCTGCAATACTCAAAAAACAACAGATTCACACAAAGAGAGGATTCACTGTCCGGGGACATTGAAGTGTTTTAATTTGTTTCAGTGATGGCTTTGTTTTATACATAAAGCTCTCAATCACACCAGTAAAATAGTCACAGACACAAATAGAACACTGCTTGACAAACATTTCTGCAAATATGTTATTCCTAATGTGATGAATATGAGAATTTTTCAGATTTTAAAGTTTGTATTTTGGATATTTGCCAAAGAAAGAGAATCATTGATTTTTGCAGGGACAATGTAACTTTTTGTAACAAGGCACAAGAATGTGGTAATTGTAGGAGACCTAGTTAATGTGACGGGCCTGGTTTGTCAGTTGCTTCTGGAACACCAAGCTAAGCAGACATGGTTCAGTTTGGTCTTAAAGGATTTTCTCGGCGCCGAGGTCCCAGGTTCGATCCCGGCTCTGGGTCACTCTCTGTGTGGAGTTTGCACGTTCTCCCTGTGTTTGCGTGGGTTTCGCCCCCTTAATTGGAAAAAATGAATTGGGTATTCTAAATTTATAAAAAAAAGGATTTTCTCTTCCCGTCCGGAATCCCATAACAACTTGGGGTTCTGATCCTGACCCATAACACTAAGAACCAAATGTCAAACTCCCAGGCCAAAGGTGATTGATCTCTGCATCTAGTCAAATATAAACGTTCGGAGGAGTGATTCCATAAATATGTTTTTGCAGCTTACATTTTGTGAATATACTCTTACCTCTGGTTGGATGTAGTAATATGGAGTACGCCAGACTAAGTCCATGAAAGGGTTAACTGGAATAGTCTGTGATATCATAGAAGGACCACCTGAGAACGTCTAGGAAAAAGCAGCATGGAAAGAAACTAGTGGAAGGGAGTGTCCTCTAAATATATTCATTTGATAATACAGAACTTGTATTGCTGAAAAAAGGCACATGGTGTCAAAGCTTTTGGTCTTGCACTCATCAGAACAATTCACAAGAATATCAAATTGTAAAGTCAACAACAATTTATCCTGCATAAGAGAGTACTGATTTGTTGTCAAGTGGACTGTGATTGGTAGAGGTATTGCTATGGAGAATGCAGCAGTTAACTGATAACTGGCGTATCAAATAGCACCTCCCTTCAGCTGTCATAACAGGTAAGGTACTGATCATACCCAACTAACCAGTGCTTGCAGAACACAAAACGCAACGCCCAACATCGTGGACAACATTTTAAACAAAGGTTGGCAGTTAACTGCTGCATCCCCCATAGCAACACCTCTACCAATCACAGTCTACTTGCCAGCTAATCAGAAGCATCTTCTCATGCAGTCAAAATTGTTCCTTTACAATGTGGTATTCTTGTGAATTGTTCAGAGGAGGTTTACTCGGTTGATATCTGGAATGAGTAAGTGGTCTTACGAGGAATGGTTGGACAGGCATCTCCTCTTTCCACTGGAGTTTAGAAAAGTGAGGGGTGTCCTGGTTGAAGTATATAAGATCCTGAATAGTATTGACAAGGTGTATGTGAAAAGGATGTTTCCTCTTGTGGGCGAGTCCAGAACTAGGGGGGAGTGTTTTAACGTCAGGTGGGGCACCCTCATAGGACAGAGATGTGGGGGGTCATCTAATATTTTATCAGCGCGTCAGTGAGAAAACCGACATGGAGGTCTCCAGCTGCACAGCTCGGATTTCTCTCCGGATTCTCGAGCAGTTGGTTCACAGAACATCTGGGGTGTCATTTTCGGCGGCACTCTGGTGGGGTAGGTAGGCCGATGGAGCTGGTGGCTCGACAGAGATTGGGGTGCCATCTTTAAAGGGCCTGCTTCTGTTTATATTTGGCATGTTCATCCTGATGACTTGAAGTTGAAAAGCTCCAGCAACATGTGGTTTTTCAGAAATACATGTTACAATAAAATGTGAGAGTTTTTGTGAATTATTGATCCTACTCCAACCCAACATCACAATAATATGGTGGCGAGAGGTAAAAAGACACCAATAGAAAAATCTCTACCGCGACCGGTGTTTTACTGTTAGGGACACCTGGTCAGCCCTCAACAATGTCTAAGATACTGAACAAGACACGGAGCATTTAAAAAACAAATAATGCAGTGCGGAAACATTGGTTCATTCCAGGAGTGATAATATAAGAAAACAAAATTTAAACTTTTACATCAGCTCTAACACTAAGATTAAATGCAGTTTCTTAACCTTAACACACTAGTTCTCATTACACAACACTGTACATGAACATACAGCTTTTGTTCCTCTGTCACAGACAGATAAAGGCAATACTTGCATTTATGAAACACTCTTCTCCTGTTAGGGACTTTGGTTCAGAATCCTTTTCCAAAGCCTGCCTCGGTGGCAACGTTTGTGACTTCTGTTTCCACAGCTTTCTTTGTAACTGTTCAAAACAGCATTTCCTGTCTCTCTCTTTCTAAGCTCCGTCCAGCTCCTCGAACAGAAGGTCCTCCCAAGGTGGCCAGATTTGAATCTATTCTCAGTATCTTGGCTGATTGCCCACTCAGTTTATATAAAAGAGCAGAACTATGCCATTTAGATGTAACTAACCTTCCATTGACAGACAAATAGGTAATCAGACTGTGATGGGCTGATGGCTGGCCAAACAAAGTTGTCCCAAATGACAATGGATCTTGAGTGGATCATCCTGGCTGAACTGGGACATCTTGTGTATTCCCACTAACAAACTTAAGTCTGAATGGGACAAGGTAACTCAGGCTGTGGGCATATCCCTCTGACTCTGCTGATAGCAATCTCTTCCTTCAGTCTGTTTAACCCCTAAATTGCCTGCTATATCTTGGACCCCGTTTCTGGACCCAAATTCTTACTATCTCCCTATCATGACATTTATGTTTAAGGACAGCTGTGCTGCATGTGTTTTTCAGTGAGAGGCTTTATTGAACTGTGACATCAGAGTGATTACATTGTGTAGCCCAAACAATTCTCCTTTTCCGAGTGACAAAAGGCACATTTGCATGCACAATCTTGTATGACTATGGGTCACCCACTATACACCCACTGTTCTCATGCGTTAATAACTGTTTGTTGTACTAGCCAATATCTGCACATATAGTCTTAAAACCATATATTGGTACTTATTACACATACTGCAATGACTGATGCAGTGCTCATGTAATTTCATGAGGTCTTCATTTCAGTGCTCATGTTTGACCAGTAGAGCACCTCTCTTGCCTTTCTTAGAGTCAATTCAATTCCTTGGTGGCTTACATGGATGTGCTTAGCCACCTCTCCTCATTGTCTTAGGCAAAATGACTATTTCCTTTGTATATTTTTAATAATCATTATTCGTGTCACAAGTAGGCTTACATTAACACTGAATGAAGTTACTGTGAAAATCCCCTAGTCGCCACATTTTGGCGCCTGTCTGGGTACACGGAGGGAGAATTCAGAATGTCCAATTCACTTAACAAGTACGTCTTTTGGGACTTGTGGGAGGAAACTGCAGCACTCCGAGGAAACCCACACGGAGAAAACGTGCAGACTCCGCAGACAGAAACCCAAGTCGGGAATTGAACCTGGGACCCTGGCGCTATGAAGAAAGTGCTAACCACTGTGCTACCATGCGGCCCATGTACAAGGTACCATCTTGGGCTGTCAATTCACCTCAGTATGTTCTTGTGACTACAGATGTGTCCTTGATGCTCTCAGGCTACCCTTTCATCACAGCCTATTGTAGCATGTTTTTTTGAAATAGCAACAGGAGTAGGCCATTTGGCCCCGCAAGCCTGCTCTGCCATACAGTCGGATCATGGCTGATCCGACATTCCTCATATCCACTTTCCTTACTGGGATCACCCTCCCTAATCTCCGTTGGCCTCCAGATGTTTGTTTCAGAGTCTCACTGAAAGCCTAGGACACCTGGGTTAACACTTTATGGAACCGGTGGCTGCACCCCTTCCTGGCATGTAGGAGAATTGGGCTGGTCAGCCTTTCATGAATAATGGTCATTCTAGTGAGGTGAGAGGGGTGAGGGGAAGATTAATTGCAGCCTATGAGAAAGTACCTGTGAGAGTTACTCCCTCCCCTTTCCCCCTTTCCTTCTTAGTAGCCCCAGTACCTTTGTCAAGTTTTCCTTCCTTGCAACCAGACTGTGTATGTCAATCAGTCCACTACGTAGGGCATCGTGATTAAATCCAATCCTTTCAATGAGATTATGGTTGATGTGTGACCCAGCTCCACATACATGCCCCTACCCCATTTCTGTTATTGTTGTTGGATAACCATAACTATCAATCTTTCAAAATTAGTACGAACCCAGACCAAACCCCAACAATGGCTAGGATACTGGACCAAAAACCCCAATATTTTAGTTTATTTTGTAAAAATGGGCAAAGAAATAGGGGTTAGGTATATTTTAAACAAAATTTTATTAACACAATATCAAACTCTTTAAGATCACACCCAAAAATAGCTTACAATTAATTACCCCTTAAATAATACTACTCAATACAGTAAATACAATACTTTTAATTACTATCTCTATTCCCAATTAAACAACAAGAAAAAATACAGCTCTATCCCCAATCCCAATGGCACAGCGTTATACTTGTTTTCCAGACAGATTTGGCTCTTGTTAGAACCCCTCCAAACTCTGCTGAATGTCTTCAAAAAGCTGTTTCAACCAGGTTGTTTCAGCACCCCCTTGTACTCAGACAAGTCTGCACTGCTTTAAATACTATTACTGTTTTTTAACTATCCTACTGTGAGAGCAAAATACTTTTTGTGGTCTAAAAGGGTAGTCAGATCAGAACTCAACTCAAAATGCCTGAATACTTTACCTCCGCTCAGTAATGATATTTGGCCCACCCAGCAATGATGCCCCCCAAGGTGAAAACAAATCTTAACTCACCCAGCAGAAAAAGCTTCTATTTACTCTGTGCGCACCCCTTAATATCTGGAAAACTTTGATCAAATCCCCCCTTAATCTTCTAAACTCCATGGAATAGAATTCTACTCTTTCCGTGTAATTTAACCCTTGGAGTTCAGGTATTCTAGTAAATTCATTAGCAGAGGGATTGAATTTAAGCACCGTGAGGTGATGATGCAGCTGTACAAAACCTTGGTAAGGCCACATTTGGAGTACTGTGTGCAGTTCTGGTCACCTCATTTTAGGATGTGGAAGCTTTGGAAAAGGTGCAAAGGAGATTTACCAGGATGTTGCCTGGAATGGAGAGTAGGTCTTACGAGGAAAGGTTGAGGGTGCTAGGCCTTTTCTCATTAGAACGGAGAAGGATGAGGGGCGACTTGATAGAGGTTTATAAGATGACCAGGGGAATAGATAGAGCAGTCAGAGACTTTTTCCTCGGGTGGAACAAACCATTACAAGGGGACATAAAGGTGAATGGTGGAAGATATAGGGGGGTGTCAGAGGTAGGTTCTTTACCCAGAGAGTAGTGGGGGCATGGATTGCACTGCCTGTGGAAGTAGCTGAGTCGGAAACATTAGGGACCTACAAGCGGCTATTGGATAGGTACATGGATTAGGGTAGAATGGCGCAGTGTAGATTACTTTGTTCTTAAGGGCAGCACGGTAGCATTGTGGACAGCACAATTGATTCACAGCTCCAGGGTCCCAGGTTTGATTCCGGCTTGGGTCACTGTCTGTGAGGAGTCTGCATATCCTCCCCGTGTGTGCATGGGTTTCCTCCGGGTGCTCCGGTTTCCTCCCACAGTCCAAGGATGTGCAGGTTAGGTGGATTGGCCGTGATAAATTGCCCTTAGTGTCCAAAATTGCCCTTCATGTTGGGTGGAGTTACTGGGTTATGGGGATAGGGTGGAGATGTTGACCTTGGGTAGGGTGCTCTTTCCAAGAGCCGGTGCAGACTCGATAGGCCGAATGGCCTCCTTCTGCACTGTAAATTCTATGATAATCTATGATTAATCTAGGACAAAGGTTCGGCACAACATCGTGGGCCGAAGGTCCTGTTCTGTGCTGTATTTTTCTATGTTCTATGTTCTAAATCCACACTGCACTCGCTCCAAAGCCAGTATATCTTTCTTCAGGTGTGGTGCCCGGAACTGCTCAGAGTAATCCAGAGTGGTCTAACCAAAGCTATATAGAGCTAAAGCATGACTTCTACCCCTTTTATTCTGGTCCTCAAGAAATAATGTAGACCCACGTTCCATTAGCCTTTTTGATTATTTTCTGTACATGTTCATATTTTAATGATTTGTGCACATGGGCCCTCAGCTTTCTTTGGGCCTCCACTGTTTGCAGGTTTTCACCATTTATGCCACCTCAGTCCAAAGTGGATGACCTTACATTTGTCAACATTGTTACCACAGTTTTGCCCATTCAGCTAATCTAACAATGTTTTTTATTTTGCAATGTTACATTTCCATCTACATAGCTTCCATCTACATAGCTTCCAATGTCAATGACACAAATATAGAGGCAAATTTGACTTGTGGCTTTCTATTGCATCGTTCAAGCAGTTAGCAAATGCAGTAAACAGTTGAGTCCCAACACACGTCCTTGCTGGAGACTAGTCACATTGTCAATTAGATTACCTGATCATTCGCCCTATTTGGTCTTTTGTCACTCAGCCAACTTCTTGACCAGGTCAATAAATTTGCCTTCACTGCCATGATCTTGACTTTTGTTAAGTCTCAAAAGCATTATGGAACTCCATATAAGTAACATACATAGACATTCCACTATCCACTTCTTTAAGTCACTCTTCATAAGATTCAATTCCTATCATCAGGGACAACTAACCTTTTCACCACAGTTGGTGGAATTTATAATAATTTAAAACAAAAACCTGGAAAATGACCAGGCTAGTCTCAAAAACCCATTTAACCAATGTCCTTTAAGGAAGGAAACCGTTCATCCTATTCTGACCTACATGTGACTCCAGACATGTGCACAATGTGACTCAATTCTGAGATGGCCTAGCAAGGCCACTCCATTCAAGGGGAATTAGGGTTTCTTGCACGTTTTTCCAGAATTAGGGATGGGCAACAAATGCTGTCAGCGGTTCCCAAAAGCAGCAGAGAGATAAAAGACCCAGGTAATCTGTTGGTTGGGGGATAAATATTGTCCAGAAAACTCCCCTGCTCATCTTCAATATAGTGCCAGGGGATCTTTTACATCCACCTAAGAGGATCTTGGTTTAATGTCTGACCTGAAATACTCCCTTCCTGACAGCACTGTGGGTGAACCTACAGAGCATGGATTGCAGCAGATCAAGAAGGCAGCCCACCACCATCACCTTCTAAAGGATAATTAGGGATGAGGAACAAATGCTGGGGAGAATTCCATTTTTTTGTTTGCATATCGGATATCAGACATCCGCGACTCCTGCTTGGTTATTCATCTATGAATTGAATCAGGAGGTGAAGAACTGTCAACAACTAACTACACATGGGGAAGGAGGCCAACGCCCTTGCTTTCGCTTCCCTAATCGCACGCCGGAGAATCCTGCTTGGCTGGCGATCGGCAGCACCGGCCACGGCTGCAGACTGCCTCGCTAACCTCTCGGAATTTCTCCACCTGGCAGCAGTGAGGGGTAAGCTAATAAGAATTTTTTTAAAACACCAAGGTAAATGAGGAACCAAAAGACTGCGCAACCCGGGGGGGGGGGGGGATGGGTGGGTGGAGAAGCCAGTTTGGGGGGGTGGGAACAATGGGGAAGGGGGAGGAACCATAGACCGATCCAGAGGGCAACGAAATGCACATAGAGTCAGTTAAACGAAGGGCAAAATAAACCTCTGTATAATAAAGGAAATTAGTGCGGGCAAGAATGTGATGTATATATACAACTGTGAGAAATGGCAATAAGGCAGCACGGTGGCGCAGTGGGTTAGCCCTGCTGCTTCACGGTGTCGAGGTCCCAGGTTCAATCCCAGCTCTGGGTCACTGTCCGTGTGGAGTTTGCACATTTTCCCTGTGTTTGCGTGAGTTTCGCCCCCACAACCCAAAGATGTGCAGGCTAGGTGGATTGGCCACGCTAAATTGCCCCTTAATTGGAAAAAATGAATTGGGTACTCTAAATTAAAAAAAAAAGAAATGGCAATAAAAAGATTTTTAAAAAAGGAACTGTCAACAACTGTCCTCAATGACATTGCGGAGGACGGTTTGAACTTTTAGTTCATCTACCAAAGATTTTCTGAAATACTTCCTCAAAGTAAAATTGTGCTGTTGTCTTGTTATTTTCTTGATCATTGTTTTTGTTGCCGCGTTTTTATAATAACATGATCCAACTTAGAGAAGTTTGGGGGCTGCAAATGGAATGAAAGGGTGGCATTGGAGTCTGAGGCTGCGGGTTACCGACCCTTGACCGAGAGTAATACTACTACCTCGCACAGAGGGAGTTGTGATATTGTTGGAGGCACTGTCTTTTGGGAGAATTATTGAATAGATGGGTGGGTGGTGAGCCCTGTTCAGGCCGACATTTAAGGCATTATTCAGAGGGGTAGCGGACTCTCTGCTGGGACTACATCCTTCGCAATTTAAAAAATAAATTTAGAGAACCCAATTATAAATTTTTTCCAATTAAGGACAATTTAGTGTGGCCAATCCACCTACCTTGCACATTTTTGGGTTGTGGGGGTGAGACACACGCACACACGGGGAGAACGTGCAAACTCCACACGGACAGTGACCCGGGGCAGGGACCTCGGCGCCGTGAAAAAGGTTAGGTGGGGTTACTGGATTACAGGTAGAGGGTGGAAGCATGGTCATAAGTAGGGTGCTCTTTCCAAGGGCCAGTCAGACTCGATGGGTCGAATGGCTCCTTCTACATTGTAAATTCTATGAATCTATGATTAGAGTTTTCATTCCAGATTTTTTTTTATTGAATTCAAATTTCACCATCTGCATCTGGCGGGATTTGAACCTGGGTCCCCAGAGCATTACTCTGGGTCTCCGGTTTACTTACATCCTTCGCAGTTATTGTGAAAAACAAAACCCACTCATTGTGGGTTCTCACTCTGCACAAAATAGCTATTGTGTTTCCCTATGTACCAATGCTCCCTCCAAATGCCACACATCATAAACTGGGCATTTCTTGTTTGTCCCCTGTGCACCAAGATCTGGATGTCTGCAGCACCCTGTAGCTTAGGAGGAGTATGGCCAGTAACTGCAGGACAAACAGTAATTCAATTACAACAATGCTTCTTAGATCTTTAACAAAGTGACTCTGAAGAACACTGGATCACTTGGACAGGCAGTTTTGTGCATGCATTGACATTCCTGGCATGGGCAACCTGGAACCCCCAGCTGGGCACTGTGGCAGTGCCCATGCCAGCCTGGCAGAACAACCCAGACACGCTGGCACTGCTAAGGTGCCCGTGTGCCAGGCAGAGTGCCAGGGTACCATCCTGCCCAGGGCCCCCAATACCTTGGGAGACCTCCTCCTACCCCGAGGTGCCATTACGCTTGGGCCACGTTTGTATGGACCAGTGCTAAATGGCGCCAGAGTGACGTCACCCAGGCAAGGCCGTTGTTCCCGGGTCTCGGGAGAATCTGATGGCGACATATTTAAATGAGTCTTTAAATATGTTCATCTGGATCTCGCCCAGCGAGAGAGAGATCCAGATCGAGGTGTCAGGAAATCTCACGAGGCACTCAGAGCATCATGAATCTCATTAGGCGGCCTTGTCATGTGAACAAGTCGGGCGCGACAAGGCCATTAATTCGAGCCCATTGGTGCAAAAACCAACGAGATGGATAAGAAAAAGAAGCTATTTTAATTATATATTATCTTTATTTATAAATATTTAAAGCTGCTTTCAATTTTATACACCATACAAAAGGTAACGTATCTGAAAAGGCAGTACTACATACACTAATTCTGATTTAATTACAACGGTATATAGAACTATCTGCTTGAAATTCCGAGAAATTTTGAAGGAGTACAAGGGGAAGAAGATCCTATTTACATGAGAACTAGAAAAGGAGAAAGAAAAAACAGAGGTACTAATACTAACAAAAAATACAGACTTAAAAAAAAACCTTTTCAACCATAACCAAGTACAAAACCTGTTAAAGTTTGAAAATAATAGATCTGTGAACATTTTTTTGCTTTTTTCTAAAACATTTAAAAAGTCACCTCAGTTTCTCCATCCCCAGGTTTTTTGAATGATCAAAAAGGATTGTTTGTAATGATTTCCCCGAAAGTTACTCTTCAAATTGGAAATGTATTAAAGATTCAAAACTTTACAATAATCTACATTAAACTGGAAACATTTATTTACCCACTCATTACAATATAAACATTTAAACACACTTTAAAAAAAAACGACCAACTTTCACATGACAGGCTTTCTCCCCTGCATCGAATGTATCAACAATCCTGTGACCAGAGGATGGCATGTGGCACAGTGGTTAGCACTGGGACTGCAGTGCTGAGGACCCGGGTTTGAATCCCGGCCCTGGGTCACTGTCCATGTGGAGTTTGCACATTCTCTCCATGTCTGCGTGGGTCTCGCCCCCACAACCCAAAGATGTGCAGGTTAGGTGGTTGGGCACTCTAAAAAAATAATCGGGTACTCTAAATTTATAAAATAAAAAAACAATCCTGTGACCCTGGGAAAAAGTGGGTGGGAGGACAAGGAGTGGGCAGTGTGGAAGGCAGTGGAGGGCAATATAACTTGAGGACAGTCCCAACTATCACAAACTACTTGTTCACATGGTAGGAAAGAGTGTTTCTCAGGCATGGGAAGTCAGACATTTTTCAATATCTCCTGACAGTGGCAACCCCATCTCCCTCAGACATTAACTCCTTGCTACACCTCCATAGGCGACACTATCTCCTGAATACAGGTGTCAAGGTTGGAAGCGGCATTTCACAGCCAATTGGACTCGGCTTGGCACAACACCCCCCCATTATCTCTATTCATGCACACATGTGCACACAAACATTGCTTTGCGAGATAGTGAGGAGATTGAGAGTCCCGGACAGTATCAACACACACTCCCTCAGTTTATTGGTTTAGTACAGACCAGAGAACAGAGTTTGGGATTTTGCTGGTCCATTATGAGCAAAGCAGAAGTCACAAACCTGAGCTCTGAGGCCAAAGAGGGGGAACCAAAGCATCTTATTACACTCTCTGTCTCCCCTCTGTTCAGCCACTTGCCTCCGAGCGGCACCCAATTGAAAAGCTGCTATCCTTTCACAGAGTGGCAGACATTTTCTTGCACAACACAGGTTAATTAGCTCTCACTTTACTTCTCAAAACCAGAGGTAGAATGCAACCTGGGCTAGTGCTAAAATGACTAAACCTTTTGACCGGAGGTGTATTCAGTCACTCGTGCCTGTTCTAAAGGTTGGGGAGGTGGGGGGAGGAGGAGAATCACAACAGAAATAGAGATAAAAGGGAACTATTTGAGCACCGTAGAACTCCAGGACTGAAAGATGCAAGTAGTGCATCAGGAGATCGCTGTCACGACATTTTTTTTTTGGTGTTTTTAAAAATAAAAACTATTTACATTTTTACATTATTCATCTCGACATCCCACAGGTGAGTCGATAGCTACCTCAGTTTACAATTAATATTTACAGTTAGAGAAAGCACGAGTAATAAACCTTTAAATGACAAAACATACAAAAATAAATCAGATTCCTGAAAAGCTCAGGGTGCTGCGCTACATATTTAATGAAAAAAGTACAGAGAAAGAGCACAGAAATTGCACTCCCGCTCGCTTGTATGTGTTTTAATTAGTTTTCTTTAAAAAAAACCCTCTTCTTTCCTTCTGCCATGCATGGGGCAAGCTGACTATTGACCCATGCCACTTCTTGGAGAGGGGTTGACAAGTTTCCTTCAATCCCGGTTTGTGTTGTTGGCAGTGAAGGCATGGAGGTTTCCCATCTGGCTGAGGCCACTCTGGATGTGGGCGACGTGGATTTCTACGTTGTTTTGGAAGCAGCTACAGAAACAATAACTCACAGTTAGGTCGCCTCTTTAACATTGCTAAACATCGCAAGGTTTATTAGCCCAAAAGGTTGAGGAAAATTTCAAAGGAAGAGAAAGGTAAAGGGGCAGAGGTGTTAAGGATGCGTATTCCAGAGCTTAGCGTCTCGGCAGCTGAAGGAACCGAGAAACATACAAAATAGGAGCAGGGGGAGGCATTTGGCCCTTCGGGCCTGCTCCGCCATTCATTATGATCATGGCTGATCATCCAAGTCAGTAACCTGGTCCTGTTTTCACCCCATATCCTTTAATATATTTAGGTCCCAAGAGTTTTATCTAACTGCTTCTTGAAAACATACAATGTTTTGCCCTCAACTACTTCCTGTGGTAACAAATTCCACAGGCTCACCACTCTGGGTGAAGAAATTTCTCACCTCTGTCCTAAATGGTTTACGCTGTATCCTCAGACTATGACCCCTGGTTCTGGACACACCCACCATCAGAAACATCCTTCCTGGATCTACTCTGTCTAGTCCTATTAGAACTATATAGCTTTCTAGGAGACCCCGAACCCCAGCGAATATAATTCTAACCGATTCAAAATTTCCTCATATCTTATTTCTGCCGTCCCAGAATCAGTCTGGTAAACCCTTGCTGCATTCCCTCTAGAGCAAGAACATCCTTCCTCAAATAAGGATTCCAAACCTGCACACAATATTGCAAGTGTCAAGATCAAAAACAGCTTCTTCCCCACTGTTACCCTCTTATGGACTGAAATGATCTCTTCTCACATCTGCAATGATCTGTCTGGACTGTACACGGAACAATACTTTTCGCTTTACTTTGGTACATGTGACAATAAATCAAATCCAAATCACCAAGGTCCTGTATAATTGCAGCAAGACATCACTGCTCCTATACTCAAATCCGCTCACTATGAAGGCCATTGGCCTTCTTTACTGCCGACTGTGCCTGCATGCTTCTTCAGTGACTGAGATGCAAGGACACCCAGGTCTCGTTACACATTCCCCTCTATCAATCCATCGCCACTCAGATAATAATCTGCCTTCCTGTTTTTGCTACCAAAGTGGATAACCTCGCATTTATCCACATTATACTGCATCTGTCATGCATTTTCTCACTCACTCAATTTGTCCAAATCACACTGAAGCATTTCTGCATCCTCCTCACAGCTCACCTTCCTACCCAGCTTTGGATCTGAAAACTTGGAGATAATATATTTTGTTCCCTTGTCTAAATCATAAATTTAAAAAAACTATTTAGAGTACCCAAATCATTTTTTCCAATTAAGGGGCAATTTATCGAGGCCAATCCACCTATTGTGCACATTTTTGGGTTGTGGGGGTGAAACCCACGCAAACATGGGGACAATGTGCAAACTCCACACGGACAGCGAACCAGAACCGGGATGGAACCTGGGAGCTCGGCGCCGTGAGGCCGCAGTGCTCCCACTGCGCCACCCTGCTGCCCCAAAATCATTAATATACATTATGAATAGCTGGGGTCCTGGCACTGAACCCTTACGTTACCCCACTAGTCACTGCCTGCCATTTGGAAAATTACTCATTTATTCCTAATCTATTTCCTGTCTGTCAACCAGTTTTCTATCCATCCCAAGGCACTGCTTCCAATCCCATGCACTTTAATTTTACATGCTAATCTCTTATGTGGGACTTTGTCTAAAGCCTTCTGAAAGTCCAAATAAATCACATCCACTGGTCCCTCTTGTCAACTCCACTAGTTCCATCCTTGAAGAATTCCAGCAGATTGGTCAAGCATGATTTCCCTTTGTAAATCCATGCTGGCTCTGTCCAATTCTGTCACTGCTTTCCAAGTGCTCTGCAATTTTATCTTTTATAATGGGCTCGAGCATTTCCCCCACTAATAACGTCAGGCTGGCTGGTCTGTAATTCTGTTTTTTCTCTACCTCTATTTTTAAATAATGGGGTTACATTAGCTACGCCCCAATCCATAGGAACTTTCCAAAGTCTGTAGAATCTTGGAAGCTGACCACCAATGTATTCACTATTTCACGGGCTACACCCTTAAGTACTTTGGCATGTAGATTATCAGGCCCTGTAGGTTATATAGATTATTGGCCTTCAATCCCATCAATTTTCCCAATGCCATTTCTCTACTAATACTTATTTCTTTCAGTTATTCACTCTCCCGGTGTTCCTCAAAATTTCTGGTACGTTATTTTTGTCCTCCTTTGTGAAGACAGAACCAAAGTATGTATTTAGTCGGTCAACCATTTCTTTGTTTCCCATTATAAATTCTGTTTCTGACTGTGAGGGACCTCCACTGATCTTTTTATCTTCACATTTTTATAAAGCTTTAACAGTCAGTTTCTGTATGTGCAGGGTAGGGGGATTGGCCATGCTAAATTGCCCCTTAATTGAAAAGCAAAAGGAATTGGGTACTCTAAATTATTTTTTAAAAAAGCAGTTTTTATGTCCCCCACAAGCTTACTCTCGTACTCTACTTTCCCCTTCTTAATCAATCCCTTCGTCCTCCTTTGCGGAATTCTAAACTGTTCCCACTTCTCTGGTCAGCAGTTTTTTCTGACGAATTTGCATACAGCTTCCTTGGATGTAACACTATCTCTAATTTCCTTGTGAGCCATGGATTGGCCACCTTTCCAGTTTTCTTTTTGCGCCAGACAGGAATGAACAATTGTTGCAGTTCACCCATGCGCTCTTTGAATGTTTGCCATTGCCTATCCACCATCAACCCTAAAGTAACCTTCCCCAATCCATCATAGCCAACTCACACCTAATACCATCGTTATTTTCTTCATTTAGGTCTAGGACCCTTGTCTCAGACTCTATCATTCTCCATCTTGATGAAGAATTCTATCATATTATGGTCGCTCATCCCCAAAGGGCTTCGCAGAACTAGATTGCCAATTACACAATTTCTCATTTCACAATACCCAGTGTAAGATGGCATGTCCTCTAGTTGGTTCCTCAATGTATTGATCCGGAAACGCATCCTGTATACACCCCAGAAATTCCTCCTCTACGGTATTGTTACAATTTGATTTCATCTATATGCAGATTAAAGTCACATAATTACAGATGTTCCTTTTTCGCATGAATCTACAGTTTGGGGGTCTATAGGGTAACGATAGTGGGGGATTTTAACTTCCCTAACATTAACTGGGGTAGTCATAGTGTAAAAGGTTTAGAGGGAGCGGAATTCTTAAAATGCATCCAGGGGAACTTTTAAAATCAGTATGTAGAAGGTCCAACAAGAGTTGGACAACAGTCCAACAACTGGATTAAATTTTAGGTTACGAAGTCAGGCAAGTGGTTACATAGAAGATAGGAGCAGGAGGAGGCCTTGTGGCCCTTCGAGCCTGCTCCGCCATTTCCAACTCAATAGCCGAATCCTGCTTTCTCCCCATAGCCTTTGATCCCATTCTCCCCACGTGCTATATCCAG
This sequence comes from Scyliorhinus canicula, assembly GCF_902713615.1. Taxonomy (NCBI): domain Eukaryota; kingdom Metazoa; phylum Chordata; class Chondrichthyes; order Carcharhiniformes; family Scyliorhinidae; genus Scyliorhinus; species Scyliorhinus canicula. Next base: position 16,668,294 of record NC_052151.1, on the reverse strand, counting down.
CCGCCTCTTGAATATATTCAATGTTTTAGCAACAACTACTTCCTGTGATAATGAATTCCACAGGCTCACCACTCTTTGTGTGAAGAAATGTCTCCTTATATCGGTTTACCCTAAATCCTCAGACTGTGACCCCTTGTTCTGGACACGCCCATCATTGGTAACATTATGGACAAGAGAGAGCATGTGGAGAGATGGGACTGAAACCGGAGAAAAATGTGAGTACAGGGTTAGGGCAGTGAGGAGCTTTCGAGGAAGTTTGGTCCAGTGGAAGGGAGGGAATTAGCAGAGACACCTAAACAGACTTTTGATTATTTGAAAGAAACACAAACTCATTACAGTTGTTGGAGCTGAGTTGCGGTGAAGAAGGGGTTTATGGAGAGGGTTGGTAGAGGTTATTATTGCATTCCAGGATTGGGCCATGTTTATGAAGAGTAAAAATAGAATTGATTTAAGCTACATGTTAACTTGCATACATGCAAGTGGCCTTTTCCTTACAGGGAGGGAGACATTGCAATTCTCCACAGATCAGAAATACCAACTATTTTGGAGCTTCTCCTAGAACCATTTCAAACTACACTCTATCCAAATGCAATCCACAATGTGTTCTACACCAACCCCAGCCTATACTCCTGAGCTGATTGCGACCCATACACTTGTGCCACTCTCACGCTCTCTCTCTGATCCGTGCTTTTTCTTCTCAAATGATTGACCCATTTTTTTTTGGAAAATATTTTATTGAGGCATTTATAATTTTAACAATTTTAAACATCAAATTTCAATAAGAACAAAGCCACAATAATATACCCAACAAACCCCCCCCCCCCCCCAACCCCGGGCACAAACCTCAGCCAACATGGCTTACAAAAACAGTGTCACCTTCCCCAACCACCTCCCATGCCTCCCCTTTTCATGATTGACCCATGTTGTGCTACAGTTTAAGAATGAGGGTTTTCCTGCAGTGGCTTGGCTGACTGATCCTTGCTTCCACACCAGCCCAGACAGTGCATGCCTACAGCCTGATGAACTGTAAGCAGCATAACATGTAAATCCTTGCCTAACGCCCATACCTTTCTGTTGGTTTATTTAACAGGCATTGGATGTGGGAAATGTGGTCGACACTTCCTAATCCCAATCCAGAGACACAGAGTTCCCCCATGATGCATCCAGGTCTTGCTATCATCTAACTTAGTGCAGTCCAGGGATGGGACCCAAACATCTTACTGGTCTGTAGCCCTCAGCAACCATACTGGCTGAAACAGTTTGAGAGAAAACCACATTCCACCTACCTTATATTAGAAGCATCTATAGAACTCTTAATGTCATTCAAAGAGTCCGTCAATGACTTGAATTCAAAAGAGTTTAAGTCCCCTCCTTCTGCCAGACACTGCAGGGAGAAAAGATCAAGCTTAGCTTAATTAAAACAAAGCGTTCAAAACTCGAGATCTAAAATAAAAACTATGTGCCAAATCAAGAGGAGGCTGTGAGGGAGGAAGTGCAAGAAGAGACTACAAGGGGAGGGATGCAAAAGGGGTCTCTTGCAAATGTGAGGCAGCATGGAGTTAGCACTGCTGCCTCAGCGCCAGGGACCCAGGTGGATTGGCTGTGCCAAATTGCCCAAGGGGCCAAAGATTGGGTGAGGTTATGCTAGACGTGGGCCCGGGTAGGGTGCTCTTTCAGAGAGTCATAGAATTTACAGTGCTGAAGGAGGCCATTTGGCCCATTGAGTCTGCACCGGCTCTTGGAAAGAGCACCCTACCCAAGGTCCACACCTCCACCCTATCCCCAGTAAACCCACCCAACACTAAGGGCAATTTTGGACACTAAGGGCAATTTTGGACACGGCAATTTAGCATGGCTAATCCACCTAAACTGCACATCTTTGGATTGTGGGAGGAAACCGGAGCACTTGGAGGAAACCCACACAGACATGGGGAGAACACGCAAACTCCACACAGTCACCCGAGGCGGGGATTGAACCCAGGTCCCTGGAGCTGTGAGGTAACGGTGCTAACCACTGTGCCACCATGCCACCCCATGATGTGTTAGCTGAGGTGTCCAAGGTACGAGCTGCCTGGATGTTGTAGCAATGTTATGTTACAAAGGCTGGTTGGTATATACACATCAGGCATGTGGTGCCCTGGATACAAGAAACAGTTCATACAAGTGTTGTCTGTGAGCAAAGAGGCAGGAAAATGACCAATGAAATTTACAACGAAAATATTTGAAATATTGTGTCTCTGCGTCACTGCTTGGTATAAAAATTGGTGATATTCACCTCACCTGCTCAACCAATATATTTTTTCCCTCCAATTAACGGGCAATTTAGCGTGACCAATCCACCTACCCTGCACGTCTTTATGTTGTGGGGGTGAGACCCGCGTAGACACTGGGAGAGTGTGCAATCTCCGCAGACAGTGATCCGGGTCGGGGTTGAACTTGGGTTCTCGGTGCCGTGAGGCAGCAGTGCTAACCACTGTGCTACCCCTCAAAACCAATATTAAGGCCTGAACTATTTTTGCAGCTTTATGCATTTTAGAGAAGTGACAATGTGTACACATACACATCATGTGTGGCATTGTTGATAGTGATCTGGAAGGTGCACTGATTTTGTGACTTGCAGAGTGGAGCAGAAACATTGGCACACATGGCCTGTTTGTTGGGTAGAAAAATAATCGGTTCGTAATGACATAGCTACACAAGCCTATTCACTCACTTCCTCTTCATGAAAATTAATTAGCTGCACTCAATTTGTCATGTAAAACCTACATTCTAATCATTACTGTTTAGAAATTTCATTGGCCAATAAATAACTGTCATGCTTATATCAGTTTCTAGCTTTTAGATTGACTTGTTTCTCATGAGTAACTAACTCATTTCTTTCAAAAGGCTGTGAACCAATGCTGGTAAAGGTGGAGGGGCAGACAAATTTCACTTTGTGTAGTAACAGCAGTCAGTTCCCTTCTACAGCTGGCTGCTCTGTAGATTCCAGCTCCATATAAAACAAACACTGTTTACAATCTACGCCTGTTCAATTAGCTCAAGTGACAGCGTGGACTCCGATCACTCCATTCAATCAGGAGTCTCTCTTGAGTTCACCTTTGTGTGTTCCCCTGCTCCTCTGGCAAATGTCCCTCCTTTGAGCATCTCACATTAACTTTACATAGTGAGGGACACCTTCACTGGCAAACCGACAAACTGTTTCATGCCTGTAGAGTTTGACCATCAACATCAAGACGACAAAAATCCTGGTGTCGGATGTTGCCGGCTACTTACCCTTCTGTCCCTTTTAAACTCTTTCTTGGGGTGTGGGCGTCACTGGCTAGGCCAGCATTTATTGCCCACCCCTAATTGCCCTTGGGAAGGTGGTGGTGAGCTGCCATCTTGAGCTGCTGCACTCCGTGTGGTGTAGGTACACCCACAGTGCTGATAGGGAGGACGTTCCAGGATTTTGACTCAGTGACAGTGAAGGAACAGCAATATATTTCTAAATCAGGATGATGATGGGAACTTCCAGTTTGTGGTGTTCTCTGCCACAATACTGACCAGTCCTTTAAAAATCACAAGTGACATTGCCCTCACCCTGGTCCTCGAATTTCTCAACATGGCTTTAGCCTTCAACACGGCTGACCACATCATTCTCCTCCAATGTCCCTCCTCTGTGATCCAGCTGGGTGGGACCACACTTGTTCAGTTCCTTTCTTTTTGATCCAGTTTCATTCGTCCAATGAATTACCCACAATGGCTTATCTTTCCACCCATACTCTGTTATCTCAAGTTCCCCAAGGACCTATTCCTTGCTTCTCCTATTCCACATTTACTCACTGCCCCTTGGTGACTTTATCGGAAACACATCAGGTTCTACATATACAATGATGATAACGGATTCCACCTCACCACCCACTACCCTTTGACCCTTGCACTGTCAGCTGACATCCACCCCAGATGAATTGAAACTTTCTCCAATTAAAGATTGGAAAGATTGAGGCCATTTTATAGAGTCAGGCATAACAATTCACAAGTAGGCATGAGCGGAATTGTGCCACTTCCCAACCGGTCCTCTGCTAAAATGAAGGGATTCCACAGGATGGCTCGGTAGGTTGACAGGGCTGCAGTTATATATCCAATTCCCTTTTGAAAGTTACTAAAGGCTGAAAGGAGATAATTTGCAGCGTTTATAGGGAAGGAGCCGGGAGAGTGGGACAGATGGGGCCACTCTTTCAAACAGCCAACGCAGACACGATGGGCCGAATGGCCTCCTGTACCGTAGCATTAAATGTGTGAGAAAAGTGCACACTAGCAATATTCATACCAAGCTACTAATCAGGTTTCTTTCTCCCTCCTACTAACGGAGCAAATTAGATAGGAGCAGATGACACAAACTTCACATCTGTTGCTTTTCAGATTCCCAGGACGTGAGCTACACTGGAAAGGCCCATTTTCAGTTACATTGATGGTGGAAGTAGATGACTTGCTCGGCTACAGAGGATATCATAGTGTCTGAGAGACACTGGAGTTACCTTTAGGCCATTCCAGGTTTGTTCTGACAGTACTGAGCCAGTTGAGTTTTTTTTGACAATCTGTAAATTTCCGATGTAATTTCTAATCCAGTGGTGAACCTTTTGTTAAATTAGGTTTCACAATCTTTCTGGAGAGGTTATGAGACAACGACGTTTGGGTTGCCCAACAGCACGCACCACTGCAGCGTGGATTTGAACTCTGCACGTACCTTTATCTGTAGCAGCACAGCGGTCAGCCTGGCTATTAGATCAGTGAGGTTTTCATTCCTAACACTGGTCTGTCCAGTTTGCGAAGTGTTTGCCTCTCTTACTAGCTCATGAGCCTCCTCCTCACACCTCCTGCGCATGTCTGTGGGCTGGTCCATGGGCTGCAAGCCCTGGTCAGGAGCAAGCTGTCATTTTCAAGATAACATAAAAGACAAGGTTAACAACCACTGTTAATATCACCTGACTTTAGATAGCTGCTAGAGAAAGCAACACAATGCATGAAGGTAACGGAGTCAACAACTTGCATCTATGAAGCGCCTTTGATGTAGTACAACATCCCAAGGCTCTTCACAGAGTCTAATCAAATTGAATTTGACACAGGGGGCAGCATGGTGGCGCAGTGGTTAGTCCTGCTGCCTCACGGTATCGAGGCCCCAGGTTCGATCCCAGCCCCGGGCCACTTTCAATGTGGATTTTTGTACATTTTCCTCGGGTCTGCATGGGTCTCACCCCCACAACATAAAGATGTGCAGGGTAGGTGGATTGGCCACGCTAAATTGCCCCTTAATTGGAAAATAAAAAAGTAAATAATTTGACACCGAGCCACATACCGATATTTTGCTGTAACTTGGACGGAGTGGCAATTGAGTCAGATTAAGGCCTTGGGGGTGTGTGAGGGAAGGTATCTACCATGACTGAGGTAATCGTCCCCATCTCTTGAACCAATAGCCACTGAAGAGTGGGCATCCACCAGCATCAAAAACATCTTACCCATAAACTGGCCTGCATAATCAATATGGACCAAAGTCAGGGGCAGCACGGTGGCCTAGTGGTTAGCACAACTGCCTCACGGCGCTGAGGTCCCAGGTTCGATCCCGGCTCTGGGTCACTGTCCGTGTGGAGTTTGCACATTCTCCCCGTGTCTGCGTGGGTTTCGCCCCCACAACCCAAAAATGTGCAGAGTAGGTGGATTGGCCATGCTAAATTGCCCCTTAATTGGAAAAAATAATTGGGTAATCTAAATTAAAAAAAAAAAAAATATGGACCAAAGTCCATGGGCGGCTTGGCTATTCCCAAGGGTAAATGGTGGCGGAAGGTAGCAAAGATTGCTGTATTTGGCAAGGGTGACGCTGCTATACTAGTTCTTCAATGGCTTTATCCATGCCTGGCTACCAGACGTAACTCTGCACCAAAATAAGTCATCTTTGTCTTCCCTGGGTGGGTGCAATGTACCACTTGAAGGGGGGGGGGTCACCTGGCCCAAGGTGGGATGCCACCTATGATTCCACAGAGTCATGCCATATTCTCTTCTCCCGACGAGTGAAATAGGGCCTCAGCTGCTCAGACGTCTCCTAACACCACCCAAACTGCATCATTTGTTTAAACTTCGAAAGAATAGGGTCTCTTTGGGTCCAATTGCGGGTATGGCCCGTGAGCACTGGAAGAGCATCCACGAAGTTTAAAGCTGGAATGATCTCCTGGAGTACAGGTGGTGGCAGAATGCTCTTATATTGCACCTGCCATGCATGTGCCCACTCACTCAGTCTGCCCAAATCCTGCTGAAGCATCTCTGCATCCTCCTCATAGCTTACCCTCCGTATCATCTGCAAAGGTTGGGGCAGGCGACTTAATTCATCTGCATTAGCAATTTGCGTGCCAGGTCGGTGCTGGAAGGCACAGTTGTGGGCTGCCAGCAGTTAAGGCACAATGCTGCACCCACTATGAGCTAATCTTCCCTTAAGAAGCCCAGTAATGGCTTGTGATCAGTCACGATGTCGAACTGCTGACCATATACATTTGGTTGAATTTCTTCACACTGAATATGACCGCCAAATTCTCTCTTAATCTAGACATAGTTTCGGTCTGCTTCAGAAAGGATCCTTGAAGCAAAGGCAATAGGACGTTCCAAACCATCTCCCATTTTGTGGGAGGAGGCCACAGCTGGAATATTGTGTGCAGTTTTGGTCTCCTTATCGGAGGAAGGATGTTCTTGCTCGAGAGGGAATGCAGCAAAAGTTTACCAGACTGATTCCTGGGATGGCGGGATGACTATGAGGAGCGATTGAGATGGTTCCGATTGTATTCGCTGGGTTCGAAGGAATGAGGGGTGTCTAGAACCATGGTTCACAGTCTGAGGATACCGGGTAGACCATTTAAGACAGAGACGAGGAGAAATTTCTTCACCCAGTAGTGGTGAGCCTGTGGAATTTGTTACCATAGGAAGAAGTCGTTGCATGTTTACGTTACATGACATAGCACTTGCAAGGGCGGCACGCTGGCTCAGTGGTTAGCACTACTGCCTCACAGCTCCAGGCACCTGGGTGACTGTGTGGAGTTTGCACACTCTCCCTGTGTCTGTGTGGGATTCACCCCCACAACCCAAAGATGTACAGGTTAGTTGGATTGGCCACATTAAATTGCCTCTTAATGGAAAAAAAATTGGGTACTCTTAAAATAAAAAAAAAGAGACATAGCATTTGGGGGTGATGGGGTTCAAAGGAAATGGGGGGTGGGGGGAAGGTTGGATCAGGTTTGTGTGTTGGATGATCAACTCTCTCAATTTACACATATTCAAATAATAATATTTTTTCTACCAAAGCGGATAACCACACATTTATACTGCGTCTGCCATGCATTTGCCCACTCACTCAGCCTGTCCAAATCCCGCTGAAGCATCTCTGCGTCCTCTTCACAGCTCACCCTCCCACCCAACTTTGTATCATCTGCAAATTTGGTGATAATACATTTTGTTCCCATGTCCAAATTATTAATATATAATGTGAACAGTTGCTGTCCTAGCACAGTTCCCTGCAGTACCCCACTAGTTACCGCCTGCGAATCAGAAAACTACCCACTTATTCCAACTTTCTGTCTGCTAACCAGCTTTCTATTCATCTCAAGACATTACCCGTAATCTCATGCGCTTTAACTTTACATATTAATCTATTATGTGAGATCTTGTCAAAAGCCATCCACCAGTGCTCCCTGGTCAACTCTAGTAGTTATATCTTCAAAGAATTCTAGTAGATTTATCAAACATGATTTCCCTTTTGTAAATCCATGCTGACTTTGTCTGATTACACAACTCCTTTCCAAATGCTGTGCTATGAAATCCTTGATATTGGACTCCAGCGAGGGGAGGGTCTCGGAAATATTCAAGGAATTGATAAGAGTGGGAAGGTGTCCCAATCGGGAAGGTGAAGAGGAAGTGGGAGGACAAGTTGTGGGGAATTTGGAAGTCAGGTTTTGGGAGAAGGCCCCGAAAAAGAGTCAATGCATCCTCGTCGTGTGCCAGGCTCAGCCTGATCCAGTTCAAGGTGTCCACAGGGCTCTTTTGACTGTGGCCCGGATGGGTAGGTTTTTTGAGGAAGTGGAGGACAGGTGTGGGAGATGCGGGGGCAGTCCGGCGAATCATGTACATATGTTCTGGGCGTGTCCGAAACGGAGAGGATTCTAGCAGGGATTCTCAGATGTCATGTCAGAGGTCCTGAAAGGGGGGGTGACTCTGAGTCCAGAGGTGGCAATATTTGGAGTGTCAGAAGACCTGGGAGCCCGGGGTGGGGCCTTTGCCTCCCTGGTGGCCGGGAGACGGATATTGCTGGGATGGATGGACTCGGAGCCTCCAAAGTCGGGGGTGTGGTTCTGTGACATGGCAGGGTTTCTAAGGCTGGAAAAGATTAAGTTTGCCTTAAGGGGTTCATTACAGGAGTTCGCTCGGAGGTGGCAGCCGTTCATCGACTTCTTTAAGGAAAACTGACCCATCGGCAGAAGGGATGGGGAGAGAGGAAGGGGAGGCATGGAAGTGGAGAATAAGGGCATGGAATCTAATATATGGGTAGCTGGGAGTTAAGTCGGGGGAAGTTAGCTGTGTTACTGTGGGGTTTTGCGCGTGTCGGACCGCTCTGCTATTTACAATATTGATATGTTAAAATTATAAATGCCTCAATAAAATATTTTCTAAAAAAAAATAATGGACTCCAGCAACGTTCCTACTACCGATGTTAGGCTCACTGATCTTTAGTTCCCCATTTTCTCTCTACCTCCCTTTTTGAATAGCGAGGTTACATTCGCTACCCTCCAATCTGTAAGAACCATTCCAGAGCCCAAAGAATTTTGGAACTTGACCACCAATGGATCTACTATTTCTAGGGCCACTTTCTCAAGTACTCTGGGATGAAGATAATCAAGCCCTGGAGATTTATCTGCCTTCAATCCCATTCATTTCCCCCAAAACATTTCTTTACTAATACTAATTTCCTTCAGCTCCTCGCTAAAACTTGTGTTTCTCTGAACTTCCAGTACATTATTCATGTCTTCCTTTGTGAAGACAGAAGCAAAGAAGGAATTTAGCTCCTCAGCCATTTCTTTATTCCCTGATATGAATTCCCATTTCTACAATAGTTTTTATCAATCTTTTTCTCTTTACGTACCTATAGAAACTTTTACAGTCAGTTTTTATGTTCCCTGCCAGGTTACTTTCAAATTGCATCTTCTCCTTCTTAATCAATCCCTTGGTCCGCTTTGCTGAATTTTAAACTATTCCTAATCCTCAGGTCTATTGTGCTTTTTTGCTAGTTTGTATGCCTCTTCTTTGAATCTAATACTATCTCTAATTTCCCTTGTAAGCCATGCTTTGGCCATAGTTCCCTTTCTACTCTTGCACCAAATAGGAATAAACAACTTTTGAAATTCACCTAATCGTTGCTTGAATGCCTGTCCGCTGTCCTTCCGTTCAGTAATGTTTTCCAGTCTGTCATTGCCAGCTCATGCCTCATACCATCATAGTTACCTTTATTGAGGTTCAGGACCCTGGTCTCACAATCAACTACATCACTATTGCCCTTGATAAAGAATTCTACTAATTTCTGGTCACTCACCCTAAAGGGTTCTCTCACAACTGGATTGTCAACTAATCCTTGCTCATTGCACAACACCCAGCCCAAGATGGCCTGTTCCCTTGTTGGTTCAACATACTCCTCCAGAAAACCATCCCGTATACACTCCAGAAATTCCTTCTCTATTGTACTGGGGCTGTTTAGCACATGGCTTAATCGCTGGCTTTGAAAGCAGACCAAGCAGGCCAGCAGCACGGTTCGATTCCCGTAACAGCCTCCCCGAATAGGCGCCGGAATGTGGCGACTAGGGGCTTTTCACAGTAACTTCTTTTTAAGTCTACTCGTGACAATAAGCGATTTTCATTTTTTTCATGTGACTCACCCAATCTATATGCAGATTAAAGTCACCCATAATCACAGATGTTCGTTTATCACATGCACAGGTGGGGTTACTGGGTTACGGGCATGGGGTGGAGGCGTGGGCTTGAGCAGGGTGCTCTTTCCAGGGCTGGTGTGGACTCGATGGGCCGAATGGCCTCCTTCTGCATTGTAAATTCTATGATTCTAAGCTCTCTGATTTCCTGTCCAATGTTATTCCCAACATTCCCACTGCAGTTTGATGGTCTGTATACCACCCCTACAAATGTTTTTTGTCCCTTGGTGTTTAACTTGAGCCATATAGATGCCTCATCATCTGTACGAATATCTTTCCTCAATATTGATCTGTACGAATATCTTTCCTCAATATTGTATCAATATCTTTTTAATCAAAAATACAACTCCGCCACCTTTTCCTTTCTGCCTGTCCTTCCTAAAAACTGAATAGCCCTCATGTTTAGTTCCCATCCTTGGTGCCATGTCTTCATAATCCTAACTATATCATACCCCTTTACATCTATCTGCGCAACTATTTCATCCATTTTATTTTGAGTGCTCCGTGCATTCAGGTGCAAAATGTTAAGGCTAGTTCTTTTAAAGTTCTTTGTCCCTTCCCTACTATTTTTTGTGTTATTATCTGATGCAGGCCTTTGATTTATTTGCCTATCACTTTTCTTATTCTCCTTTCTCTCTTTTTCTCTTGCTCTTGATTTCCCCTGCTCTGAATCCTTACATAGCAAGGGTCCCAGCAACGATCCCTGTGGTACACCGCTGGTCCAGGCTTCCAATCACAAAACCAACCCCCCAACATTATCCTTTGCTTCCTATTATCAAGCCAATTTTGGATCCAATTTGCTAACTTGTCTTGGATCCCATGGGCTCTAACCTTTTGAATCAGCCTTCCATGTGTGACCTTGTCAAAGGCCTGTCTGAAATCTAGGTAAACCACATCGACAGCGCTACCCTCATCAATATATTTAGTTTAAATTTTTTTTTAGAGTACCCAATTTATTTTGTTCAATTAAGGAGCAATTTAGCGTGGCCAATCCACCTACCCTGCACATCTTTGGGTTGTGGGGGTGAAACCCACGTAAACCCGGGGAGAATGTGCAAACTCCACACGGACAGTGACCCAGAGCCGGGATCGAACCTGGGTCCTCAGCGCCGTGAGGCAGCAGTGTTAATCATCAATATATTTAATTACCTTTTCAAAAAACTCAATTAAATTATTTAGATAGGATCTCCCACCAACACATCCGTGCTGACTATCCCTCATCAACCCCTGCCTTTCCAAGTGTTGATTAATTCTGTCCCATAATTTCCCTATTACTGATGTTAGACTAACTGGACTGTAATTACCTAGCTTATCCCTGCTGCTCTTCTTTAGCTATCCTCCAGTCATCTGGCGCTTCACCTGTGGCCAGCAAAGATTTAAATATCTCTGTCAGGAACCTCCTCCCTTACCTTCAATAGCAGCCTGGAATACATCGCATCAGGCCCTGGGGATTTCTGCATCTTTATGCCTGCCAAACACCTAACACCTCATCCTTATTAATCTTAAAGTTCTCCAGAACTTCACCGCCCCAACTGAAATCTCCAGCTGCCATGTCTTCCTCCTTAGTGAGCACAGATGAAAAATTTCAGACCTCGCCCATGCACAGATTTCTCCCTTGGTACCTAATAGGCCCCACTCTTTCCCTGGCCATCATCTCGCTCTTAATATACTTATAAAATGCCGTGGGGTTTTCCTTAATCCCATCTGCCAGTGATATTTCATGGGCTCTCTTTGCTCTCCTCATTTTTTTTAAGCACCTTCCCTCCACTCTCGATACTCCTGAAGGGCCTGTTCTTGAAAATACAGAAAAATGTGTCATTTGAAACATGGAAGTCTGGCAATATCTGGTTTGAGAGGATACAGGGAAAGATCCCACAAAAGTTTCATAGCAGCTTCAAAGAGCAGGGTTGTAAAATGCAGATTCTTGCTCACAAGCAGGCTAATCAAACACACAGGTCTCATGTGGTAAGCTAAAACAATGGCTTACACCTTCATGGAATGTAACTATCTCAGGAAGCATCTGAAAAAGCATGGATGAGAGTTTCAATTGCATTAAGTGACGAATGTTTAAAACAGGCAAGTCTTTCAAGTCATAACCAAGTTAAATTTTAGCATGCAGCTAAAAGCAAAATTTCACACCTTAATTGAAATAAACTCTCTTAGTAAACAGCTGGAAAGGATGGAAGATACTCAGTCAAATTTGGTGTCAAATTTAAAGTGTAAAATTCTATGAACATCAGGACAATTAAAAGAAAATTGGAGACGACCTGTCTACGAGAAACATCATGTAAGTCAAAATCAAAGGCAAAGTTATGAGCTGGGGACAATTGGAAAATTAAACGATTCGAAATTACAGAAATAAAAGTTAACTATTGAAACCAAAGCATTTTTTAATCAGATCTGAGAGGAGACGATATGCCCAAAATGAATAATTAGTTGTAGTAAGATGTTTACATCAAAGATAATTTTAAACTATCAAAGTGAAACAAGCCCATTTACAATAAAGTCGTTAAAACTTAATAACTCTCAGAAAGAGAATATAAACCCGGGGAGCAGCAACAGAGGACAGGGCAGGAGAACATCAACAGGAGAGAAGGGGAGGAGAACTCAGAGAGAGAGAGAGAGAGAGAGAGAGAGAGAGAGAGAGCTCGGTCATGGGAAAGACAAGGCAAGCAGCCGAGTTTAAACAGTTATACATCTAAGGAAGGCTAGAATTTAAACAGGAGTCAGAGTCAGCTTAGAGATAGCTAGCAGAGCCAGCTCTCACAGCTCGGTGCATGGGAAGAACAGGACACAGCAACCGAGTTCACCAGCGAATACAACTCAAGAAGACCAGATTTTAAGAAGATCGATTGCCAAGGTGGGCCTGAAGCAGCCAGAAGCAAGATCTTTTTTCCTTTCTTTACAGAAAGGAATTGCAGCTTTTAAAAGAAAAAATATAATAATAAAAATAACTTAACCTGAAAAAGTGGTTATTAGCTTACTTCACTTCCTTAATAACGCAGGACCCAGGACATCGATGCTATTAAGGGGTAAGTAGGTAGAATTCTTCGGTGAAGGTATGGGTTATACCGGGGGATAACTTGAAAAGATAGTTTGACCTGAATAGCACTCACAGAAGCCTGCACTGGAGTCAGGGAGGGAGAATCCCTGTTCACCATTTAGAATATCAACCTTTTTTTGGTATAGGGGGAATTCTAAGAATAGTGGTGAGTTTTAACTTCATGGCGCCCAGCGTGGAGGCCTAGAATATTAGAAGTTTCTAGGTAAAGTGAGCCTAGAATATTAGAAGTTTCTAGGTAAAGCGAGGCTAGAATATTAGAAGTTTCTAGTTAAGCAGAGTAGGGGCTAGAATATTAGAAGTTTCTAGTTCCCAAGAAACGGTTGGAATATTAGAAGTTTCTAACCGGCACAAAGGCTAGAATATTAGAAGTTTCTAGTCTATGTGTGAGTCAGACTTTACCTGCCGAGTTTAGTCTGGAAAGTCATGTGTGATTGGCTTTTGTAAGGATATTCTGTGGATCGAGGGGACTGAAGCTCAGGTTGGGTGTGAAAATCAGTAGACTAGAAGATACTGACCCTGAGAAAAAGTCTGCAAGACATTTTGGTGATAGCACTAAAATCTTGCATCCGTTACTGGTAAAAGAGGCCAAAGAATAAATCATCCTCAGAGTAAGGCAGATTGTGCGGACATTTTCTGGAAAATAGGGACGCTTAGAATCTTCAGAAACCAATAACCAATCGACCCTTAACTAAAACAGGAAGATAGTGCCTTAGTCAGCCTTGGATAGGGCCCAGAAAGGGTACTTATTCTTAATTTCAGAGTGCACCTGAAAGGGACAACCAGGAACAGAAAAAAAATCCAAAAAATGGCAATTAGGGTAATTCTCTTGCCCTGGAATACAGTCAAGAGAGTTGAAACAATGAAACAAGAGTAGAAAAGCTTAACAGAGGCAAAAAAACTCCTGCAGAAGTGAAACTTGTCAGCATGGAGGGGTCTCAAATTTTTGTTAAGAGTAACTGAAACCCTACAGAATAGAGGTCCAAGATCTCAGTGGATAAATGAGTGTTTAATAAGGATTTGTGAAATCCTGCAGAGTAGAGATCCAAGATCTGAGTGGATGAATGAGTGTGTGTATGTCTAATAAGGAATTGTGAATTTCTTTAAATGTTTGTACTTTTAAAAAATGTTGTGTTTTACAAAGCCGATTTTCATATAAATTGGAAGTTATAAATGGCAGGCAGAAATGTGATCAATATTATGGGATAAGTAAATCAGTATGTTCAGAACTAAATTGGTCTCAGAATAAACAGATAAAGAGTTTGTGCTGGGCAGCAGGCAGCAGTCAGCTGCTGCAGACTTTGAAATTGCTGCGTTGAAATTGACACTGCATGGCTCCGCAGGGTCCTAGTGCCCGGTGATCACAAACAGACACTAGCAGAGATAATGATGTTTAGAATGTTAAATACATTGAAGAAGGAGCTTTAGAGAATAAAGATATTAGACCAGAAGTTAGTTTGGAGAATTAATTGCAGTATCAGGAAATTAGTATCTGATTGCCGGAAAAGATTTAATACAAATTGATGCAGAAAAATTAAAATATTAAAACCAATTGACACTGACAGAAGGAGGCTTAACAGGCTTTAATGGAATGATGTACATCAATGATAAGGAAAATAAACCAGTTCAAAAAGAAATGGTGGCAAAAGAAATCCGGAAGTCCTGGAGAGGGCACTTCTGGGTTAACCAAATTAAAATAGAAAGTACAAATTAAAGAATAGGGCCCTCTCCACCCTTGATCTGTTCATTTGATTTTTCAGATGGAAAAAATAAATAACAAACCAGGTCACAAGAAGGAAGAGAACTACGCTCCAGAGAAGAATCTTTTAGACAGGATTGGGGGGAAACTAATGATACAATTGGCTACATATTTGAGGGAATTAAATGACAGAACCCGGAGGAGAACTTTACGGGTTAGAAACAAATCAAAATATCAAATTATTATTGGACAGTGAAACCTCCGGTCAGACATCTCTAACTGGACATTAGCTGATGGATGATCTGTGGTCTCCATGGGGTATGTACTACACGGTGGAGTTATTAAGGGTCTCGGCAGACAGCAGCGACTGACGAGGAACCCCAACATGATAAATGACAATCATTTAAGAATTTAGTAGCTTGATACCACGGCGGGAAAAATGTTATCAATGCGGCAAAACAATATTGCATTGAAGAGCTGTAATTGTTATTTAAAAAAAAAAAAAATTCATGTAAATTGATAGGGACTGCTATATATATATATATATATATATATATATAAGGGGGGTAGGTGTGCCATTAAAGAACTTGATCCGCATTTCTAAACTGTGTGAATGTTTTAATAGAGGGGTAGTTTAGTGTGTTTTCTTGATTTAACTACATAGAACATTACAAATAATATTGCTGTTGTTTATATGCCATATTTAGTATGTAATGACTATTGGTCCCAAAGCCAAGAAGGGATGTTTCGATATTGTAATTTATTACTAGTATTTAAATTGTGATAACAGTTGCAAATATGTAAAGTTGTAGCACACAGTCTATTTGTGTGGTTAGGTAATGAGTAATATGTTAAGATAAGACTTAATTTTTTTTTTACTGTGTATTTAACAATAGGAAGAATTTATTTGGAAAAGTGACAGTTCAATGTGGGTTTACAAATGCTGTAATGGAAAATATACACTTTCATGTTGTAAGGGAAATGATGACAGATGAAAGGGATTTGAAGGAAATTTGTCAGAAAGATATTCTCTCATATAAACCAGGGGTTGGCAGACATACATGGTTCACGACAATGTTAGACATTAATGGGGAAGTTAGGAATACAAGCAGGATCAATTGAACCTTTTAAATTAATGAAACCAGGGAATCAGTGGGTGGTACATGATATCATAATTTACCATTCCAATCAGCAATGGAAAAGCAATTTGGATGACGGAAACATGAGACACGTAACAGCCAGTGATGGACAAAAGACCGTTGTGGTTACTGATGGACTGAGTTGTGTGCTGTTTCTAAGGGACATGAGGAAGCTTCTACGGTGCTGCTATCCCAAGGAAGTAAAATGCTTTGGAAGTAGTGGAACACACGGAAAGCGATTATGTTACCTTCCTGAGCAACAACGGCTATGGTTCACGGTAATTGGACTTGAGGAAAAGAAAAGACTCTTATCGACACTGGTCTGAGATATGGATGTATTTACGTGTTGATTTTGGTGCACAATTTGAAATTCCAACACATGCATACAAATGACAAAGATCGGGGATATATGTTAGTACAATTGGATGGGGGAACAATTAACCAAATTATATAGTTATGTTTCAAATGTCAAGACGGGGTGTTCGTGAAAATACAGAAAAATGTGTCATTTGAAACATGGAAGTCTGGCAATATCTGGTTTGAGAGGGTACAGGGAAAGATCCCACAAAAGTTTCATAGCAGCTTCAAAGAGCAGGGTTGTAAAATGCAGATTCTTGCTCACAAGCAGGCTAATCAAACACACCAGTCTCATGTGGTAAGCTAAAACAATGGCTTACACCTTCATGGAATGTAACTATCTCAGGAAGCATCTGAAAAAGCATGGATGAGAGTTTCAATTGCATTAAGTGACGAATGTTTAAAACAGGCAAGTCTTTCAAGTCATAACCAAGTTAAATTTTAGCATGCAGCTAAAAGCAAAATTTCACACCTTAATTGAAATAAACTCTCTTAGTAAACAGCTGGAAAGGATGGAAGATACTCAGTCAAATTTGGTGTCAAATTTAAAGTATAAAATTCTATGAACATCAGGACAATTAAAAGAAAATTGGAGACGACCTGTCTACGAGAAACATCATGTAAGTCAAAATCAAAGGCAAAGTTATGAGCTGGGGACAATTGGAAAATTAAACGATTCGAAATTACAGAAATAAAAGTTAACTATTGAAACCAAAGCATTTTTTAATCAGATCTGAGAGGAGACGATATGCCCAAAATGAATAATTAGTTGTAGTAAGATGTTTACATCAAAGATAATTTTAAACTATCAAAGTGAAACAAGCCCATTTACAATAAAGTCGTTAAAACTTAATAACTCTCAGAAAGAGAATATAAACCCGGGGAGCAGCAACAGAGGACAGGGCAGGAGAACAGCAACAGGAGAGAAGGGGAGGAGAACTCAGAGAGAGAGAGAGAGAGAGAGAGAGAGAGCTCGGTCATGGGAAAGACAAGGCAAGCAGCCGAGTTTAAACAGTTATACATCTAAGGAAGGCTAGAATTTAAACAGGAGTCAGAGTCAGCTTAGAGATAGCTAGCAGAGCCAGCTCTCACAGCTCGGTGCATGGGAAGAACAGGACACAGCAACCGAGTTCACCAGCGAATACAACTCAAGAAGACCAGATTTTAAGAAGATCGATTGCCAAGGTGGGCCTGAAGCAGCCAGAAGCAAGATCTTTTTTCCTTTCTGTAAAGAAAGGGTTTGCAGCTTTTAAAAGAAAAAATATAATAATAAAAATAACTTAACCTGAAAAAGTGGTTATTAGCTTACTTCACTTCCTTAATAACGCAGGACCCAGGACATCGATGCTATTAAGGGGTAAGTAGGTAGAATTCTTCGGTGAAGGTATGGGTTATACCGGGGGATAACTTGAAAAGATAGTTTGACCTGAATAGCACTCACAGAAGCCTGCACTGGAGTCAGGGAGGGAGAATCCCTGTTCACCATTTAGAATATCAACCTTTTTTTTGGTATAGGGGGAATTCTAAGAATAGTGGTGAGTTTTAACTTCAGGCCTCACCCATTTCTATACCTAACATGCTTCCTTATTTTCCTTTATCAAACCGTCAATATTCCTTGACATCCAGGGTTCCCTGGACTTACCACCCTTGCCCTCCACACTTAAGCCCTGAAATCTCTCTATTTTACTTTTAAAAGACTCCCACTTTCCAAATGTAGGTTTACCTTCAAGTAGCTGCTCCCAGTCTATGTTTGCCAGATCATGTCTAATCCCCCAATTCAGACACTTGTTTTCTGGACTATCCTTATTCCGTGCCAAAATGACGTTGAAACTTACAGAATTATGGTCACTATTTCCAAAATGCTTGCCCACTGGCACATTGACCATTGCCCGGCTTCATTTCCTAGGATTAGGTCTAGCAATGCTCCATCCCCAGTTGGACTATGTACTGGAACAAAAAGCTCTCCTGGATATACTTTAAAAATTCCACCCCGTCTAATCCTTTCACACTAAGGCGATTCCAGTTAGTATTGGCTAAGTTGAAATCTCCTACTACTATAATCTTATGCCTCTCAAACCTCTGATTTGCCTACATATCTGCTCCTCTACTCTATCTCCCTCTGAGAAGTCTTACAACACCAGGTTAAAGTCCAACAGGTTTGTTTCAAACACAAGCTTTCGGAGCACTGCTCCTTCCTCAGGTGAATGTGTTGGTGGGAGATCCTATCTAAATAATTTAATTGAGTTCACCTGAGGAAGGAGTAGTGCTCCGAAAGCTAGTGTTTGAAACAAACCATTTGGACTTTAACCTGGTGTTGTAAGACTTCTTACTGTGCTCACCCCAGTCCAACGCCGGCATCTCCACATCATGACTATCTCCCTCTGGCTGCCGGGAGGCCAGTAGTATAATCCCAGCAAAGTGATCGTCCCTTTTTTATTTCTAAGCTCCACCCATGACCTCATTTGAAGAGTATTTGAAGATATCCATCCTCATTACTGCAGTGATGGTCTATTTTATCAATAATGCAATGCCTCCTCCTCTCTTACAACCCCCCCCACCCTTGACACCTGAAACTTTGAGAAATGTTGAGTTGCCAGTCCTGTCCTTCTTTCAACCATGTGTCATATATCCTGTTGCTGATGTACCAGGCACATAACACTATACAACAGATCTTAACACTTGGCTCCCTGGTTCACACTGCCCAGGGTCCTGCTTCCGGGGCTCCGTGAAAACTCCCCACTGGCCGGGGTTAGTGCGCTCCCGTGCGATTGGCCCCCAGCCTGTCACGTGGCCTGCGGAGCCCGTCCCCTTAAAGGGGCCGCCTGTGGAAACATTAAAAGAAAATGTGGCTTCCTTCAGGCTCGGAAGATGCAAGAAGCCAGTGTCTGTCCCAAGTTCAGGGTCGGGGAAGAGGAGGAACCCAGGACAGATTACAACGTTAAGAGAGCCTGGCAAACAATGTGAAGAACACTCACCTCATAACAATACTGTTGGACTTTATTCAGGACCTTGTTCAGATCTTTGTTCAGCTGCTCCAATTCTAAAACAATCGTCGCATATCGCTTTTGAAAGTCTATGCCAATGGGAGCCGAATATGATTTCTGAGGGAGTGAGAAAGTAGTCAGTCATTTCCTACCTTAATAGGTCCGATACTGTCCTTAAGGTCAACTCCTGAAAGGTGGGTCTGGGTGGGTGAGAGAGGGAATGGGAGAGAAAAGAAAAACCCACATTTGCAGGAATAAAGACTATACATTGCTCCCTCAAGTACTACTCACAAAAGGTAATAGACTAGCTTGTAACTCGACCATTTATAGGTTCATATTGAAGAATAGCCCACCATGCCGGTCTAGATGAACTTTGAAAAGTTGGGAGATCTTGCATTTCATACAATCTTACAAAACACAAGGCCATTTGGTCAAGCATTCCCATGTTGCTCTTTGATCCCATTCATCTCCCAGCTTGGAAAACCTTTCCTTTCAAGTATTTATCCAATACCCATTAAAGTTATTGAATCTGCTTCCACTGCCAATTGTCTTAAAACTGGTTGTCGGCACCATCAGTGGAAACAATTTCTCATCAAAAGCTCTCAGTTTTGAGTATCTGAACTATTATATTGTTCCTCATTAGATCACACATGTTAAAAAATGCTTCACATGGGGGGAGATGGTGTTGTCATCGTACGAGTAATCAAGGGACCCAGGCTAATATTCTGGGGACATGAGATCAAATCCCACAACGCCAGGAATTTGAATTCAATACTAAAATCTGGAGTATAAAGCTAACCTCAGTAATGGTGACATTGAAATGATCACCAATTATCGTAAAGACCCATGTGGTTTACTAATGCCTTTTAGGGAAGGAAATCTGCTGTCCTTACCTGGTCTGGCCTACATGTGATCCCAGATCCACAGCAATGTGGTTGACTTTTAACTATCCTGGCCTAGAAATGGCAATTAGGAATGGGCAATGAATGCTGGCCTTGCCTGCGATGCCCACATCCCAAGTAACCAAATACAGCATTCCCTTAAACAGCAACGATATGAATCACCTGCTAATCTATCATTTATTTTGGAAAGAAGGTTATTTTGGAGAAGGGGAGAACTTCCTGGTCAAAGGATGCTGGGGTAGCATGGTGGCACAGTGGTTAGCACTGCTGCCTCACAGTGCCAAGTTCAATTCCAGGCTTGCTTGTGTGGAGTTTGCACATCTCCCCATATCTGCTTGGGTTTCCTCAGAGTGCTCCGGTTTCCTCCCACAGTCCAAAGATGCACAGGTTAGGTGGGGTTATGGGGATAGGGCAGAGGAGTAGGCCTAGGTAAGGTGCTCTTTCAGAGGTTTGGTGCAGACTCGATGGGCCAAATGGTCTCCTTCTGCACTGTAGGGGTTTGATGGATTAGGGTACCTGTAAACTAGCAAACAGGTAGAGAAGACCTCAGATTATTGTTCCCATCAGAAAGACTTATCTCTGACAGTGTAGCTCTCCCTCTGCACCGTTAGTTTAGATTATTCACTCGGTGCAGTTCAATCATCTGACTCATGAAATACTGCTATCCACTTTGCCTTTAACTTGGTGCATCTTTAAAAAAAAATAATCTTTATTGTCACAGGTAGGCTCACATTAACACTGCAGTGAAGTTACTGTGAAAAGCCCCCAGTCGCCACATTCCGGCACCTGTTCGGATACAGAGGGAGAATTCACAATGTCCAATTCACCTAACAGCACGTCTTTCGGGACTTGTGGGAGGAAACCGGAGCACCCGGAGGAAACCCACGCAGATACAGGAAGAACGTGCAGACTCCGCACAGTGACCCAAGCCGGGAATTGAACCTGGGACCCTGGAGCTGTGAAGCAACAGTGCTAACCACTGCTACCGTGACGCCTCCTCAACACCCTATAGATATTGTCACCTCAGCAACCAACAAAGCCTGCTTCCACCTGGTTCAGCCTCTCTGCAGCCTGGCAACATCTCCATCACTTTTCTAACATCTCGGATCAGTCCTGATTTCTTTCAACTCGACACAGGAAAAACCCAAACAAATTGCCTTTGGTCCACACAACAACCTTCACACCCTGTCCACAGACGGCCAGTGTCCTCCCCAGGCACTCAGTCAGCATGAATCAGGTGGTACTCAACTGCTCCATTCTGTTAAATTGGAGGTCAGTTTCAGGCCTGGGTCCTTCCATTCAATTCCTCAACCATCAATAATAATAATCTTTATTATTGTCACAAGTAGTCTTACATTAACACTGCAGTGAAGTTACTGTGAAATCCCCTAGTCGCCACATTCCGGCACCTGTTTGGGTCACAGGAGAATTCAGAATGTCCAAATTATCTAACAAGCACATCTTTCGGGGCTTGTGGGAGGAAATCATACTCACTTCACCTACTTCACAAACTCACATTAATGTTTCCCTCCAGACCTTCACCACTCAAATCAGATTTCAGACCTTCTGTCATCTAGAAACTCGAACTGGTGACTGCAGGAAACCACTCAAAATTCCCCTCACTGACCGGCCCCACCCTCACTGACCGGCCCCACTCTCACTGACCGGCCCGACCCTCACTGACCGGCCCAATCCTCACTGACCGACTCAATCACCGGCCCCACCCTCACTGACCGGCCCAATCCTCACTGACCGACTCAATCACCGGCCCGATCCTCACTGACCGGCCCTATCCTCACTGACCGACTCAATCACCGGCCCCACCCTCACTGACCGGCCCGATCCTTACTGACCGGCCCGATCCTCACTGACCGGCCGGATCCTCACTGACCAGCCCGATCCTCACTGACAGGCCCGATTCTCACTGACCGGCCCGATCCTCACTGACCGGCCCGATCCTCACTGACCAGCCCGATCCTCACTGACCAGCCCCACCCTCACTGACCGGCCCGATCCTCACTGACCGGCCCGATCCTCACTGACAGGCCCGATCCTCACTGACCGGCCCAATCCTCACTGACCGGCCCAATCCTCACTGACCGGCCAAATCCTCACTGACCGGCCAAATCCTCACTGACCGACTCAATCACCGGCCCGATCCTCACTGACCGGCCCGATCCTCACTGACCGGCTCCATCCTCACTGCGGCCCAATCCTCACTGACCGACTCAATCACCGGCCCCACCCTCACTGACCGGCCCGATCCTTACTGACCGGCCCGATCCTCACTGACCGGCCCCATCCTCACTGACCGGCCCGATCCTCACTGACCGGCCCAATCCTCACTGACCGGCCCTATCCTCATTGACCGGCCCTATCCTCACTGACCGGCCCTATCCTCACTGACCGGCCCGATCCTCACTGACCGGCCCGATCCTCACTGACCGGCCCTATCCTGACTGACCGGCCCTATCCTCACTGACCGACCCGATCCTCACTGACCGGCCCGATACTCACTGACCGGCTCGATACTCACTGACCGGCCCGATACTCACTGACCGGCCAAATCCTCAATGACCGGCCCAATCCTCAATGACCGACTCAATCACCGGCCCCACCCTCACTGACCGGCCCAATCCTCACTGACCGGCCCAATCCTCACTGACCGGCCAAATCCTCACTGACCGGCCAAATCCTCACTGACCGACTCAATCACCGGCCCGATCCTCACTGACCGGCCCGATCCTCACTGACCGGCTCCATCCTCACTGCGGCCCAATCCTCACTGACCGACTCAATCACCGGCCCCACCCTCACTGACCGGCCCGATCCTTACTGACCGGCCCGATCCTCACTGACCGGCCCCATCCTCACTGACCGGCCCCATCCTCACTGACCGGCCCGATCCTCACTGACCGACCCGATCCTCACTGACCGACCCGATCCTCACTGACCGGCCCGATCCTCACTGACCGGCCCGATCCTCACTGACCGACCCGATCCTCACTGACCGGCTCGATCCTCACTGACCGGCCCGATCCTCACTGACCGACCCGATCCTCACTGACAGGCCCGTTCCTCACTGACAGGCCCGATTCTCACTGACCGGCCCGATCCTCACTGACCGGCCCGATCCTCACTGACCGGCCCGATCCTCACTGACCGGCCCGAACCTCACTGACCGGCCCGAACCTCAATGACCGGCTCAATCCTCACTCACCGGCTCAATCCTCACTCACCGGCCCAATCCTCACTGACCGGCACAATCCTCACTGACCGGCCCAATCCTCACTGACCGACTCAATCACCGGCCCGATCCTCACTGACCGGCCCGATCTTCACTGACCGGCTCCATCCTCACTGCGGCCCCATCCTCACTGACCGACTCAATCACCGGCCCCACCCTCACTGACCGGCCCGATCCTTACTGACCGGCCCGATCCTCACTGACCGGCCCCATCCTCACTGACCGGCCCCATCCTCACTGACCGGCTGAATCACCAGCCCCACCCTCACTGACCGGCCCAATCCTTACTGACCAGCCCCACCCTCACTGACCGGCCCAATCACCAGCCCCACCCTCACTGACCAGCCCCCACCCTCACTGACCGGCCCAATCACCAGCCCTGCCCTCACTGACCGGCCCAATCACCAGCCCCGCCCTCACTGACCAGCCCAATCACCAGCCCCACCCTCACTGACCACCCCACCCTCACTGACCGGCCCAATCACCAGCCCCGCCCTCACTGACCAGCCCAATCACCAGCCCCACCCTCACTGACCGGCCCAATCCTCACTGACCGGCCCAATCCTCACTGACCGGCCCAATCCTCACTGACCGGCCCTATCCTCATTGACCGGCCCTATCCTCACTGACCGGCCCTATCCTCACTGACCGGCCCGATCCTCACTGACCGGCCCCATCCTCACTGACCGACCCGATCCTCACTGACAGGCCCGATCCTCACTGACCGACCCGATCCTCACTGACCGGCCCGATACTCACTGACCGGCTCGATACTCACTGACCGACCCGATCCTCACTGACCGGCCCGATACTCACTGACCGGCCCAATCCTCACTGACCGGCCCAATCCTCACTGACCGGCCTAATCCTCACTGACCGGCCAAATCCTCAATGACCGGCCCAATCCTCAATGACCGACTCAATCACAAGCCCCACCCTCACTGACCGGCCCAATCCTCACTGACCGGCCCAATCCTCACTGACCTGCCAAATCCTCACTGACCGGCCAAATCCTCACTGACCGGCCCAATCCTCACTGACCGACTCAATCACCGGCCCGATCCTCACTGACCGGCCCGATCCTCACTGACCGGCTCCATCCTCACTGCGGCCCAATCCTCACTGACCGACCCAATCACCGGCCCCACCCTCACTGACCGGCCCGATCCTTACTGACCGGCCCGATCCTCACTGACCGGCCCGATCCTCACTGACCGGCCCGATCCACACTGACCGGCCCGATCCTCACTGACCGACCCGATCCTCACTGACCGACCCGATCCTCACTGACCGGCCCGATCCTCACTGACCGGCCCGATCCTCACTGACCGACCCGAACCTCACTGACCGGCTCGATCCTCACTGACCGGCCCGATCCTCACTGACCGACCCGATCCTCACTGACAGGCCCCACCCTCACTGACCGGCCCGATCCTCACTGACAGGCCCGATCCTCACTGACAGGCCCGATTCTCACTGACCGGCCCGATCCTCACTGACCGGCCCGATCCTCACTGACCGGCCCGATCCTCACTGACCGGCCCGAACCTCACTGACCGGCCCGAACCTCAATGACCGGCTCAATCCTCACTCACTGGCTCAATCCTCACTCACCGGCCCAATCCTCACTGACCGGCACAATCCTCACTGACCGGCCCAATCCTCACTGACCGACTCAATCACCGGCCCGATCCTCACTGACCGGCCCGATCTTCACTGACCGGCTCCATCCTCACTGCGGCCCAATCCTCACTGACCGACTCAATCACCGGCCCCACCCTCACTGACCGGCCCGATCCTTACTGACCGGCCCGATCCTCACTGACCGGCCCCATCCTCACTGACCGGCCCCATCCTCACTGACCGGCCCCATCCTCACTGACCGGCCCCATCCTCACTGACCGGCCCGATCCTCACTGACCGACCCGATCCTCACTGACCGACCCGATCCTCACTGACCGGCCCGATCCTCACTGACAGGCCCGATCCTCACTGACAGGCCTGATCCTCACTGACAGGCCCGATCCTCACTGACAGGCCCGATTCTCACTGACTGGCCCGATCCTCACTGACCGGCCCGATCCTCACTGACCGGCCCGAACCTCACTGACCGGCCCGAACCTCAATGACCGGCTCAATCCTCACTCACCGGCTCAATCCTCACTCACCGGCCCAATCCTCACTGACCGGCACAATCCTCACTGACCGGCCCAATCCTCACTGACCGGCTCAATCCTCACTCACCGGCTCAATCCTCACTCACCGGCCCAATCCTCACTGACCGGTTCAATCCTCAATGACCGGCTCAATCACCGGCCCCACCCTCAATGACCGGCCCAATCCTTACTGACCGACTCAATCAACGGCCCCACCCTCACTGACCGGCCCAAGCTTCACTGACCGGCCCAATCCTCACTGACCGGCTCAATCACCGGCCCCACCCTCACTGACCGGCCCAATCCTCACTGACCGACTCAATCAACGGCCCCACCCTCACTGACCGGCCCAATCCTCACTGACCGGCCCAATCCTCACTGACCGACTCAATCAATGGCTCCACCCTCACTGACCGGCCCAATCTTCACTGACCAGCTCAATCACCGGCCCCACCCTCACTGACAGGCCCCACCCTCACTGACCGGCCCAATCCTCACTGACCGGCCCCACCCTCACTGACCGGCCCCACCCTCACTGACCGGCCCAATCCTCACTGACCGGCCCAATCTTCACTGACCGGCTCAATCACCGGCCCCACCCTCACTGACCGGCCCAATCCTTACTGACCGGCTCAATCACCGGCCCCACCCTCACTGACCGGCCCAATCCTCACTGACTGGCCCAATCCTCACTGACCGGCCCAATCCTCACTGACAGGCCCCACCCTCACTGACTCGTGGTCAATCCTCACAGAGCAGCTCACCAGCCCCACCCTCACTAACCAGTTCACTGACCAGCCCCACCCTCACTGACCGGCCCAATCACCAGCCCCACCCTCACTGACTGGCCCCACCCTCACTGACCGGCTGAATCACCAGCCCCACCCTCACTGACCGGCCCAATCACCAGGCCCGCCCTCGCTGACCAGCCCAATCACCAGCCCCACCCTCACTGACCAGCCCAATCACCAGCCCCACCCTCACTGACCAGCCCCACCCTCACTGACCGGCCCAATCACCAGCCCCACCCTCACTGACCAGCCCAATCACCAGCCCCACCCTCACTGACCGGCCCAATCACCAGCCCCACCCTCACTGACTGGCCCCACCCTCACTGACCGGCTCAATCACCAGCCCCGCCCTCACTGACTGGCCCCACCCTCACTGACCGGCCCAATCACCAGCCCCACCCTCACTGACTGGCCCCACCCTCACTGACCGGCTCAATCACCAGCCCCACCCTCACTGACCGGCTACACCCTCACTGACCGGTCCCACCCTCGCTGACCAGCCCAATCACCAGCCCCACCCTCACTGACCAGCTCAATCCTCACTGACCGGCCCCACCCTCACTGACCGGTCCCACCCTCGCTGACCAGCCCAATCACCAGCCAAACCCTCACTGACCACCCCCACCCTCACTGACTGGCCCAATCACCAGCCCCACCCCCACTGACTGGCCCCACCCTCACTGACCACCCCCACCCTCACTGACCGGCTCAATCACCAGCCCCACTCTCACTGACCGGCCCAATCACCAGCCCCACCCTCACTGACTGGCCCAATCACCAGCCCCACCCTCACTGACCGCCCCCACCCTCACTGACCACCCCCACCCTCACTGACCGGCTCAATCACCAGCCCCACTCTCACTGACCGGCCCAATCACCAGCCCCACCCTCACTGACCACCCCCACCCTCACTGACCACCCCCACCCTCACTGACCACCCCCACTCTCACTGACCGGCCCCACCCTCACTGACCGGCCCAATCACCAGCCCCACTCTCACTGACCGGCCCAATCACCAGGCCCACCCTCACTGACCAGCCCAATCACCAGCCCCACTCTCACTGACCGGCCCAATCACCAGCCCCACCCTCACTGACCGGCCCAATCACCAGCCCCGCCCTCACTGACTGGCCCCACCCTCACTGACCGGTCCCACCAGCGCTGACCAGCCCAATCACCAGCCCCACCCTCACTGACCAGCTCAATCCTCACTGACCGGCCCCACCCTCACTGACCAGCTCAATCCTCACTGACCGGCCCCACCCTCACTGACCGGTTTCACCCTCGCTGACCATCCCAATCACCAGCCCCACCCTCACTGACCACCCCCACCCTCACTTACTGGCCCAATCAACAGCCCCACCCCCACTGACTGGCCCCACCCTCACTGACCACCCCCACCCTCACTGACTGGCCCAATCACCAGCCCCACCCTCACTGACCGGCCAATCACCAGCCCCACCCTCACTGACCACCCCCACCCTCACTGACCACCCCCACCCTCACTGACCACCCCCACTCTCACTGACCAGCCCCACCCTCACTGACCGGCCCAATCACCAGCCCCACTCTCACTGACCGGCCCAATCACCAGGCCCACCCTCACTGACCAGCCCCACCCTCACTGACCGGCCCAATCACCAGGCCCAACCTCATTGACCGGCCCCACCCTCACTGACCACCCCCACCCTCACTGACCACCCCCACCCTCACTGACCGGCCCCAGCCTCACTGACCACCCCCACCCTCACTGACCGGCCCCACCCTCACTTACCACCCCCACCCTCACTGACCACCCCCACCCTCACTGACCGGCCCCACCCTCACTGACCGGCCCAATCACCAGGCGCACCCTCACTGACCGCCCAATCACCAGCCCCACCCTCACTGACCAGCCCAATCACCAGCCCCACCCTCACTGACCGGCCACACCCTCACTGACCGGCCCAATCACCAGCCCCGCCCTCACTGACCAGCCCCACCCTCACTGACCAGCCCAATCACCAGCCCCACCCTCACTGACTGGCCCCACCCTCACTGACCAGCCCAATCACCAGCCCCACCCTCACTGACCAGCCCCACCCTCACTGACCGGCCACACCCTCACTGACCGGCCCAATCACCAGCCCCACCCTCACTGACCGGCCCAATCACCAGCCCCACTCTCACTGACCGGCCCAATCACCAGCCCCACCCTCACTGACCGGCCCAATCACCAGCCCCACTCTCACTGACCGGCCCAATCACCAGGCCCACCCTCACTGACTGGCCACACCCTCACTGACCGGCTCAATCACCAGCCCCACCCTCACTGACCGGCCCAATCACCAGCCCCGCCCTCACTGACTGGCCCCACCCTCACTGACCGGCTCAATCACCAGCCCCACCCTCACTGACCGGCTACACCCTCACTGACCGGTCCCACCAGCGCTGACCAGCCCAATCACCAGCCCCACCCTCACTGACCAGCTCAATCCTCACTGACCGGTTTCACCCTCGCTGACCAGCCCAATCACCAGCCCCACCCTCACTGACCACCCCCACCCTCACTGACTGGCCCAATCACCAGCCCCACCCCCACTGACTGGCCCCACCCTCACTGACCACCCCCACCCTCACTGACTGGCCCAATCACCAGCCCCACCCTCACTGACCGGCCAATCACCAGCCCCACCCTTACTGACCACCCCCACCCTCAATGACCGGCTCAATCACCAGCCCCACTCTCACTGACCGGCCCAATCACCAGCCCCACCCTCACTGACCACCCCCACCCTCACTGACCACCCCCACCCTCACTGACCACCCCCACTCTCACTGACCGGCCCCACCCTCACTGACCGGCCCAATCACCAGCCCCACTCTCACTGACCAGCCCAATCACCAGCCCCACCCTCACTGACCGGCCCAATCACCAGCCCCACCCTCACTGACCGGCCCAATCACCAGGCCCAACCTCATTGACCGGCCCCACCCTCACTGACCACCCCCACCCTCACTGACCACCCCCACCCTCACTGACCGGCCCCACCCTCACTGACCACCCCCACCCTCACTGACCGCCCCCACCCTCACTGACCGGCCCCACCCTCACTGACCGGCCCAATCACCAGGCGCACCCTCACTGACCGGCCCAATCACCAGCCCCACCCTTACTGACCGGCCCAATCACCAGCCCCACCCTCACTGACCGGCCACACCCTCACTGACCGGCCCAATCACCAGCCCCACCCTCACTGACCGGCCCAATCACCAGCCCCACCCTCACTGACCAGCCCAATCACCAGCCCCACCCTCACTGACCGGCCCAATCACCAGCCCCACCCTCACTGACCGGCCCAATCACCAGCCCCACCCTTACTGACCGGCCCAATCACCAGCCCCACCCTCACTGACCGGCCACACCCTCACTGACCGGCCCAATCACCAGCCCCACCCTCACTGACCGGCCCAATCACCAGCCCCACCCTCACTGACCGGCCCAATCACCAGGCCCAACCTCATTGACCGGCCCCACCCTCACTGACCACCCCCACCCTCACTGACCACCCCCACCCTCACTGACCGGCCCCACCCTCACTGACCACCCCCACCCTCACTGACCGCCCCCACCCTCACTGACCGGCCCCACCCTCACTGACCACCCCCACCCTCACTGACCGGCCCAATCACCAGGCGCACCCTCACTGACCGGCCCAATCACCAGCCCCACCCTTACTGACCAGCACAATCACCAGCCCCACCCTCACTGACCGGCCCCACCCTCACTGACCGGCCACACCCTCACTGACCGGCCCAATCACCAGCCCCACCCTCACTGACCACCCCCACCCTCACTGACCGGCCCCACCCTCACTGACCGGCCCAAGCACCAGCCCCACCCTCACTGACCGGCCCAATCACCAGGCCCACCCTCACTGACCGGCCCAATCACCAGCCGCACCCTCACTGACCGGCCCAATCACCAGCCCCACCCTCACTGACTGGCCCCACCCTCACTGACCGGCCCAATCACCAGCCGCACCCTCACTGACCTGCCCAATCACCAGCCCCACTCTCACTGACCGGCTCAATCACCAGCCCCACTCTCACTGACCGGCCCAATCCTCACTGACCGGCTCAATCCTCACTGACCCCAATCACCGGCCCCACCTTCGTTGACCGGCCCCACCCTCACTAACCTGCATTAGTTTACACCTTTGAAGGTCTCAAATGTAAAATCCATGACCTTTTATTGAAATCCCTCAGTGGTTTCACTTCCCATTCATGCAAACTCTTCCAGTACATATTACCACCCACCCCACTCCCAATGCACCACAGAACCCTGGCCGGGAATCTCCGTGTGGGGACAATATTCTCCCGCCACAGGTGAATTAGAACTAATTTGCGCTCCCAAATTCAGCATCCCTTGGCATGCAAACTTATGCATGAGGATTAATACAAGGGATTCCCAAGGGAATCCTGCTATGTCCCGAAAACGAGGTCCTGCGCTGGCCCTTACACACCCACTCCCACCCAATGCAAAGCAGCACCCCCCTCCCTGCATTGTGGATCATCCCCCATCCTCCCACCACAGCGTGATTCAGCCCCCAGATTTTCTGGGCCACCAAGTACAGGGTGACTTGTCCCGCCTGCCCCAGAGTCTTCCGAATGGCCTCCTTCTGCACTGTAAATTCTATGAATGAAGCAAGGCTAAGAGCTGTGTTTGTGGAAGTTGTCAATCACAGCCAACTAAGAGAAATGAATGAATGGCTTGTAACTAAAGGATGGGAGGAGTTTAAACACAGGGCTCTTCTCTTTCCAGGAATGGACACGTGGTGCTTCCTATGTCTGAGCCATCAGGTGTATGCCCAGGTGAGGGGGGTGTAATGGGAGGTCTGATACAGGAGGGGTGCACAGGTCATGCATCGTCTGATCGGTTGGGACAGCTCGGTGGATTTTGCGGGCAAGTCCCTTGAGGTGTTACCCCCTTGGCCCATGGCAAGGTCCACCACGTCAGGGCCACGCTGGTAAATGCCAGTAGTGATTCCTGCCCACATGTTTGCCAGCCCAGAGAACCGGAGAATCACGAGGGCCCGGAGACTCTGGTGCAGGGACCCACAAGTGGGTGCAACTGGGCCCATTTGTATCAATTAGCAACCTCCCACTGGTAGTGCCTTGGGATCCTTCTTATTATGTTAGAGGTGACAGATAACTTTGAGAAACTATTTTGGGTTACAGTATAGGAGTAATTTAGACATGTACGGTAAGTGCAACATCCTTGGGAGAACAAATCATTTTGGGCCTTGGGTTCCATTCCAACAGGAGGTTGTCTTTGTCTCGTTTCCGGGTCTGTTGTTGACCAATTGTACACATTTGTTGTTATGACTAGTCAACAACTTCATTACTATTCTGTCTAGTGACTGCTGGGAATGGTGGAAAGTGAACTAGGTGAAGCCTGGCCTAATATCATCTTGACATTCTGTTACCCGAATACTTTTATTGTATAAACCCTCCTGGGAGCAGTAATATTGGAGGGCGGATACCCAGAGAAGCCACAGTATAAAGTTTGCCTGGTTCTTTGAGTCACCGTGAGTGGTCACTGTGCCTTCTCCAATATCCAGGCAATCAGAGTTGTTGGCCTGTGGCTAGGGAACACAGTCTATCAAATTTGTATTAGTGCAGTCAGGGACACCAGTGCCTCGGGCATTGTTAAGACTATAATACTGGGAATTTAATACTAGCAATGGAAGAGGAAATGGTTAGGTGACCTGCTTCAGACAAACCATGGTTCAGCAGAAGCAGCACATGCCGGCCATTCGGTCCACTGCACTTATGTCGGCTCTCTGAAAGAGATACTTGCTTAGTTCTGTTTTCCTGTCCGATCCTCGTACAATTTATTTCCCCCCCAAAAATCTTTTCATGCTTGCAAGCTATTGTGAACTCTTTTTCCCATGTCTGTGTCTGCACACTTGGGCCACCCAAGATTAGGTTCTAGCAACCCAAGCTCTCAGCAAGTGGGGCAGGTTCCTACAGGAGAGAAAGAATCCATACTCTACATTAGGCACACAGCACCTTGCAGCTAAGGGAGGACCTCTAGGCAAACTACTTTAGTGATAGGTTTCCATGTGTATCAAACAGGCAGTTTTGGCGCCCTGACTATCATCATTCCCTCACCAATATCTGGACAACCATTGGAGAAAACACCAATTTATCCACCAGAGGAAATAAAATTGGGAAGATCTTTTTACCAGTTTCTCTGCTTCCGTGTTCATTTCTTTTAACTGTTTGATGTGTTCTTTCTTGATCATTAGAATTTTTGATAATCTTGTCTAAAAGGCAAGACAAAGGGTAACAGGAATCAGACAACGATGAAGAAACTTGCTGCAGCTTCACATGGCATTGGAATTGTTTTCCTCTCTGCACAATGAGGGTAAGTAACTGCTCAACAATGACAGCAGACTATGCTGTGTACAGCAAATGTAGACATTCAGAGGATGTTGCACTGTGATAAAAATCACTTGCACTGCATGGGTGCTGTGGCAAGGACCTCTGTTCCATTGCCGCTCCAGTGTGGTTTTTCCCTTTGCTGAAGTAATCTCATGCCAGGGCACTTGGCAGCCCTTTGGTACCTCACCAAGTGTTGCATGTGACAGGGAAAATCAGCAGGTTATTCAACTGTCAAGCTCAGTCCCATCTCATGAAGCAGCAGCATTTCACTTGCACCTCTTTCAACTTCGTTTACTGTATTCGCTGCTCCCAATGCAGTCTCCTCTACACTGGGGACTCTAAAC
Organism: Scyliorhinus canicula; assembly: GCF_902713615.1. Classification (NCBI taxonomy): domain Eukaryota; kingdom Metazoa; phylum Chordata; class Chondrichthyes; order Carcharhiniformes; family Scyliorhinidae; genus Scyliorhinus; species Scyliorhinus canicula. The sequence goes on along the minus strand of NC_052151.1, from coordinate 16,635,193 downwards.
GAAGAGCGGGTGACTGCTTTGCGGAACACTTCGCTCCATCCGCAGCCATGACTCCAACCTTCCGGCTGCTTGCCATTTCAGCCCAGCATCTTGCTCTCATGCCCACATGTCATCCTAGGCCTGTTGCAATGCTCAATGATGCCCAAATCAAACTGAAAGAACAACACCTCACCTTCCGATTAATCACGATACAGCCTTCTGGGTTCAACATTTGAGTTCAACAACTTTAGATGGTGACCGTTCTCCCCCAACTTGACCCCCTTTTTAATCCAATTTTTTTTTGCCCCACATCAACCACCACCTCCTCCCCACTTGTCCATCTGTCATTTGTTCTTCAGTTTTGCTTCACTGAATACTGACCGTTGCCAGCTTACCTTAATGTCACTATAAGAACCTTCTATAATCCTTCACACTAACTTGAACAATTCCTGTCTTGTGCCCTACATATCTTTGTTGCAAACTTTCCTAACTCCCACCTATCACTGATCTTCTACTCTCCTCCAGTTACTCCACCCCATATATATATATAAAATCCATCACATATCTTCCGCTCTTTAGCTCTGATGAAGTCGTATGGACTCAAACGTTAACTCTATTTCTCTCTCCACAGATGCTGCCAGACCTTCTTTGAGTTTATCCAGTATTTTCTGTCTTTATTTAATCAAACATCCATGTGCACACATTCATCATCTGACCAGGTGCCAATCTCCATTATCAATCTTGTCTCTGTTATCGTAAAATTTTAACCTCTTAATTACGATCAATTCCATTGGTTTTAGCGGACCCTTCGCAGAAGGAAAAATATAAGACAGGAGCAGAATTAGGCCACTTGGCCCATTGAGTCTATCCACCATTCAATCGTGGCTGATATTTTTCTCATCCCCATTCTCCTGCCTTCTCCCATAACCCCCGATCTAGTTATTAATCAAGAACCTATCTATCTCTGTCTTAAAGACATTCAATGATTTGGCCTCAACAGCCTTCTGCGGCAAAGAGTTCCACAGATTCACTACCCTCTGGCTGAAGAAATTCCTCCTCATCTCTGTTTTAAAGGATCGTCCCTTCAATCTGAGGCTATGCCCTCTGGTTCTAGTTTTTCCGACTAGTGGAAACATCCTCACTACGTTCACTCTATCCGGGCCTCCCAGTATCCTTTAAGTTTCAATAAGATCCCCCCTCATCCTTCTAAACTCCAAAAGTACAGACCCCAAGTCCTCAACTGGATTGGATTTGCTTATTGTCACGTGTACCGAGGTACAGTGAAAATTATTTTTCTGCGAGCAGCTCAACAGATCATTAAGTACAGCACGGTAGCACAAGTGGATAACAGTGTGGCTTCACAGCGTCAGGGTCCCAGGTTCGATTCCCCGCTGGGTCACTGTCTGTGCGGAGTCTGCACGTTCTGCCCGTGTCTGCATGGGTTTCCTCCGAGTTCTCTGGTTTCCTCCCACAGTCCAAAGATGTGCAGGTTAGGTGGATTGGCCATGATAAATTGCCCTTAGTGCCCAAAAAGGTTAGGAGGGGTTATTGGGTTACAGGGATAGGGTGGAAGTGAGAGCTTAAGTGGGTCGGTGCAGACTCGATGGGCCGAATGGCCTTCTGCACTGTATGTTCTATGTTACATGGGAAGAAAAGGGAATAAAAGAAAATACATAATAGGGAGTCTTAGAATTAATTTTTAAAAGATTAGGACGGGTATAAGTTAAGTAAAAAGTGGATCTGTTGGGGAGAGCTTGCAGAGAGTCGCCTCGCTCCGGCGCCATCTTCTGGCCTTCGACTGCTCCTCATATGACAAGCTCTTCATTCCGGGGATCATTCTTGTGAACCTCTTCTGGACCCTTTCCAAGGCCAGCACATCCTCCCTTAGATACGGGGCCCAAATCTGCTCAAAATATTCCAAATGGAGTCTGACCAGAGCCTTATACAGCCTCAGAAGTATTTGTATTCTAGTCCTCTCGACATGAATGTAAACATTGCATTTGCCTTCCTAACTGCCGACTTTACCTGCACGTTAACCTGAAGAGAATCTTGAACAATGAATCCCAAGTCCCTTTGTGCTTCTGATTTCCTAAGCATTTCCCCATTTAGAAAATAGTCAATGCCTCCAATCTTCCTACCAAAGTGTATAACCTCACACTTTTTCATGTTGCGTTCCATCTGCCACTTCTTTGCCCACTCTCCTAGCCTGTCCATGTCCTTCTGCAGCTCCACTGCTTCCTCAATATTACCTGTTCTTCTGCATATCTCTGTATCATCTGCAAATTTAGTAACAGTGCCTTCAGTTCCTTCTTCCAGATCATTAAAATCTGAAGAGTATGACCAGGCTGCAGTTGGTATACAGGGAAACCCCATTGTAGAAATATAGAGAAACTGAAGACATCACACATACAGGATATGACAGGCATCCTCACACTTCCTTGCAATATTTTTCTGTGGGCAGCTGATCAGATCTTTCAGAATTTAGGGTTGCAGAATGTGTCAATCTTTGCAGAGGATTCCACAACACTGAAACCTGTGAAACCAACTGCATTGTACATATTGATAGTCAGATATTAAACCACAAGTTGTGCAGTGACATGCACAATAGCATCAATGGTATTCAGACTCTGCAATGGAGGATTTAATCAAAACTTTCAATGCAAGCCTGTTCCTCGCTAGGTTGGTTTGCGCCTGTTTATTAGACTCATTTACCAAGCTGGATGGTGCTTGTTTTTCAGTCTCATACCTCTTGTACGAATTTCCTCCATTTACTCAATATAACGTATGAATTTACTTTGTTAACACTGAAGTATTTAAACACATAGACTTACCACCTGGATAAGGAATTCAATAGGAAATCCCCCAAGTGTGTCTCCCTCAGTGCCCGACAGTTTGCTTTTCCAAGGCGATTGACCCAAAAGTGGGTCGTTATCCTGTCAAGTGCAAAAGGGGAAATAAAATGAGGCCCCGTTAATACGGTGACAGTACATTAGGAGTCCTTCCCGATATTTCTTCATGCCAAAGAGTAGAGTTTAAAGTTAGCTTTAGCTCAATGGTAGCACTCTCCCTTCTAAATTATTCCAGGGCAGTATGTGTATAATGCGATGACATTGCCAAACATTCTGGATGGTCGAAGAGTCTCCCAGGAACCACTGCTTGAAGAATGGGACAATCTTTGCCCTTTAAATCAATCGGTGATTACTTTGGGAATAGCGATCACAATTCCCTAAGTTTTAGAATACTCATGGACAAAGACGAGAGTGGTCCTAAAGGAAGAGTGCTAAATTGGGGAAAGGCCAAGTATAACAAAATTCGGCAGGAGCTAGGGAATGTGGATTCGGAGCAGCTGTTTGAGGGTAAATCCACATTTGAAATGTGGGAGTCTTTTAAGGAAAGGTTGATTAGAGTGCAGGACAGACATGTCCCTGTGAAAATGAGGGATAGAAATGGCAAGATTCGGGAACCATGGATGACGGGTGGAATTGTGAGACTAGCTAAGATGAAAAAGGAAGCATACATAAGATCTAGGCGACTTAAAACTGATGAAGCTTTGGAGGAATATCGGGAAAGTAGGACAAATCTCAAACGTGCAATAAAGAGGGCTAAAAGGGGTCATGAAATATCTTTGGCTAACAGGGTTAAGGAAAATCCCAAAGCCTTTTATTCGTATATGAGGAGCAAGAGGGTAACTAGAGAAAGGATTGGCCCACTCAAAGACAAAAGAGGGAATTTATACGTGGAGTCAGAGGAAATGGGTGAGATTCTTAATGAGTACTTTGCATCGGTATTCACCAAGGAGAGGGACATGACGGATGTTGAGGTTAGCGATGGATGTTTAAATAGTCTAGGTCAAGTCGGCATAAGGAAGGGGGAAGTTTTGGGTATTCTAAAAGGCATTAAGGTGGACAAGTCCCCAGGTCCGGATGGGATCTATCCCAGGTTACTGAAGGAAGCGAGGGACAAAATAGCTGGGGCCTTAACAGATATCTTCGCAGCATCCTTCAGCACGAGTGAGGTCCCGGAGGACTGGAGAATTGCTAATGTTGTCCCTTTGTTTAAGATGGGTAGCAGGGAATATCCAGGGAATTACAGACCTGTGAGCTTGACGTCAGTGGTAGGCAAACTGTTGGAGAAGATACTGAGGGATAGGATCTATTCACATTTGGAAGAAAATAGACTAATCAGTGATAGGCAGCATGGTTTTGTGCAGGGAAGGTCATGTCTTACAAACCTAATAGAATTCTTTGAGGAAGTGACAAAGTTAATTGATGAGGGAAGGGCTGTAGATGTCATATACATGGACTTCAGTAAGGCATTTGATTAAGTTTCCCATGGCAGGTTGATGGAAAAAGTGAAGTTGCATGGGGTTCATGGTGTACTAGCTAGATGGATAAAGAACTGGCTGGGCAACAGGAGACAGAGTGCAGTGGTGAAAGGGAGTGTCTCAAAATGGGGAAGGGTGACTAGTGGTGTTCCACAGGGATCCGTGCTCGGACCACTGTTGTTTGTGGTATACATAAATGATCTGGACGAAGGTATAGGTGGTCTGATTAGCAAATTTTCAGATGATACTAAGATTGGTGGAGTTGCAGATAGCGAGGAGGACATTCAGAGAATGCAGCAAAATATAGATAGATTGGAGAGTTGGGCAGAGAAATGGCAGATGGAGTTCAATCCAAGCAAATGCTAGGTGATGCATTTTGGAAGATCCAATTCAAGAGCGGACTATACGGTCAATGGAAGAGTACTGGGGAAAATTGATGTACAGAGAGATCTGGGAGTTTAGGTCCATTGTACCCTGAAGGTGGCAACGCAGGTCGATAGAGTGGTCAAGAAGGCATACAGCATGCTTGCCTTCATCGGACGGGGTATTGCGTACAGGAGTCGGCAGGTCATGTTACAGTTGTATAGGACTTTGGTTAGGCCACATTTGGAATACTGCGTGCATTTCTGGTCGCTACATTACCAAAAGGATGTGGCTGCTTTAGAGAGGGTGCAGAGGAGGTTCACCAGGATGTTGCCGGTATGGAGGGTCCCAGCTATGAAGAAAGGTTGAGTAGATTAGGATTGTTTTTGTTGGAAAGACGGAGGTTGAGGGGGGATCTGATTGAGGTTGACAAAATTATGAGAGGTATGGACAGGGTGGATAGCAACAAGCTTTTTCCAGGAGTGGGGATGTTGATGAAAAAAAAAAGAAAATGAAAATTGCTTATTGTCACGAGTAGGCTTCAATGAAGTTACTGTGAAAAGCCCCTAGTCGCCACATTCCAGCACCTGTTCGGGGAGGCTGTTACGGGAATCGAACCGTGCTGCTGGCCTGCTTTCAAAGCCAGCGATTTAGCCCTGTGTACAAAGGGTCACAATTTTAAGGTGAGAGGGGGAAGGTTTAAGGGAGATGTGTGTGATTGGGGCCTCACGGTAGCATGGTGGTTAGCATCAATGCTTCACAGCTCCAGGGTCCCAGGTTCGATTCCCAGCTGGGTCACTGTCTGTGTGGAGTCTGCACGTCCTCCCCGTGTGTGCGTGGGTTTCCTCCGGGTGCTCCGGTTTCCTCCCACAGTCCAAAGATGTGCGGGTTAGGTGGATTGGCCATGCTAAATTGCCCGTAGTGTAAGGTTAATGGGGGGATTGTTGGGTTACGGGTATACGGGTTACGTGGGTTTAAGTAGGGTGATCATTGCTCGGCACAACATCGAGGGCCGAAGGGCCTGTTCTGTGCTGTACTGTTCTATGTTCTAAAAGTTTTTTACGCAGAGGGTGGTGGGTGCCTGGAATGCTTTGCCAGCGGAGGTGGTAGAGGCGGGCACGATAGCATCATTTAAGATGCATCTAGACAGATATATGAACGGGTGGAGAACAGAGGGAAGTAGATCCTTGGAAAATATGCGACAGGTTTAGATAATGGAACTGGATCGGCGCAGGCTGGGAGGGCTGTAGGGCCTAATCCTGTGCTGTAATTTTCTTTGTTCGAAATCCTTCACTGTAGCAGCACAGCGCACCTCTGTGTCATCACCAGTCATGCAGTAGCTTCTAGATTGGTGATATCACTCAAAAGATAAGAAATAGGAGTAGACCTTTTGGTCCATTGAGCCTGCACCACTATTCAATAAAACATGGCTGATCTGATTGCGCCTTAGCTTCACTTTCCTGCCTGTTTCCCATAACTCTCGACTCCTTAGTAGGGATATGACCCAGTTCACTGGGGAGACACTCTGAAAAGAAATTCCTCTTCATCTCCATCATTCTAAAACTGTGCCCACTAGTTCCAAATTTATACACGAGGGAAAACATTTTTGTATCCTCAGTTTCAAGCCCCTCAGAATCTTAGATCTTCCGATAAAATCACCTCTGATTCTTTTAAACTAGAGTGTAGGCCCAACCTTCATGCCAGGAGTCAGCTTAGTGGATCTCCTCTGAACTGATCCAATGCAGATATATCCCTTTGCAACGCCCCCACCAAGCTTCCCATTGCCCTGTTAAGGAGTGGCCAGAAATGGGACAGGCTGGTGGAGATACAATTGGGGACCCAACTTGGGGGGAAGCATGGGAAGTAGGGAGACTGAAGGGAAGAAACAAAGAGCTGGGATGGATTGGAAAATGGTGATCTGGGGATGAGGAGATGTGCCAAAGCCAGTTGTTGTGATCTGGAAAGCAATGCCGTTCTCGTGACTGTGTGGGTCTCACCACCACAACCCAAAGATGTACCAGGTAGGGGGCTTGGCCACGATAAATTGCCCCTTAATTGGATGCCCAAAAGAAAGCAGATTCGATAATAACTTTCAATGGGAATCAGATAAGTACTTGATGGATAAATAACTTCTGGGTCATAATAATAATCTTCATTATTGTCACAAGTCGGCTTACATTAACACTGCAATGAAGTTACTGTGAAAAGCCCCTAGTCGCCACATTCCAGCACCTGTTCGGGTACACAGGGAGAATTCAGAATATCCAATTCACCTAACAGCACATCTTTCGGGACTTGTGGGAGGAAACTGGAGCATCCGGAGGAAACCCACGCAGACACGGGGAGAACGTGTAGACTCCACACAGACAGTGACCCAAGGTGGGAATAGAACCTGGGATCCTGGAGCTGTGAAGCAACAGTGCTAACCACTGTGCTACCCTATGGCGAACGCAGGACATGGGAGGACTAGGCCATTCGGGCCTTGGAGTCGGTTTCACCATTCAATTTGATTATGGCTGATCTAATGTGGCCTCAATTCCACCTTCCTGTCTATCCCAGTAACCCGCGACTCTCTTGTCCACCAAAAATCTGTCCAGCTTGGTTTTGAATAAGTTTTAGAAAAATGAAACAGAGACCCGTATTTGGGCGCATTTAGCTGGGTTTTTCCCGGCACTTGCAGCGTCAAGAACGACCTTGCGTGGAAACCCCGCTTAGGCCACACAGGCTCATTTCCTGTGTCCCAATCTCTGAACACCCCACCCCTCCACTATGGCCTTTGGACCCCATTCAGGCACCTGCCACCCAGGTGCTCTGGAGTGCCCAGGTGGCACTGCCAGGGTGTCCCAGTGCCATCGGGGTGTCAAGGTACCAGTCGGCCCAGAGCCCGACCACCCAGGGGTCCCCGATTGTCTGGGAGACCTCCCCTCTCCCCCTACCCAAGTGCTGGTACGCCTGGTCCACATTTGTGGAAACCAATGCTAAACTGCGCCCGCTCGGGGGGGTCTCTGAAGCCGATTTTGAATGACCCAGCCTCCAGTGTTTTCTGGGAAAAGAGTTATGACATTATTATTGCCATCTTATATGAGAGACTTTTTATTCTTAAATTGTGTCTAACACCTCAAGGGGAAACATCCCCCTGGTGTCCACCTTGTCAAGTCCCCTCAGGATCTTGTATATTTCAATAAGATCACCTCTCATTCTTCTAAATTCTAATGGGTATAGGCCCAATCTATTTTCATAAGGTAAGCTTTTCAACCCAGGAGTAAGTTGAGTGAAACAACATAGGCCTTTCAAAGAGCTGAAGCAGGCAGCTGTAAGGTTCGATGAAACTCCACATTGTCACCACACCTGTGTGTAAATAATTTCCTCCCCCTCCTAAATTCTTTATTTGATCTGTGCAGTATGAGGGTGTACCTCAGGGTCAGAGGTGCCTGCTTTCAGGCGAGATAATAGAGTCCTGTTTCTGCTCTCAGATCGGTGTGATTTTTAGGACCATGTTGAGTTTATACTGCTGTTTGTCTACACAGGTAATGTAACTACACCTCTGGCTGTGAATCATAGTTCTTTGCTAAGTGCTGTGCTGCTGCAGTCCTGCTTTATTTCCACTAAGGGGAGCTCTAATGCACTGTATTAACATAGTGCTTTCCCCTAGTGTCAGGTTTTTGGCACCGTACAGTGTGGTACCTTCGGAGGAATTCTCCGACCCCCCGCAGGGCCGGGGAATTGCCCGGGGCCGCTGCGTAAATCCTGCCCCCGCCGTGGCCGGAATTCACCACCACCTGGGAATCGGCGGGAGCGGGAATCACGCCCCGCCGATCGGCGTGCCCCCTGCAGCGATTCTCTGGCCTGCGATGGGCCGAAGTCCCGCCGCTGACAGGCCTCTTCCGCCGGCAGGAATTGGAGCACCTCTGGTGCCGGCGGGATTGGCGGCGTGAGTGGGCCCCCCGGGGTCCTGGGGCGATCGGACCCTGGGGGGTGCCCCCACGGTGGCCTGGCCTGCGATCGGGGCCCACCGATCGGCGGGCGGGCCAGTGCTGTGTGGGCGCTCTTTTTCTTCCGCCGCCGCCACGGCCTCCACCATGACGGAGGCGGAGGAGACCCCCCCCTACCGCGCATGCGCCGGTGGTGAGGTCAGCGGCCACTGACGCACCAGCGCATGCGCGGACCGGCGAAGGCCTTTCGGCAAGCCCCGAAGCCGGGCACCAAAGGCCGTTGCCGCCGGTTTTGGTGCCAGTCGGCCTGGCGGAAACCACTCCGGCGCGGGCCTGGCCCCTAAAGATGCGGAGAATTCCGCACCTTTGGGGAGGCCCGACGCCGGAGTGTATGGCGCCACTCTACTACGCCGGGACCCCCCCGCCCTGCCGGGTAGAGGAGAATCCCGGCCCTATTGTTAAATCACACATATTCAGTGTATTTTCCATTAAATTAGAACACAGGTCCAGTCTAGCTTATTTCACATTTTTGTGAAAGAAAATCAAAAGGAACAGAGGAGGAGTAGGCCATTCAGCCCCTTGAGACTGTTCCACTATTCAGTTAATTCAAGGCTAATCCCTACTTGCTTCTGTAGCACGCCGCACCTTTGCCTAACAAAAAAAATCTTGAGTTTTAAAATTTACAACTGATCCTCAGCCTCAGGAGCTTTTCTGCAGGAAAGAGTTCTCGACTTCCATTTCCCTTCGAATGAAGTAGTTCTTCTTAACAGCGACCATAAGACCCAGGAGCAGAATTAGGCCACTCGACCCATCGAGCCTGCTCTGCCATTCAATCATGGCTGATATTTTTCTCATCCACATTCTCCTGCCTTCTCCCCATAACCCCTGATCCCCTTATTAATCAAGAACCTATCTATCTCTGTCTTAAAGACACTCAGTGATTTGGCCTCCACAGCCTTCTGCGGCAAAGAGTTCCACAGATTCACCACCCTCTGGCTGAAGAAATCCCTCCTCATCTCCCTTCAGTCTGAGGCTGTGGCCTCGGGTTCTAGTTTTTCCTACGAGTGGAAACATCCTCTCAGCATCCACTCTTTTTAAAAATGTTTATAAATTTAGAGTACCCAATTCATTTTTTCCCAATTAAGGGCCAATTTAGCCTCTTCAATCCACTTATCCTGCACATCTTGGGTTTGTGGGGGTGAGACCCATACAGACATGGGAAGAATGTGCAAACTCCACGTGGACAGTGACCAGGGTCTGAGATCGTTGGCGCTGTGAGGCAGCAGTGATGACCTCTGTGCCACCCCCTCTATCTAGGTCTATCAGTATCCAGTGTTTCCTCCTCAACCGCTCATCGTAGGAGAAGCTCTTCATTCCAGGGATCATTCTTTGGACCGTTTCCAAGACCAGAACATCCTCCCTTAGAAATGGGGCCCGAAACAGCTCTCAGTACTCCAAATGGGATCTGATCAGAGCCTCATACATCCTTGAACGGTCTAGCTCTCAGTTTAAGCTTGATCGCCACTCGTTCTGAGCTCTCCTACCAGTTGAAATGATTTCTATCAAACTCTTTAATCTTCTTAAACAACTCTTACAAATGCAAGATTTAACCTCAGGAAAATTATTATTGGATTCCATTGTAAACAGCTGCATCGAACGTTCTCCCTCCATGTTTCAAACAGGACAAGCAAGACCTGCTTTTCCAACTGGAAGATTTACCAAGTAACTAAACTTTTATTCTCCACTGATGCTTTTTCAACTTCACTGTCTTTTAAGAGTCACCAAAATGGGTAGGAAGTTTGACACCACCTGGAGGTTCCCTTCCAAGTCACTCACCACCTTGAAATGAAATGAAAATCGCTTATTGTCACGAGTAGGCTGCAAATGAAGTTACTGTGAAAAGCCCTTCGTCGCCAAATTCCGGGGCCTGTTCGGGGAGGCTGGTGCGGGAATTGAACCTGTGCTGCTTTACAAGCCAGCTATTCAGCTCACTGTGCTAAACCAGCCCCTTAATGGATGGGCAGTAAATGCAGGCGAAGCCAATGACACCCATATCCTATAAATGAATTTAAAAACTGCTCTGATCGGTCAAGCTGACATTGTTAACCCACTTTGCCCTTTCATTTCTCAGAGGCTGAAGACGAAAAGGGGTAAGATGCAGAAATGTTCATTAATGACAATATCTGGATTCCCAGGTTAGTTTAACACAGTTAAACATCCCAGGGAGCTTCACAAAAGGGATACCAAATCTATCTTAACACAGAGAAAAAGCTCAGCCAAAGAAGTGGTCAATCGTCAAGCCCCCATATTTCACACTCCCATATTAACAATCTATATGGGCGGGTGAGGGTAGCCATTCTGGGCTACGTGGAGCTAAATGATACCGGGGGGCAGGTCATGGCTGAACGCTGAAGGCAGTGGTTAGGGAAAGTTTATTTCAATTCGCACAGGGAGAAAGCAGAGCAAGCGGAGATGGCAAGACTGATGGATGAGATTTGGAGTGCGATAGGAGATACTCGGAGGTGCCAGAGGCAGGGCTGTTGAAGGAGAGGCAGAAGCTACACTTGGAGTTTGGGCTAGTGTCTACGGGGAAGGTAGTGGGACAGTGATGGAGGGCCAGAGGTGCAGTATATGATCACGGGGAGAAGGATGTTGACCCATCAGTTGAGGAAGCGCGAGGCGGCGAGGCACATTGGCAGAGTGAATGATGATAAAGACAAGGTGGTGATGGAACCGGAGGGGGTGAATGTGGTGTTTGAGGCCTTGTAAAAGGAGGCTGTATGAGTCGAAGGAGATGCAGCGGTTTTTGGACGGCTGGAGTTTCCCCAAAGTAGAGGAGGAATTGGTTCAGGGACTGGGGGCCCCAACTGGCCTGTGGGAGGTGATGGATAGTATGGGGAGGATGCAGGCAGGGAAGGCCCCGGGGTCAGACTGCTGCTGAGGGCATATATGAAGCGAGGGAGAGGGGGTAAATCCGCCACCTACTTTGTCGCAGGCTTCCACTTCCCTGATATTAAAGAAGGATAAGGATCCGGAGCACTGTGGGTCGTACCGCCCGATATTACTGAACATAGACGGCGAAGCTGTTGCCGAAGGTGCTGACCTTGCGAATCGAGGACTGCGTCCCGGGGGTAATCGGCAAAGATCAAACGGGTTTTGTGAAGGGGAAGCAATTGTTGGTGAATGTGAGGAGGTTATTCAATGTAATCATTATGCCTTCGGAGGGGCAGGAGGTGGAGGTAGTGGTGACGCGCAGAAGGCGTTCGATTGGGTGTAGTAGTACCTGCTGGAGGCGTTGGGGCGGTTTGAGTAGGGATTTATATTTTGGGTCTGGTTGTTGTTGGGCTGCACAGTAGCACAAGTGGATAGCACTATGGCTTCACAGCGCCAGGGTCCCAGGTTCGATTCCCCGCTGGGTCACTGTCTGTGCGGAGTCTGCACGTTCTCCCCGTGTCTGCGTGGGTTTCCTCCGGGTGCTCCTGTTTCCTCCCACAGTCCAAAGACGTGCAGGTTAGGTGGATTGGCCAGACTAAATTGCCCTTTGTGACCAAAATGGGTTAGGAGGGGTTATTGGGTTACGGGGATAGGATGGAAGTGAGGGCTTAAGTGAGTCTGTGCAGACTCGATGGGCCGAATGACCTCCTTCTGCACTGTATGTTCTATGTTCTAAGGTGCTGGTCATAAGTGTGCGAACAAACCAAGTGAGTTTGGGGTACTTCGGGCTGCATCGTGGGGCGAGCCAGAGACCCACTCTCCTTGTTGCTCTCTGCCCTGGCGATAGCGCCGCTGGCAATGATGCTCAGGGCAGGGCAGCACGGTGGCCTAGTGGTTAGCACAACTGCCTCACGGCGCTGAGGTCCCAGGTTCGATCCCGGCTCTGGGTCACTGTCCGTGTGGAGTTTGCACATTCTCCCCGTGTCTGCGTGGGTTTCGCCCCCACAACCCAAAAATGTGCAGAGTAGGTGGATTGGCCAATGCTAAATTGCCCCTTAATTGGAAAAAATAATTGGGTAATCTAAATTTATAAAAAAAAAAAAAAAAAAATGATGCTCAGGGCGTTGTGGGACTGAGCTTGGGTGGCAACATCGAGGGTCTCACTGCATGTGGACAAACTGTTGCTGTATATTTCAGAACCGTTGGGCAGTATCAGAGGCATCATGGGGATTTTAGAGGAATTTGGTCGGTTTATGGGATACAAGTTGAATATGGGGAAAAGCAAAGTGTTCCCAATTGAGTCTAGGGGGAGGAAAGGAGGTTAGGGGAGGAAAGGAGGTTAGGGGAGGAAAGGAGGTTAGGGGAGGAAAGGAGGTTCGGGGAGGAAAGGAGGTTCGGGGAGGAAAGGAGGTTAGGGGAGGAAGGGAGGTTAGGGGAGGAAAGGAGGTTCGGGGAGGAAAGGAGGTTCGGGGAGGAAAGGAGGTTAGGGGAGGAAGGGAGGTTAGGGGAGGAAAGAAGGTTAGGGGAGGAAGGGAGGTTAGGGGAGGAAAGAAGGTTAGGGGAGGAAAGGAGGTTCGGGGAGGAAAGGAGGTTCGGGGAGGAAAGGAGGTTCGGGGAGGAAAGGAGGTTAGGGGAGGAAAGGAGGTTAGGGGAGGAAGGGAGGTTAGGGGAGGAAAGGAGGTTCGGGGAGGAAAGGAGGTTCGGGGAGGAAAGGAGGTTAGGGGAGGAAAGGAGGTTAGGGGAGGAAGGGAGGTTAGGGGAGGAAGGGAGGTTAGGGGAGGAAAGAAGGTTAGGGGAGGAAAGGGGGTTCGGGGAGGAAAGGAGGTTCGGGGAGGAAAGGAGGTTTGGGGAGGAAAGGAGGTTAGGGGAGTTGTTATTTAGAGTGGCAAGGGTGAGTTTTAGATGTTTGGGTATCCAGCTGATGCATGGCAGGGCACAGCTACACAAGTTGAACCTTGCTCGGCTGGTGGAGCAGATGAAAGTCCAGCCATCCCAGGAATCAGCCTGGTAAACCTTCGCTGCTCTCCCTCCATAGCAAGAACATCCTTCCTCAGATAAGGACACCACAACTACACAATACTCCAGGTGTAGCCTCACCAATGCCCTGTATAATTGCAGTAAAACATCTCTATTCCTATACTCAATTCCTATTCTCAAATCCTCTCGTTATGAAGGTCAACACTAAGGCCAACATTTGCCTTCTTTACTGCCTGCTGTACCTGTGTGCTTACTTTCAGCGACTGATGCACGAGGACACCAAGATCTCGCTGAGTATCCACCTCTCTCAATTTACACCTATTCAAATAACGGGTGAATTCGTACCACCATCGCTATTGGCGGCTCATTTCTCATAAGCGCCTTTTGTGCCCTGTCCACCTCCAAGGGGTGAACAAACGCACCTTCTCCCAGCAAATTCTCAAACATACGTGCCACATATGCACCAGCGTCCAATCTCTGAGTTCCCCCCATTTCGAAACAGTGATGTCCCTAAATCCAATGAAGACGGCCAGACAATCCTTCGGGTAGGAGTGAGGAAACAAAAGGAGGAAAAGCAAACACACAGAATGACACATCCCCAGATTCCATTCTGAACATTTCCTTTTGCTTATAGGCCAGTAACAGAACAAGTGAAAGCAACTTACTGTGATGGGAGACTGGGCGCTGGTAGTGTAAGGCAGCCGTGGTGGTGTCAGGTAATACCTGGAGGGTCGCTGCTTCTGAGCGAAGGCGGTGATGGGCATAGTTTCATGAGGCTCGTTACTCTGTGGGTGGCAGAAGAAAGTACATTAAAAATGTAACCTCGCATACGGATGTGGTCTTTTCTTTTTGAAAAATGCAATCATAGAGCAACAAAACAAAGATGTAGCAGCGTAGTAGTTACAGCATTGGACTAAGCAGTTGCGAGCTCAAATGCCCAACGTGACGAGTTGCAGCATTAAATACAGTAAATCTGGTGTTCTGTGGGCAGGCATTAGGAAAAACAAAAACCCACGAAAAGCTATTAAATTGCAGTTAAAAAGTTCAACCAACTTCTTCTTGTCCTTCAGAGATAGAACCAGCCACCTCTCTCTGGTCAAGACCTACACGTGACTCCAGTCCCACACTATATAGCTGACACGACAAGCCACCCAGTCGTGGAAATAATTGTTGAACATCTAGCACCATCTTTACAGAAACCGAAAGCAAGAACAAGCAGTGGAGCAAGAGTCTAATGGGACAATTCTGTCCAAGAGCCAGCAGAGGCACGTCACCCAAATGGCCTCTTGCTGTGCTTTAAGGATTCATAAGTTCGTAAGATATAGGAGCAGAATTAGGCCATTCGGCCCATCAAGTCTGCTCCGCCATTCTATCATGGCTGATATGTTCCTCATCTGCTGCCTACAATGTTACAGACCATGAGCTGGATTGCAAAATCAGCCAGAGCATCTCCTCCCTGGGACACATGATCTAGGAGCGGGAATAGGTAATTTAGCCTCCCAAGCCTAACACCCTCAATGTGATGATGGCTGACCCCATCCTGGCCTCAACTCTACAGTCCTGCCAATTCTCCATAACCCTTCAACCCATTACCAATTAAAAATCTGTCTAACGCCTCCTTAAATTTACTCACTGTCCCAGCATCCACCGCACTCTTGGACAGCGAATTCCACAGATTCACACCCTTCGGGAGAAGTAGTTTTTCCTCAAATCTGTTTTAAATTTGCTGCCTCTTATTCTAAGATTATGACCTCTCATTTTAAAATGCCCCACAAGATGAAGCATCAGCTCCACGTCTACTTTATCCATACCTTTTAGCATCTTGTATACCTCAATTAGATCTCCCTTCATTTTTCTAAACTCTACAGAGAGTATAGGCCTAAACTGTTCAATCTCTCCTCATACAACAAACCCCTCATCTGTGGAATAAATCCTCTGAACTGTCTCCAAAGCCACTACATCTTTCCTCAAATAAGGGGACCCAAACTATGCACAATATTCCAATTGCGGTCTTGCCAATGCCTTGTATAGTTGCAACAACACTTCCTTACCTTTATACTCAAGGTTATTTAGTATCCGAGGTTATTAGTAGTAGCAAGGTTTATTCGTTAGTAGACAGAGGGACGGCATGGCAACTCTCACCTCGAGTGCACATCCTGAAGGTTGTGGGAACTCAACGACAATTCCCGTGTCCTGGATAACCACATGTGCAGGAAGTGCCATCAGCTCGCGCACTGGGTTTTGGAGCTCAAGCTGCAGCTGGCATCAGCGATGTTGAAGGTTAGTGGATGGCATGTTTATAGATGTGGCCACCCCGCAATTTAAGAGTATGCAGGGACGGAGGGAATGGGTGACTGCCAGGCAGTCAAGACGAAATAGGTAGTGCAGAAGGCCCAAGTGCATCGCACTCTGCGGCCAATATTCAGTTCTGAATACTGATTAAAGTGACGGTTCATCTGGGCAGTGCAGCCAGAGCCAAGTCCATGGTTAGTTCAGCTGACGGGGGATCAAGGCCAAGGATATCACTGAACCGCTGCACAGACGCCAGAGGTGGTACCACTGACATAGGTAGGAACAGGGATGAGTGGTCCTACAGTTAGAATTTAGGGAATCAGGTGGGAAATTAGCAAGCAGGAGTTCAGAGGTAATAATCTTCAGATTACTCCCAATACCACACATGATTAAGTATAGAAACAGGAGGATGGAGCAGATGAACATGTGGCTGGGAAGATGGTGCAGGAGCGCTTTAGATTCCTGGGACATTCCGAGGGAAAGGGGATAAATCTAGGACCAATTTTCTTGCAGGGCGATTTGCCAGTGCTATTCGGGAAGGTTTAAATCAAATCGGCAGGGGTGTGGGAACCAGGAGGTAATATCAGAGAGGAATACCAAGGTGCACAGAATACTGTGAGAGGCAGATTGCATTCGAGTAGTAAATAGTGAGTCATTAGGTGAATTCAGAGTCTGGAGACAAATAATAAATTGTGAATTAGGATTACTGTGCATGCATGTGAATGCGCGGAGTGTGGCAAATAAGATTGCCGCGTGGAACTGTGATGTGCCGATAACCCAGACTTGGCTCAAAGAAGGGCGGAACTGGGTATTAAATACTCCAAATGCAAGGCGTTTGGGAAAGATAGGAAAAGGAGAACGGGAGGGCTGGCAGTATTAATTAAGGAAAACATTGCAGTGCTGAGAGAGAGGATTTCCTGGAGAGGTGAAGGACAGAATCTATTTGGTCAGAGCTAAGCAATTACATTGCTTGGTGCCATCACCAACTTGTGGGAAAGATTCACAGGAACAAATTTGCAAAATTACAGAAAGGTGCCAAAATCCTAGAGTTGTTATAATGGGGGACTTTAATTAACAGACCATAGACTGAGATAGTACTATAAAGGACGGCGGGGGGAGGGAGGAGATCAAGAATTCCTAGATTGTGTTCAGGAAAATTTTCTGCTGTAGCAGTATTTTTCCCGTTCACTGAGAAAGGCGGCATTGCTGTGGACCTTGTTCTTGGGAATGAGGTGGGCCAAGTCAATTGGGGAACATTTACTGGACAGTGATCTTTCATAAGGTTTAGGTCGGTGATGGAAAAGAAAAGGACCAGAGGCAATTCAGAGTAAGAATAATGAGCTGGGGGAAAGCCCCTTCAATGGGGTGAGGAATGGAAATTGGAATTAAAGGGTGGCAGAGAAACCGTGACTAAACAATGGGCTGCTTTTAAAGAAAAGATAGTTCAGGTACAGTCAAGGTACATTCCCGCAAAAGGGAAAGGTAGGGAAAAGCAAACAGAGCTCCCTGGATGACAAAATGGGGATTAAGATGAAGAAAATAAAGTGTTCATTATAGATATCAGTTGGATCATAAACTGAGAACCAGGCTGAATATCGAAGGTTCAGAGGATAAGTGAAAATACAAATAAGAGAAGCAAAGAGAGAGCATGAGAAGAAACTGGCAACGAACATAAGGGGAATCCAAAAGCCTTCCGGAGGCATCTGATAGAACCTACCTTTTTAGTATATAACAAGCTTAAAGGAATAAATGACCCAAGATTTAAAATTACTTCTTAAAGGGCAGCACGGTGGCACAATGGTTAGCATTGCTGCCTCACGGCGCCGAGTTAGAACATAGAACATAGAACAGTACAGCACAGAACAGGCCCTTCGGCCCTCGATGTTGTGCCGAGCCATGATCACCCTACTCAAACCCACGTATCCACCCTATACCCGTAACCCAATAACACCCTTAACCTTACTTTTTAGGACACTACAGGCAATTTAGCATGGCCAATCCACCTAACCCGCACATCTTTGGACTGTGGGAGGAAACCGGAGCACCCGGAAGAAACCCACGCACACACGGGGAGGATGTGCAGACTCCGCACAGACAGTGACCCAGCCGGGAATCGAACCTGGGACCCTGGAGCTGTGAAGCATTTATGCTAACCACCATGCTACCGTGCTGCCCGTGAGTCCCAGGAGTTCCCAGGTTCAATCCCGGCTCTGGGTCACTGTCTGCGTGGAGTTTGCACATTCTCCCCATGTCTCACCCCCACAACCCAAAGATGTGCAGGCTAAGTGGATTGGCCACGCTAAATTGCCCCTTAATTGAAAAAACTGAATTGGGTATTCTAAATTTATTTTAGAAAAGGAAGAAAAAAAAGACTTAAAATGGTTTGTTTAAAAACCCATAATTCAAGCATGACAGTAAAAAACTGCTGAATCCCATGAGAAACATGAAGATAATGAAGCCAGACATACCAAGGACACATTTTGCTAATTTAAAGTTTCTGGGCTATATTCCCAGAAACTGTATTCATGACAACGGTTAAGGCTCATGAGAAAGACGTATTTCAATCATCCCATATTCAAATTTGATGGACAGACATCTCAATCGAATTGAATTAACTGTAATAACTTCAACCCAATCACAGCCAGAAGGGGAAAAGACATTCGTGATAACAATAATCTTAAAAAGTACGTGCCGGTTTTCAACAATTCATTCCAGAATCATCTGACTTAATTTCTGAAGCTACTTTCTGCACTTTCGCTTTGAACCGCCATTTTGTTTATCTTCAACTTTTCTGTATCGTGTTTTCAATTAGAAGAAATTATCATGAGCTGTAATTTGTATTGAATTTAACTCAGTACTCTGTTCTTTCTTGGACAAAACAAACTTTTAAAAACTCTGTATTTTCAAGAAAATTGACTTGATAAGAGACATCTGCAAAACTAACTGAATAAAAGGTAATTTACTTCACGCATGAAGCTCAGTTCCAAGATCTGTCGAGTGATAAGTGTGGTGACACAAAAGATATATTAACCAGAGTACAGACCTATCAGCATCTAAATAGTAAAAGAGTGGTAAAAGGAGTGGGATAAAAAAAGAGGGATTTTCACATTGAGCCTGAAGAATTAAGTGAACACTTTCCATGCGTCTTTACCAAGGAAGAAGCACCTGTGCATGTCATGGTGAAGGAGGAGGTAATTCAGACAACTGAAGGGTTTACGGTTGTGGTACTGGATGCAAAAACAGAAAAAGCCCCGCTAGAAATAGGTCAGGTAGCATAGGTGGAGAGAGAAACAGGGTTAATGTTTCAGTTTGATGACCTTTCACCAAAACTAAGAAAATTAGAGATATAATAGGTTTTGAGCAAAGGATGGGTGGGACAAGGACAAAGCAGGCTGTGCGGCAGGAGAAATCGAATGACAGAAGAGCCTGTCTTCCAGGGTCTCAAGGAATATGATGGGGCAAGAGAGGAACAAAGAAACAAAAAAAATGCCGAGAGGCGGTATGAGGGAAAAAAATGGAACTGAAAATGAAACAAAATGGAGAGGGCAGAGCTCATGGTTTGAAATTGTTGAACTCGGTATGAGGGCTGGCTAGGCCACCATTTATTGTCATCCCTAATAGCTCTTGAGAAGCTTATGGTGAGCTGCCTTCTTGAACTGCAGTAGTCGATGTGGTGTTGGTGCACCCACATGAGGTTAAGGAATGTGGTGGCTCCAGACAATACATTGGAGATTCCCAGTAACAACGGGTCTCAACTCTTCAACTCTGGAGTCCACACTGCCTGGGCTCCTGGTCCCAGGGCCTTGTGTTCTCTCTATTGGTCAGGGTTCACGTGCTCCTGCGCAACTGTTCCCAAGCTGGTCACATAGACCGCAAATGCACCCCCTTACCACATTCCTCCATCCTGAAGTCAGTCCCTCATGACCTTGTATATAGTTTTGTTGTAAAAGGTAAAGAGCCAGAAAGAAAAAGTGTATATCACAGTGTCAGTCTCTCCAGGGACCTTAGAGCCCTTGTAGGCCTCCCTAGTCCCCCAGCCAGATCCTCAGGTAGTATTGTTGTCTGCAGAGGAAGATGGTTCAGGAGATGCTACCACTTGCTGCTTGCCTGATGAGCTCCCCCCAGGATTGCAAGCGGGCTGACTCTGGAATTCCAGGCTCCCTCTGCTCTAGAACAGCCACAGAAGCGCCAGCAGCGCTAGTTGGACCCATCTGTTCTGGAATGGGGGCCACCGTACCCCGCCACCTCATTTGGTCAATATTCTTTCGCCACTGACATTTACCACATAATCTGACCGGCTAACTAGAGTGGGCCCCGAGGCAAAACTTCGAACTAGAACCAGGTTACCCATCTGGAATGATCTGTCACCCTTTTGTGAAGTATATTGATTTCTTTATGATGCCTGACATGCCTCACCTTCCTCGCCATATTTGGAAATATCAAGCCCAAACAAATTCTGAGGCGATGGCCCATATGCAATTTAGCCAGCATGGCCCCCGTGGTGGCATAGGGGTGTCGTGCTGTAGGACAATAGGAAATCGGGCAGCCAATGGCACCATGACTGGCCCGATTGCTTCCTCACAGCAATTTTAAAAGTCTGTGTGGCCCTTTCCACCAACCCGTTGGATGCAGGGAGATATGGGGCTGTCCTGGTGTGCCCAATCCCATTTCTAAGAAGTTCAGTGCCAAGACGATTTCCTGAGGCACTGGCAATGGTGGCAAGTTTTTTGGCAAGGGGATTAGACCCAATGCATTCGCATTGGAGATTTCAGTGCCAGGCCTGTGTTGGAAAGTATAGTTGTAAGCACATAGCAGCAAGGCCCAACATCGTATCCTGGCGGAGGCAATTGATGGTTTTGGCTTGTCCTCTTTCAAAAGACCCAATAGCGGCTTACGGTCAGTTATTGTGAATTGCCGTCCGTAAACGTAATGGTGGAACTTTTTAATACCATAGATGACGGCTAGTCCCGCTTTCCGATGTGGGCAATCTGGTGACACGTCGTATGTGACTATAATTGGCGTCCCGGGTCAAAATGAAATAAAAGCTTCAAAGATCGCACAGCTTATTTTACCAAGCAGAAAGCTTCCTTTTGCTGCTCCTTCCACTGCCAATGATGGTGTTTCCTTAGCAACTGTGGCGCCATGGTCTTAGCCAGGTTTGGAAGGAACCTGCCATAATAGTACACCATTCCCAGCAAAGATTTCAGCTAGTTTAAAAATACTAGTTTAAAACATCTCATTGACATTTCTACTTCTCAATTTGGGAATTGTCACCATAAAAACAATGAAAAAACCCCAATTATTTACTCACAAGGACTTCGTAATCAGGTACAGTGTGCGTTCCCAATCCCGTCCTGTCAAACGTGACTCGATACGTTGCGTTAATTGTGTCCACAGCATCAATCTGCCCCGTAAACAGGCCGTCGTGAAAACCTCGAAGTCGTGCTAAAGTGAGGTGTGGTGGGAGAGCAGAAACGATCACAAACTTAACCAGGGTCCAATAGGTTACTGAATGACAACAGTAGCTATTTTAGTGCTGCCAATGTACCCAGCACCTTGCAATAGCCCTTTCTGCATTTGGGTTTAATAACAGTGATTGGTATTTACTTCATGATCTCCTGGATTTTAAGGCCTGTATTTATACATTTTGCATCATCATTGCTATGGTTCTTATTAGACACTAACGTAATTCTAAAAACTTTGACACACAAAAATAAAGCACTTACTGTGCACACAAAAATAAAGCACAGAAACAGGCCTTTAGTGCAACTTGACCTAGTGCAACTTGGGATTATTATTTAAATAATAAAATATTAAAATATGCTGCTGTGCAGAGAGACCTGGGTGTGCTAGTGCATTAGTCGCAAAAAGTTGGTTTACAGCTGCAACAGGTGATTAAGAAGGCAAATGGAATTTTGTCCTTCATTGCTAGAGGGATGGAGTTTAAGACTAGGGAGGTTATGTTGCAATTGTATACGGTGTTAGTGAGGCCACACCTGGAGTATTGTGTTCAGTTTTGGTCTCCTTACCCGAGAAAGGACGTACTGGCACTGGAGGGTGTGCAGAGGAGGTTCACTAGGTTAATCCCAGAGCTGAAGGGGTTGGATTATGAGGAGAGGTTGAGTAGACTGGGACTGTACTCATTGGAATTTAGAAGGATGAGGGGGGATCTTACAGAAACATATAAAATTATGAAGGGAATAGATAGGATAGATGCGGGCAGGTTGTTTCCACTGGCGGGTGAAAGCAGAACTAGGGGTATAGCCTCAAAATAAGGGGAAGTAGATTTAGGACTGAGTTTAGGAGGAACTTCTTCACCCAAAGGGTTGTGAATCTATGGAATTCCTTGCCCAGTGAAGCAGTTGAGGCTCCTTCATTAAATGTTTTTAAGCTAAAGACAGATAGTTTTTTGAAGAATAAAGGGATTAAGGGTTATGGTGTTCGGGCCGGAAAGTGGAGCTGAGTCCACAAAAGATCAGACATGATCTCATTGAACGGCGGAGCAGGCTCGAGGGGCCAGATGGCCTACTCCTGCTCCTAGTTCCTATGTTCTTATCATTGTTCATGCTCCATGTACCTCCTCCAATCTGACTTCATTTAACTCTATCTGCATTTCCTTCTCCCTCATCCAGTTTATCCTGAAACGCGTTGATGTTCTTTGTCTCAGCTATTCTCTGTGGCAGAGTTTCATATACTAACACTCTCTGGGTAAGGACTTTCTTCTTAATTCCCTACTAGATTTATTGGTGACTTGATGGTCTCCAGACAAGAGGAAACATCCTTACGTCTATCCTATCAAATCCCTCAATAATTTCTAGGGCCCTCCGTCAGGTCTAGATTTTAAAAAAATGGTTCCAACCTGTTCCTGGTAAGCATAATTTCTCCATTCTGGTATCATCCCTGTAAATCATTTTTGTAACTTCTCCAATGCTTCTATATCATTTTTATAATACGGAGACCAGAACTGTGTGCATGGTACTCCAAGTGGGAGAAAGTAAGTACATGATGTACGACAGTGCTGAGGTAATGACTTACCCGTGACTTTTGTCCCTATAACTAGAGGTAATGGGATTTCATCTGGGAGATCTTTGTACTGGGACAGCTCCGTCACTTTCCTCTGTTGCAGGAGTCTGATCTTCTGCCGCTTGTGTTGCAAGGCCGACCGCTCTTCCGCAAAGAATGCTGCCGAACATCTGCGATACAGGAGATCGGGTTACAACAGCATGCCAGGTATGGCATCTACCCACCGGCTGTAATTGCCACTTTAATGATTGAACTAACATTTTCACATGGGACATAATCCTGTGCGAGATGTTGGGACCACACAATGATTTTTGGACCCAGAGCACCATTCCACCAATGCTGTCGGTGGGTTCATGTTAGCAATAGGTTTATTGGATAGCTTGGGATTAAATCAAGTTGGATCATCTAATTCGAACCCATTAAATGTCAGGTTTCCACCTTCTTTGTATGTGTGTGTGTGCGCGCGTGCCACACCTAGTCTTCGCCCTTCTCAATTGCTTTTCCCTCCTTCTTTTGCTGTATTCATTCATGGGGTGGGGGGTGTCGCTGGTTGGGCCAGCATTTATTGCCCAGGACTTTAAGAGTCAACCACATTGCCATGGAGTCACATATAGACCAGACCAGATAAGGGCGGCAGATTTCCTTACATAAAGAACATTAATGAACCAGATCGGTTTTTACGACAATCGATAATGGTTTCACGATCATTAGACTTTTAATTCTAGATTTTTATTCAATTTAAATTTCACCATCTGCAGCGGTGGGATTCGAACCCGGGCCCCCAGAACATTACCCTGGGTCTCTCGATTACTAGTCCAGTGCCTTTGCTTGCCCACCTGACAATTTGTTTTTACTGCTATTTGCCAATGCAACTGAAGGCGAGAAAAGTTTTACAGCATCAGGCCTCAGGCATTCAACTGAGTGAAGGCTGCATCTTTTATCCCAGAATGTCAGGAATGTGGTGAGGAAAAGCTGGCACACAGCTGGATGCCTACAGGATGAAGGGAAGGATTCCTCTAGCTGCTGATTAGGATTGCTGGAGTTAAGAGGAATGGGGGGGGGGGGGGGGGGGGGATTTCATAGAAATGTATAAAATTCTAACAGGACTGGTCAGGGTAGATACAGGAAGGATGTTCCTTATGGTGGGTGTGTCCAGAAGCAGGGGTCACAGTCTGGGGACACAGGATAGACCATTTAGGACAGAGATGAGGAAATTTCTTCACCCAGAGAATGGTGAGCCTGTGGAATTCGTTACCACAGGAAGTAGTTGAGGCCAAACCATTCTATGTTTTCAAGAAGCAGTTAGATATGAATATAGAACATTACAGCGCAGTATACGCCCATCGGCCCTCGATGTTGCGCCGACCGTGTAACCCCTCTAAAGCCCATCTACACTATTCCCTTATCATCTATATGCCTATCCAATGACCATTTGAATGCGTTTAGTGTTGGCGAGTCCACTACTGTTGCAGGCAGGGCATTCCACGTCCTTACTACTCTCGGAGTAAAGAACCTACCTCTGACATCTGTCCTGTATCTATCTCCCCTCAATTTAAAGCTGTGCCCCTCGTGCTAGACATCACCATCCGAGGAAAAAGGCTCTCACTGTCCACCCTATCTAATCCTCTGATCATCTTGTATGCCTCAATTAAGTCACCTCTTAACCTTCTTCTCTCTAACGAAAACAGCCTCAAGTCCCTCAGCCTTCCCTCATAAGTTCTTCCCTCCATACCAGGCAACATCCTGGTCTTACAACACCAGGTTAAAGTCCAACAGGTTTGTTTGGAATCACTAGCTTTCGGAGCACAGCTCCTTCATCAGGTGAGAAACCAGGATTAGGCTGCTGAGTTGGGATGATCAGCCATGATCATAATGAATAGTGGATCAGGCTCAAAGGGCCGAATGGCCTCCTCCTGCTCCATTTTCTATGCTACTCTCCCATGATGGGTGTGGATGTCTCTGGATAGACACAGGAGATCCTGAAGGGGGAGGGTGAACAGCCAGAGATTGTAGTACACATAGGTACTAACGACATAGGCAGGAAGAGTGATGAGGTCCTGCAGAAGGAGTTCAGGGAGTTGGGCAGTAAACCAAGAAGCAGGAACTCTAGGGTTGTAATCTCAGGATTACTCCCTGTGCCACGTGACAGTGAGGCAAAAAATAGGAGGCTAGTGCAGCTAAACACGTGGCTAAACTGGTGGTGTAGGAGGGAGAGTTTCAGATTTCAGGACGATTGGGATCTCTTCCGGGGCAGGTGGGATCTGTCACAAGTAGGCTTACATTAACACTGCAATGACGTTACTGTGAAAAGCCCCTAGTCGCCACATTCCGGCGCCTGTTCGGGTACACAGAGGGAGAATTCAGAATGTCCAATTCACCCAACAGCACGTCATTTCGGACTTGTGTGAGGAAACCGGAGCACCCGGAGGAAACCCACACAGACACGGGAAAACGTGCAGACTCCATGCAGCCAGTGGCCCAAGCCGGGAATCAAACCTGGGACCCTGGAGCGGTGAGGCAACAGTGCTAATCACTGTGCTACTATGCCATACTGTGGACCAATGTACAACATTAGCAGACCTCCAACACCACACCTGTATCCAGTGAGGATTAGATAATTACGGCCAGACCCTCTGTTATTTCCTCCCTGGTTTCTTAACAGCCTGGGGTAGGTACATTTCATCTGAAACTGGTGATCTATCCAATGTCAAGGATGCTAATTTCCTTCATACTTTTTCTCTCCCTATGTTTATCGCATCCAATATTTCCACTCCTCCGCCTCCTCAACTACAATGTCTGCATTGTCCCCATCTTTTGTGAACACAGAGAAAATCTTTTTTGGACTTTTGTGGTCCTACTCTCTCTTTAGTTATCCTCCTACTCTTAATGTATCGGTACGTTAAGGAGACATTAAGGGAGGTAATGGTGTAGTGTTATTGTCACTGGACTGTAATCCAAAGGCCCAGGTAATCCTCTAGGACCCAAATTCAAATCTCAATGAGGCAAATGGTGATAGCGGAATTCAATAAAAATCCAAAACTAAAAATGTAATGATGACAATGAAACCATTGTGGATTGCTGTAAAAAGGAAAACACCTCTGGCTGATTAACATCCTTCCTTTAGGGAAGGAAATCCTCAAATTTTCAGATGGAAATCTGCCATCCTTTTTGTTGCATAAATTTAGAGTACCCAATTATTTTTTCCAATTAAGGAGCAATTCAGCGTGGCTAATCCACCTACTCTGCACATTTTTGGGTTGTGGGGGTGAAACCCACGCAGACACGGGGAGAATGTGCAAACTCCACACGGACAGTGACCCAGGGCCGGGATTCGAACCTGGGTCCTCAGCGTCATAGTCTCAGTGCTAACCACTGCGCCACCAAGCTGCCCTTGAAACCCGTCATCCTTACCTGTTCTCCAGATTCACAGAAATGCAGTTGACTCTTAACTGCCCTCTGAAATGGCCACTCGGTCCAAGGGACCATCCAATTAGGGATGAGCAATAAATATTTGCCAACTGGCAACACCCACATCCTAGAAATGAATTTTAAAAATCTCCTCGATTTTGCTTGCCAATACATTATTAAATCCAATACACTCCTGGCTGGTCTCCCACATGCTACCCTCCATAAACTTGGTCATCCAAAATTCTGCTGCAGTCGTCTTAACTCAAGTCCTTTCCCCCAACACCCCTGTGCTCATGGACATACACGGACTCCCAGTCAAGAAATGTCTCAATTTTAAAATACTCATCCTTATTTTCAAATCTCTCCATGGCCCTGCTCCTCCCCATCTTGGTCATCCTCTTTAGTCTACAACTCAGTTATCCTTCTTCACCCTATTCTGGCCGGTTGAGGCATCCTTGATTTTCTATGCTCCACTATTGGTGGCCATGTCTTCAGCTGCCTAGAGCCAAAGCTCTAAAATCCCTCTCTGCAACTCTGTCTCTATCTCTCCTGTTTTAAGATAGTCCCATTTCCTGAGGGATACTTTAATTTACAATATTCCTAGGAAGTGCCTTGCTTATCACATAAACAGCGCTATACAAGTGGTTATCGTGGCTATTATTTTAAAAGCAAAGTGTAGACCACCTTAACTTGCGAGCACCACTGAATAGAGAAAACCACATTCAAGACTTATTCGTCCTCTTGACAGAGCTGAACGCAGTGAATGTGTGGAGAACGTAGCAGCTTGATCGTTCTCGTCACAGGACAATGCATCAGGACTGTAGAATTGCAGTATGAGTAGACTAGTCAGAGATAGCGAGCTGCGTTCTCTGGAGGTTAATCAGTGAACCGGTTGAGTGCTTAAAAACAATCCAGCAGCTTTGGTGTAATTTCCTTCTCCCCCTGGCACATGTCCAATGATCAATGCCCAATTCACCACAAGGTTCCAATGGAATAGACAAGGGTCCCAAGTCCTGAAGCATTGTACCTTGTGTAGCTGCTCCCATCCTGGACACTCACCGCCTTGGTTTTCCCATTAGCCTCCTGATTTTGCCCCACTCGACTCTGGTCAACTTCCTGGTTTTTAGATTTGGGAAGGACTCCTTCAGGCACACGCAGAAATCATTATCCCCCTCGAAAAGCGGCCTAGGAAACAGAATGGATCAAATCTTACACATGTGGGGTGGGGAGGGCATAAAACGTGGAGTTTGCGGAATTAAATATTAGGAAAGTCAAATAAAAACTTACTTGTCAATATTTGAGTAAAACCACTCATAGATGCACCACTTGTGCGCCTTGGGAAGTTTCAGCAGGTTACGCAGGCGTAAGCCAATCTTCTGGGCAGCCTTCTTGTCGGGCGTTGCCAAGACTGCAGAAAGTTTCTGACGAGAGATTGTGTTTTATTGAAATTGGAAGAAAAAGCCCACGATAATTTTTAAAACAATATCATGTATAAGAAAGATGGAAGTTGAATGTTTTATGAAGTTCAAATGAACAAACAGCAAAATGTTTGAAATCTTTTTTTTTAAAAAAGGGTTTTGGTTGCACTTGACCGTTCACCCATGTGACGAGAGTTCACGATCAGCCTGGAGTAAAGGAAAGAGGCAGCAAGAGGCACATGTTACACTTTTGGAGAATCCTGGCCCCATTTCTCGTAGACAAGAGCCCAGAGGGCAAAGTACTCCCGATTGCTGACCTTGAGGCTGTGGGACGATTGCTATAAAGGAAACTACAAAACATCACTATTGTTGAAGGGCTGTTATCGTGGTGCTGCATCATACTCAGGCAACTTTAGCTTCTATCTGAGCCTGGCCAGTACCCAGTCCTAGCTTGGCCTGCTGCGGAATGGAGAAAATCAAACTCAAGGTTCCTCACAGAAACATTTACAGTACATGGTACTCTGAAAACAGGACAACACTCAAAATCTATTACCATCAGCCCTCGACATGGTTTTGGTACAACACTCTCCATCTTCCATTGTACCATTTTGACAGTATTCTGTTGCTTTGTCTGGTTGCAGTTAGGCGTCTCTGGAGTGGTGGCAAGTAGATGAGACACACTTCCCATACAATGAGGTGGGGGTTGCTGCAGGATTGACAAGGCACTTCAGTCTGCTCCGACTTACCTCTTAGCTGCTGACAAGAGAAGCACTGGCAAAGGCCTGAATGAAAGCCAGCCACCCTATCCTCTCAGCCAGGGATGGTACAAGCAGTGGAGAAACTCTTACGCTGTGAACTTTTATTTGTCACTTTTATTTAAAAAATCCTCATGCCAGGTAGTCAGTCACAAAATGTGGTTTTCTTCATAGTAAGGGAGATCGTACCTGAGGTTGCATGGCAACTCTCTGGTTCCTTTCGGAGACTTGGTATTCTGCAGCTGCCTCTCCTCCTCTTCACTCAAGAATCGACTCCTTTTTGTACTTCTTGTTGGCTGAATGAATTGAACATTTTACAAAAATGTCAGATCCCAAACACCTTGCAACACAGACACAAGAACAGATTTCTATCAATTGACGGAATTGCCCTGTATTGATAGAGTGAAATATACAGAATCTCAACAATTTCTCTCTCAAAGCCCACTGAATCACAGTGCCAACAACCTTGTTGGGGATATGGTTCCTTTGGCTTCCAACAACATGGTCATTTTCCAATGGATGAGCCAAGACAAAAAGTGAGGTCCTTCTATTCAACTATACAGGGCTTCACAGGCAGACCTGATCCAGTTCCCCGACCTGGTGTTTATACATGCAAATTCTTCTGGACAGTGATCTGTGTCAAGAAACTGAGCCAATTTTCAAATAGAGTTCTCAAAGCCATTTTGGATTAGACAGAGGATTGGACCTGGAGCTGCCTGGTTCTCACTTGGTAATGTACTCAGCTGAGATTTTACATCAGGTCATCATTCAATTCATATCCATTACAGCAGCTAGAGAGAGGTTTTACTCAATCCGCGTGGAATATAAGGACAGAGGAATCAAGCAGGCCTAATTCTGGTGGTGGAAGGAGGCAAGAGTTAATGGGGTGGCAGTATGCACACATAGAATGGAAGAAATCTAGGAGGGGAGTGATTGCAGGATACCCAAAGTTTCAGAGGGGTCTGGGGAGAACTGGAGGAGGTTCAAGAAATTAACTGCACTCATTTTGGCTTGCACTGTTTTACTCTGCAAATCCATATCAATAGAGCATCTTGAGCACACATAACCATTTCCCAGCCAGCAACTACTAAAATTGGGTTGGCTGCCTACAGTTTCCCCCCCATGTTCTTTCAAGGGAGGTGGGTGCCACTGGCAAGGCCGGCATTTGCTGTCCATCCCTAATTGCCCTGGAACTGAGTGGCATTTTAAGAGTCAACCAGATTGCTGTGGATCTGGAGTCACATGTAGGACAGACTAGGTAAGGACGGCAGATTTCCTTCCCTAAAGGACATTAGTGAACTCGATGGATTTTTCTTTTTTTTTAAAAAACGGCAATCAACAATGGTTTCATGATCATTAGACTTTTAATTCCATATTTTTATTGAATTCAAGTTTCACTATCTGCCATGCTGGGATTCAATCCCGGATCCCAGAGCATTACCCTGAGTGTCTGGATTTGGATTTGTCATGTGTACCGAGGTACAGTAAAAAGTATTATTCTGTGTACAGTCCAGATAGATCATTCCATACATAAAAACATAGGCCATACGATAGATACACAATGTAAACACATAAACACAGGCATCGGTTGAAGCATACAGGAGTTTAGGGCAGCACAGTAGTTAGCACTGCAGCTTCACAGCCCCAGGGTCGCAGGTTCGATCCCTGGCTGTGTCACTGTCTGTGTGGAGTCTGAACGTTCTCCCTGTGTCTGCGTGGGTTTCCTCCAGGTGCTCCAGTTTCCTCCCACAAGTCCTGAAAGACGTGCTGTCAGGTGAATTGGACATTCTGAATTCTCCCTCTGTGTACCAGAACAGGCGCTGGAATGTGGCAATTAGGGGATTTTCACAGTAACTTCATTGCAATATAAGCCTGCTTGTGACAATAAAGATTATTATTATTAGTAGTACTACTCAGGAGAGAGGATGTGTGAAGAGATCAGTTCAGTCCATAAGAGGGTCATTTAGGAGTCTGGTAACAGCGGGGACGAAGCTGTTTTTGAATCTGTTTGTTTGTGTTCTCAGGCTTTTGTATCTCCTGCCCGATGGAAGAAATTGAAAGAGTGAGTAAGCCGGGTGGGATGGGTTTGTGATTATGCTGCCCACTTTCCCAAGGCAGCGGGTGGTGTAGACAGAGTCAGTGGATGGGAGGCAGGTTTGTGTGATGGACTGGGCTGTGTTCACAACTCTCTAAAGTTTCTTACAGTCTTGGACTGAGCAGTTGCCATACCAGGCTGTGATGCAGCCTGGATTACTAGTTCAGTGACAATACCACTACGCCACCGCCTCCCCTGTCAGAGTGCGAAACACTTCTTCCTCCAACCCTGGAGTGGGACACAATGGAACATCATGTGGGCCCAATGTCTCCTTCAGATGATCCAGCAGCTTATCTCCCCCAGGGGAAGCAAGTCTACAAACCGGATACTCAATCTGAGCGGCATTACAGTATAGGAACCAGTGCTGATGTGCAGTTTAGGATTTAAAATATGGGGTTACCCAGTGAAAACCATGCAGATAATGAGCTTGGACTTCAAATGCTTGCATTGGGAGGAAGGAAAAACTGGAGGAAGACTAGGAACACCAGAGGTTTGACATAGTCAGAGGTCTACAGCACAGAAAAGGCCCTTCTGCGCATTGCGTCTGGCCGGTCAAAAACAACCACTTAACTTTCCTAATCCCATTTTCCAGCACTTGGAATGCCTTGGCATCGCCTTGTGTGCCTTGGCATCGCAAGTGTACATCTAAATATTTCTGAAATGTAGGGTCTCTGCCTCCATCAGCCTCAGGCAGTGAGGTCCCACCACCCTCTGGGTGAAAAGGTTTTTCCTCACATCCCCT
Organism: Scyliorhinus canicula; assembly: GCF_902713615.1. Lineage (NCBI taxonomy): Eukaryota > Metazoa > Chordata > Chondrichthyes > Carcharhiniformes > Scyliorhinidae > Scyliorhinus > Scyliorhinus canicula. The sequence goes on along the minus strand of NC_052151.1, from coordinate 16,603,951 downwards.
CTAACCCTCCTGCCCCTTACCTTAAATCTCTGCTCCCTGGTCATTGATTCGTCCACAAAGGGGAACGGTTTCTTCCTGTCTACTCTACATATGCTCTCATAATTTTATATATATCAATCATGTCCCCCCTCAGTCTCCTCTGCTCCCTGTCTATCCAATCTCACTTCATAACTAACTTTCCAGTCCAGGCCACACCCTGGTAAATCTACTCTGCACCCTTCCCAGTGCTACCACATCCCTCCTATAATGTAGATTCCAGAACTACACGCAATACTCTAGCTGTGGCCTAACCAACGTTTTATACAGTTCCAGCATTATGACCTGCTAGCTTAAAGGATTGGTATACATGCACACCAAGGTCCCTCTGATCTTGGTGCTTCTCAGGATCCTTGATTTGATTTATTTATTGTCACATGTACCGAAGTTCAGTGAAAGATATTTTTCTGCGGCCAAGGAGACGTACACAGTAGACAAAAAAGAAAATAGTAGATAGTTACAGCGAATGCGAAAAAGTATACAGTACATCTACAAATAAGTAATTATTTACAGTATGGAACAAGGGCAAAATAACAAAGCAATTACAACATAAGTAAGTGCAGCACAGGGCGTCGTGAATAGTGTTCTTACAGGGAACAGATCAGTTCGAGGGAGGGAGAGTCGTTGAAGAGTCTGGTGTAGCCAGACTCCTCCCGATTCCAAAATGGATGCCCGCAAAGAGTGTAGGGAAAATTGGTCAGCTACAAGGAACACAAGCAGGTGCAAGGTTTCCTGTGTATTAAGATTTGCAGAACCCAGACAGAACCGAAACCAATAGCCATTTACATACTAATGAGCGATCTCCAGAAACAATCAGAAACATTGAAACAATCGGGACCAAGACAGACTCCCCGGCGCCAGTGGGAGCTAGGACAAAGGCAGGCCAACGAACACCTTGGGCACGCCCAACGATCAGGGAACATAGAACGATACAGCGCAGTACAGGCCCTTCGGCCCACGATGTTGCACCGACATGGGAAGTCAAAAACTAAAGGCCATCTAACCTACACTATGCCATTATCATCCATATGCTTATCCAATAAACTTTTAAATGCCCTCAATGTTGGCGAGTGCACTACTGTTGCAGGTAGGGCATTCCACAGCCTCACCACTCTTTGCGTAAAAAACCTACCTCTGACCTCTGTCCTATATCTATTACCCCTCAATTTAAGGCTATGTCCCCTCGTGCTAGCCACCTCCATCCGCGGGAGAAGGCTCTCACTGTCCACCCTATCTAACCCTCTGATCATTTTGTATGCCTCTATTAAGTCACCTCTTAACCTTCTTCTCTCTAACGAAAACAACCTTAAGTCCATCAGCCTTTCCTCATAAGATTTTCCCTCCATACCAGGCAACATCCTGGTAAATCTCCTCTGCACCCGTTCCAAAGCTTCCACGTCCTTCCTATAATGAGGCGACCAGAACTGTACGCAATACTCCAAATGTGGCCGTACCAGAGTTTTGTACAGCTGCAACATGACCTCATGGCTCCGGAACTCAATCCCTCTACCAATAAAGGCCAGCACACCATAGGCCTTCTTCACAACCCTATCAACCTGGGTGGCAACTTTCAGGGATCTATGTACATGGACACCGAGATCCCTCTGCTCATCCACACTACAAAGAATTTTACCATTAGCCAAATAGTCCGCATTCCTGTTATTCTTTCCAAAGTGAATCACCTCACACTTCTCTACATTAAACTCCATTTGCCACCTCTCAGCCCAGCTCTGCAGCTTATCTATGTCCCTCTGTAACCTGCAACATCCTTCCACACTGTCTACAACTCCACCGACTTTAGTGTCGTCTGCAAATTTACTCACCCAACCTTCTGTGCCCTCCTCTAGGTCATTTATAAAAATGACAAACAGCAACGGCCCCAGAACAGATCCTTGTGGTACGCCACTCGTAACTGAACTCCATTCTGAACATTTGCCATCAACCACCACCCTCTGTCTTCTTTCAACTAGCCAATTTCTGATCCACATCTCTAAATCACCCTCAATCCCCAGCCTCCGTATGTTCTGCAATAGCCGACCGTGGGGAACCTTATCAAACGCTTTACTGAAATCCATATACACCACATCAACTGCTCTACCCTCGTCTACCTGTTCAATCACCTTCTCAAAGAACTCGATAAGGTTTGTGAGGCATGACCTACCCTTCACAAAACCATGCTGACTATCCCTAATCATATTATTCCTATCTAGATGATTATAAATCGTATCTCTTATAATCCTCTCCAAGACTTTACCCACAACAGACGTGAGGCTCACCGGCCTATAGTTACCGGGGTTATCTCTACTCCCCGTCTTGAACAAAGGGACCACATTTGCTATTCTCCAGTCCTCTGTCACTATTCCTGAAGCCAATGATGACATAAAAATCAAAGCCAAAGGCTCAGAAATCTCTTCCCTGGCTTCCCAGAGAATCCTAGGATAAATCCCATCAGGCCCCGGGGACTTATCTATTTTCACCTTGTCCAGAATTCCCAACACTTCTTCCCTACGCACCTCAATGCCATCTATTCTAATAGCCTGGGTCTCAGCATTCTCCTCCACAACATTATCTTTTTCCTGAGTGAATACTGACGAAAAGTATTCATTTAGTATCTCGCTTATCTCCTCAGCCTCCACACACAACTTCCCACCACTGTCCTTGACTGGCCCTACTCTTACCCTAGTTACTCTTTTATTCCTGACATATCTATAGAAAGCTTTTGGGTTTTCCTTGATCCTACCTGCCAAAGACTTCTCATGTCCCCTCCTTGCTCGTCTTAGCTCTCTCTTTAGATCCTTCCTCGCTTCCTTGTAACGATCAAGCGCCCCAACTGAAACTTCACGCCTCATCTTCACATAGGCCTCCTTCTTCCTCTTAACAAGAGATTCCACTTCTTTGGTAAACCACGGTTCCCTCGCTCTACTTTCTCCCTGCCTGACTGGTACGTACTTATCAAGAACACGCAATAGCTGTTCCTTGAACAAGCTCCACATATCCAGTGTGCCCAACCCTTGCAGCCTACTTCTCCAACCTACACATCCCAAGTCATGTCTAATGGAATCATAATTGCCCTTCCCCCAGCTATAACTCTTGCCCTGCGGGGTATACCTATCCCTTTCCATCACTAACGTAAAGGTCACCGAATTGTGGTCACTGTCTCCAAAGTGCTCACCTACCTCCAGATCTAACACCTGGCCTGGTTCATTACCCAAAACCAAATCCAATGTGGCCTCGCCTCTTGTTGGCCTGTCAACATATTGTGTCAGGAAACCCTCCTGCACACATTGTACAAAGAAAGACCCATCTAATGTACTCGAACTATATCTTTTCCAGTCAATATTTGGAAAGTTAAAGTCTCCCATAACAACTACCCTGTTACTTTCGCTCTTTTCCAGAATCATCTTCGCCATCCTTTCCTCTACATCCCTAGAACCTATATGGCCTATAGAAAACTCCCAACAGGGTGACCTCTCCTTTCCTGTTTCTAACCTCAGTCCATACTACCTCGGAAGAAGAGTCCCCATCTAGCATCCTTTCCGCCACCGTAATACTGTCCTTGACTAGCAGCGCCACACCTCCCCCTCTTTTTCCCCGTTCTCTGAGCTTACTAAAACACCTAAATCCCGAAACCTGCAACAACCATTCCTGTCCCTGCTCTATCCATGTCTCTGAAATGGCCACAACATCGAAGTCCCAGGTACCAACCCATGCTGCCAGTTCCCCTACCTTATTTCGTATACTCCTGGCATTGAAGTAGACACACTTCAAACCACCTACCTGAACACTGGCACCCTCCTGCGAAGTCAAATCTGTGCTCCTGACCTCTATACTCTCAATCTCCCGTACCCCAAAACTACAATCCAGGTTCCCATGCCCCTGCTGAATTAGTTTAAACCCCCCCTAACAAATCTCCCCCCCAGGATATTGGTGCCCCTCAGGTTCAGATGTAGATCATCCTGTCTATAGAGGTCCCACCCTCCCCAGAAAGAGCCCCAGTTATCCAGAAATCTGAATCCCTCCCGCCTGCACCATCCCTGTAGCCATGTGTTTAATTGCTCTCTCTCCCTATTCCTCGTCTCACTATCTCGTGGCATGGGCAACAACCCAGAGATAACAACTCTGTTTGTTCTCGCTCTGAGCTTCCATCCTAGCTCCCTAAAGGCCTGCCTGACATCCTTGTCCCCTTTCCTACCTATGTCGTTAGTGCCAATGTGGACTACGACTTGGGGCTGTTCCCCCTCCCCCTTAAGGACCCGGAAAACACGATCCGAGATATCACGTACCCTTGCACCTGGGACGCAACATACCAAACGTGAGTCTCTCTCGCTCCCACAAAATCTCCTATCTGTGCCCCTGACTATTGAGTCCCCAATTACTAATGTTCTACTCCTTTCCCCCCTTCCCTTCTGAGCAACAGGGACAGACTCCGTGCCAGAGGCCCGTACCCCATGGCTTACCCCTGTTAAGTTCCCCCCCCCACAAGTATCCGAAACGGTATACTTGTTACTAAGGGGAACGACCACAGGGGATCCCTGTACTGACTGCTTACCCCCAGCCCCTCTCACCGTCACCCATCTATCTTTATTCTTTGGCGTAACTACCTCCCTGAAGCTTCTATCTATGACCCCCTCTGCCTCCCGAATGATCCGAAGTTCATCCAGCTCAAGCTCCAGGTCCCTAACACGGTTTTTGAGGAGCTGGAGTTGGGTGCACTTCCCACAGATGAAATCAGCAGGGACACTGACGGCGTCCCTCACCTCAAACATTCTGCAGGAGGAGCATTGTACTGCCTTCCCTGACATCACCTCTAGATTTAAAAAAAAAACAAGAAAAAGAAAAAAAGAGCTTACCTGATAATCCCTCAAACCCTGCTCCTGCTGAAAGGTAAGCAAATTTAAAGGCACTCACTCACCTTCACGACAGGCCCCTGCTCCCGCTTCCCAACGACCGTGGCTTTTTTTTTGGTTAGAGGAGGAGGTAGGGTGGGAAACACTGACAAAGTGTTTTGGGTTTAACTGTCACTTGATAACAGCCCCTCCACAAACCACCTTCAAATTAGGCTGACCGCACTGCACGTATGCAAATTTCCCCAGAACAGCTGATCAGTAGCTCTGCTCAGCTGCCCTCTGCTGGATGCTTGCCTTCATTCAAACTCCTCAGGTCTCCTTCGCAGGTACACCTTCAAATTAGGCTGACCGCACTGCACATATGCAAATTTCCCCAGAACAGCTGATCAGTAGCTCTGCTCAGCTGCCCTCTGCTGGATGCTTGCCTTCATTCAAACTCCTCAGGTCTCCTTCGCAGGTACACCTTCAAATTAGGCTGACCGCACTGCACGTATGCAAATTTCCCCAGAACAGCTGATCAATAGCTCTGCTCAGCTGCCCTCTGCTGGATGCTTGCCTTCATTCGAACTCCTCAGGTCTCCTTCGCAGGTACACCTTCAAATTAGGCTGACCGCACTGCACGTATGCAAATTTCCCCAGAACAGCTGATCAGTAGCTCTGCTCTGCTGCCCTCTGCTGGATGCTTGCCTTCATTCAAACTCCTCAGGTCTCCTTCGCAGGTACACCTTCAAATTAGGCTAACCACACTGCACGTATGCAAATTTCCCCAGAACAGCTGATCAGTAGCTCTGCTCTGCTGCCCTCTGCTGGATCCAGTATTGGAGAAAATCGATGAGAACGATTGAGACCTGGTCCAATTAATTGGGACCACGTCCGGGGTCCGCCCAAAAGGGCGCAAAACCCTTGGGACCTATAAGATAGTGTCCCCAAGTTCAGTTCGCTCTCTTGGCAGCTCTCAAAGAACTCTTGAATGTGGCTCTCAGCGAGGAGAGACCTGCCTAGCAGCTGCATCAAGTCTCAAGTCAACGCACGCTACGAGATAGACGCTCCTAGCTACTATTCCGTACCAGTTTGAAGGCAGCAGAATCAGAACCAGACAAAGGCCATTGTTCCTCTGACCTGGTGGGCCATTTGAAGCTAAGTATAGGCTTTTAGTAGCAGTGATAGTTTAGTAAGTAGAGTTTATGCATGAGTAGGGATTGACTGTGTGTATAATAAATGTGTATTGATTTGAAACTTACTAACTAGTGTATTGAGTTATTGATCAGCACTTGGCCTTGAACCTCGTGGTAGTATCAGAAAGATACCTGGCGACTCTAGAGCAAAGGTTATTAAAAGAGAGCAATTAAGTGAAAGCACACCGAGCAACATTTATTGGCAAACTCTGACGAGACTCGACTTAGAAGTGGCCCCACCACTCCGAGAGAACCCAAAATTTGAATTAGAATCCAATTGGAAACAGAAATAACCTGTAGCCATGCTGGCCACGCAAAATGGACACTGAGCCAAACTAAAATGGAAGACAGAAGGAAAAGCCTGTTTAGTGAGAACAGACAGCCTGCTCTCAACTAATTAGCATTTTGCAAGCAGCAAAACCCGTTTCTGGCCAGGTGCAAGATCTCCAAGCCAAAGGTGTTAATGGCAAAGCGCTTAGCATTTTGATGAGGCAGCCCAGATCCAGGCACAAACAATGGCAACATTTCCATCTCAATGTAGCACTTAATTGGTTGTGCAGACAGGATGGCACCTGAGTAACGAATATCGAAACCACCCCCCAACATCGAGGGAAGCCCCCGCATTGGAGGATTTCAAAGGTAACCGTTTGGAAACGCTCCAATCGGTACCGAAAGGTAGAGCCCGCCTAGAAGGGGGCAAGGACATTAGAGAGGGGTATAAAAGCAAATTCCCCACAGAGCCCGGTCTGTTAAACTCGTGCTCCGGCTCTGACTGACATCTTGCATCCTGACTCCAGCCGTTGAGCACCAGCCGCCGAAACCGTAAGTTCAACGCTCGCTACGCGATCCAAGCCCACTAGACTCCCAAGTACCAGAACGCTTGCTGAAGGCTGCAGTACAAGACCAGGACGAAGGCCTCGTTCTCTGACCTTGCCTGTTCCTGTTAGATAAGTATTCTGTTCACTTAAGTTTAGTTATAGCTTAGTCTCTTAGTGTGTGCATGAGTATTTATTATAACTGTATAATAAATATTGATCGTTTGAACCTTACTAATCGGTGTATCGTCTTTATTACTTTGAACTTGACCTTGGAATACTTGTGACGGTGTCTATACGGCACCTGGCGACTCCAGAGCTGAATAAATACATAGAACAGAGCCTAGTAGTGTTAAGCACACGTCGAATTCGGAGGCGTGTTAATACACTCCAATAAACGCGTTTTACGCCCAAAGTAAAACGTGCAACAAACCACAAGTGTTTAAGCAGTTCTGATCAATCCTCCAGAATTCGGAAGTGTATTAATGCATGCGGACTAACAGGGATATAAGGAAGTGTGTTAATGCATGCGTAACTAACAGGGATATAAGGAAGTGTGTTAATGCATGCGTAACTAACAGGGATAAAAGGAAGTGTGTTAATGCATGCGTACTAACAGGGATATAAGGAAGTGTGTTAATGCATGCGTACTAACAGGGATATAAGGAAGTGTGTTAATGCATGCGTACTAACAGGGATATAAGGAAGTGTGTTAATGGATGCGTACTAACAGGGATATAAGGAAGTGTGTTAATGCATGCGTACTAACAGGGATATAAGGAAGTGTGTTAATGCATGCGTACTAACAGGGATATAAGGTAAAACTGATAGATTTTGTTGCGAAAAACTGTCGGGAGTTTGTATTCCGGAAATTAGCGAAAGCCGTACCCGTGTTTGCAGCACCGCTTTATTATCCCTTGTTCCAAATTTAAAGAGAACCCTCAGACATAGGAAAAATGGCAATGAAGGCAATGGAACGCCTCATGAACCCTCAAGAATTTGTGGTCGCAGCGACCAGCAGAGTAGGACAGTGTCCCGTTTGGGAAGATTAGATAAGGAAGTACCTCAAAGGGAAGGGATGGCCCCTTTGGAGCGAATTTTGTGCAAATGAGGAAACAGGTCCCGGGAGTATAGGACATACTTGGTGGGAGAACCTGACAGAGATCCACAAGAAGAGCTTGGGAAAAGCTCGCAAGCCGATGGCAATCGTGTCCTGTCTGGCACAATTGCGAGGCACAGAGGAGGTCGTTAGGACGCTCCGTAAAGAGATAGATGAGAGAAATAGGCTGAGTAAAGTTGATGTAAGCGAAGTAGAGAAGGAGAACAGAGAGTTAAAAGGGAGGTTGGCAGCAAAAGACAGAGAGGTGGATGATGCCAAGAGGGCACACCAGTCTTGTCTGGCGCACTTAAGCAGCTTCCAGACCCAGTACGACAAGGCCTACCAGGACACACAACGTGCGGTCCTGGTACGACAAGAAACAGAACAGCAGGTAGAGGCACTGCAGAAGCAGTGCAGTGATTTAAAAGCAGCCCTACGAGCACTCCATGCTTCCACAACGGAACAAAGGCAGAGCTCAGTAGACCATGCAAAGTGCCGGAAGCAGATTGCAGAGTTGCAATCTCTGCTTTCAGTTCAGAACGGATTTCAAAGCACATTCGGATCCCAATTAGACCAGGAAAACGGCCCTGATTGGCAAGAGTTAAATGAAACAGCCCATAGGTACGTGCATGGAACATGTGTGCCGGAGAAGCCCCAGAAAAGAAGAGCACCCCAAGCCCCCACAGAGCAGATAGAACACACCCCCATGAATCCGGTAACCACACACCGCAGAGCCGCAGTAGAAGGAGACACGGATTTCCTGTATACAACCCCCTTAACCGTGACCCAATTACGGGGCGCGTGCAAGAAAATCACACCGTTCCTCCCCACTTCAGACCCCCACCAATTCTTTGTAAAAGTTAAACAGCAGGCCACCATGTATGGCCTGGACGAGCGAGAGCAAGTGAAGCTTACAGTTTTGAGCCAAGATCCTTCCATAGTAGCAGCCCTTCCCGACCCACAGAATGTAGGAGGAGGCACCCTGCAGAGATGCACACAGCGATCCTTGACGCGATCGGCTATAACCGAGGAGACCCAGTAGAAGGCCTGAATAAATGCAGGCAAAAGAAAACAGAGCACCCCACAGCGTTTGCTGGACGCTTGTGGATTCATTTCACGGCAGTTTTCGGAGACTTAGCCCGCGCCCATTTGTCCTCAGACAACATGGCAAAATGGACTCGAATCCTGATCTCTCATGCAACAGAGGCAGGACAGAGAGCTTGCGCGAATTATGACCCCTCAGATGAGGCCCACAACGAAAAATGGGTTTTAAAAAGGTTGTCCCGCGCTTTGGAGCAATCCGTGCACAATAAAACCGCATTTAGGAAACCCGATGAAGAGCAGGAAGATGCAGACATGCATGCAATTAAAGCGCACCAGAACCCCGCATGGATAAATGAAGGTAGGAACAGCCCACCCCTGAAATCGCAAGAGTGTTACAACTGTGATCAATTAGCACGAGAGTGCAACGCACCACAAAAGCCACAGAGAGCCCAACAGACAGGCACCCTAAATAGGAATAGGACAAAGCCTATTCACAGTGTTAGCGCCCGTTCAGACCAGGGAGACATGAACAGCACAGACGGACGGTGTTCGGGCTTCCCAACTTGGGTCTGCGAAACCCTTTGGGATAGGTCCGGCCGACCGGTCGTTGCAGCAAAATACAGGGTCAGCCCGTTGAATTTCTTTGGGACACAGGAGGGTCTCGCACCACACTTAATTCCTCCACTATGTTTCAGAAGGACACATGGCCCACTAAAGACACCATCACCCTCAGTGACTTCACAGGCCACTCACAGCAGGGACACATCACAGCCCCTGTATCCATTCAGATTGGCAATATAACGACCAAACACCCCATAGTTTTAGTTGATCTGCCCCACACAGCAGAACACATTTTGGGAATCGATTTTATGAGCTCCCACAACCTTTCATTCGATCCAGTAAACAAATGTGTCTGGAGAATGGCAAAAACAGCAAGAGCCACTGCCACGCTCACAGTAGGAGATTATGCTAATAGGATCAGCGCAGTAGGCAAATACTGGTTTGACCCGAGTACAATTAGCACAGACAAGCAGGTTAGGGCAGTTCTGCAGGAACACAGCAGCATTTGCACATCATAAGCACGACTGTGGCAGGATGGCTGGCTCACTGCAGATTACAGGTCCTGACCCCAGACCCCAGAAACAGTACGGATTTCCCCAGGAAGCAGAGGGAGAAATCTCAAAAGTTATAGACAGCTTATTAGAACAGGGTGTACTAAGATCAGTAGCCTCCACTAATAATGCCCCGATTTGGCCAGTAAGAAAACCCGATGAAAAATGAAATGAAAATCGCTTATTGTCACGAGTAGGCTTCAATGAAGTTACTGTGAAAAGCCCCTAGTCGCCACATTCCAGCGCCTATCCGGGGAGGCTGGTACGGGAATCGAACCGTGCTGCTGGCCTGCTTGGTCTGCTTTAAAAGCCAGCGATTTAGCCCAGTGAGCTAAACCAGGCCATGGATCATGGCGACTGACCATTGATTACCGGGAACTCAACAAAGTCACCCCAGAAGGAGCCCCCACTGTAGCCACAAGTCCCGAGACTATGCTCAAGCAGGGACTCCATTCACGATACTTTATGGTTTTGGACGTTAGCAACGGATTCTGGTCCATTCCATTGGCTAAAGCGTGCCAGTATAAATTTGCATTCACTTTTAAAGATCAGCAATACACGTGGACATGCCTTCCACAAGGATTCCACAACTCCCCCTCCGTTTTCCACAGTCAGCTGGCAAATGGTTTAGCTAAGATTGCAGAGTTTGGTTATTAGTTTTGTCGGGATAATGGTGTTGAAGGCGGAGCTGTAGTCAATGAACAGCAGTCTCACGTAGGTGTCCTTGTTGTGGAGGTGTTCAAGTTTTGATTGTAGACAACATTTGCTGTGGACCGGTTGCGATGATAGGCAAACTGCAATGGATCAAAACCGTCTGGGAGGCTGGCATTGATCTGCCTCATGACTAGTCCGCTCGAAGCATTTCATGATGACAGATATCAGGGCCACCGGTCGGTAGCCGGTTGAGGCACGCTACCTTGTTCTTCTTTGGTACTGGTATTATGGTGGTCTTCTTCATGGAGGTGGGAACCTCGGAACGAAAAAGTGAGGTGTTGAAGGTGTCTACGAATACACACTAGCTGGTCTGTGCAGGCTCCGTGTGCTCGCCCAGGTTCCCCATCGGGGCTAGTCACTTTCCACAGGTTCACTTTCAAGATGGCAGCTCTTACGTCTGAGGCTGTAATAGTGGGTATGGGTCTGTCCAGGGCTATTGAGGCGGGTGGCAACGAGGTAATGGCTGACTGTTCAAAGCGGGCATATAATTTGTTCAGTTTATCGGGGAGGGATGCTCCAGCACCAGAGATTCCGCCTGGCCTTGCTTTGTAGCCTGTGATCTCGTGCAAGCCCTACCATAGATGTCGTGGGTTTGTATCGTTGGCCTGGGACTCTAATTTGTCTTTTGGCATCCCTTTATGTACGTCATACTTGGATTTCTTTTATAGGAACCTGCCATTTATCATGTATTCCTTTGCCTTGTTTGTCCTGCCTCAGTGCATCACCTCACATTTATCTGGATAGAATTCCATTTGCCACTGATCAGCTCATCTGACCAACCACAAACAGCAAGGGCTCCAACACTGATCCCTGCGGGACCCCACTGAACATGTCCATCACCCTCTGCTTCCTGCCACTCAACAATTTTGGGTCCAATTTGCCAAGTTTTCTTGGATCCCATGGGCTCTTACCTTCACTATCAGTCTCCCATGTGGGACCTAATTAAAAACTTGAAGTCAAGTGGACGGTGTCAAATGCATTGCCCTCCTCTACACACCTGGTCACATCTTTGAAAAGTTCAATCAAGTTGCTGACTGTTCTTGAGTAATCCCTGCCTCTCCAAATTTACATTAATTCTATTCTTCAGAATTGTTTCCAATAGCTTTCCCACCACTGAGGTTAGACTGACTGGCCTGTAGTTTCCTGGTTTATCCCTTCCTCCCTTCTTGAATAATGGTACATTGGCTATCCTCCATTCCTCTGGCACCTCTCCTGTGGCCAGAGAGGAATTGAGAATTGGCTATTTCCTCCTTTGCCTCACTCAACTGCCTGGGATACTTTTCATCTGGCCCTGGAGATTTGTGCCAGACCACTCAGAACCTCCTACCTGCTGTGTGCTCTGTTTCACAGAGACCGTGCCATACAACCTGAAGGCTTCTCAATTCATTGGGCGGACCGCACCGCGTCATCAGGCAAAGTGAAGGGTGGAGGGGTTTGATTCCTCATCAACTCTTCCTGATGTGGCGACCCACTGCTCTCTGGACCTGGAATGCCTGACCGTGAAGTGCCACCCATACTGCCACCCGTACTGTCTTCCACGCGAGTTCACTTCAGCCATTATCACAGCGGTCTGCATCCCACCCCAGTGTTACGAGCCAGGATTTAGAAAACCCCAAAGTGTATCATGGAGTTCACCTGACCCACAACGTTTAATAGATTGTGGTATGGGGAGCACACGGCCCACTCTACAGGTGTGGTACAGCAGAAATGGAAAAGTATTTTTTAAAGCAAAACAATGTTTATTCTATGAACTCAAGTTTACCTTTTTAAAACATACAGTGAACATCTTAGCAACCATCAATTCAAATACAACCCCCAAAGACTAAAACACTAAGTAATCCTTTAAGCTTTCCTTTTAACATCCATACTACTTAAAAACAAAACCCTTAACAGAAGCACATTAGGTTTACATTCACAAATGAGAACATTTATAATTCTGAATTCACCAAATGATCAAGAGATAGTCTTTTGATGGCAGTGAGAACAGCAGTACACCTGCTTGGTCTGGCTTCAGCTCCAACACTGAAAACAAAACCAAAACACACCCTGCAACAAACAGCCTAAAATGAAAGTAAAAAGCTGACAAACAGCCCAGCGCCACCCACTCTCTGACATCACTGCAGTAGTAAACACCCATTTCTTAAAGGTACTCTCGCTACAGATATTTATATACATACCCATTTATAAACACCCATTTCTTAAAGGTACTCTCACATGACACCAGGCAGAGGTGAAGAAGGCGCTGGACGAACTGTACAGTTATAAATAACTACAAAACAGAACACCCAAACAAGAACAAAGAACAAAGAAACGTACAGCACAGGAACAGGCCCTTTGGCCCTCCAAGCCTGCGCCGACCATGCTGCCCGTCTAAACTAAAATCTTCTACACTTCCGGGGTCCGTATCCCTCTATTCCCATCCTATTCATGTATTTATCAAGATGACCCTTAAACGTCGCTATCGACCCTGCTTCCACCATCTCCTCCGGCAGCGAGTTCCAGGCACCCACTACCCTCGGTGTAAAAAAATTTGCCTTGGAGGCGATATTCATTGTACCGGGGACTTCAACCAAGACAACCTCACGAGTGTACTACCAAAATTCAACCAGCACATCTCCTGTTCCACCAGGGGCGACAAGAGTCTTGACCACTGCTACTCTAAAATCAAGGGTCCCTACCGTTCCATCCCTCGACCGCACTTTGGGAAATCAGACCATAAGACTCTGCTCCTTCTCCCAGCATACAAGCAGAAACTCAAGCGGGAGAATCCAGCTAAGAAGGTCGTGCAGTGCTGGTCCGAGGAAACAGAAGAGCTCCTACGTGACTGCTTGGAGACAGTGGACTGGTCCATATTTAAGAACTCAGTGACCAACTTAAATGAATATGCCACCACCGTCAAAGACTTCATCAGCAAATGTGTGGACGACTGCATGCTAAAGAATTCCGTATGTACATTCCCCAACCGGAAACCATGGCTCAATCGCGAGATTGACTCCCTACTGAAGGACAGGTCTGAGGCGTTCAAGTCAGGAGACACTGCCTTATACAAGAAATCCAGGTACGACCTCTGCAAAGCTATCCAAGATGCCAAGAGAATATCAGACCAAGCTAGAGTCACAGACTAGCGTTACAGACACTCGCCGGTTGTGGCAAGGCCTAAACAACATAATGGGTTACAAAGTGAAGCAGTATCTCCGGCAGCAGCGTACCCCTCCCCAATGAGCTCAACAAATTCTATGCTCGGTTAGAGCACAAAACCAACAATCTGCTGTTGACTGCCCCAGCAGCCCATAACACACCCATACCACCATCACAGCTTCCAAAGTCAGTTCGGCTTTCCTGAAAGTGAACCCTCAGAAGGCGATGGGTCCAGACGGGATCCCTGGTCGTGCATCAAGAGCCTGCGCGGACCAGCTAGCAGATGCATTCACGGACATCTTTAACCTGTCCCTACTCCGCTCTGAGGTTCCCTTCAAGAAGACCATCATACCGGTGCCAAAGAAGAACCAGGCAACATGCCTCAATGACTACCATCCGGTGGCCCTGACTTCAGTTGGAATGAAGTGCTTCGAGAGGTTGATCATGAAGCGCATCACCTCCATCCTCCCAGAACGCCTTGATCCACTGCAATTCACATACCACCGCAACCAGTCCACAGCAGACGCCATCTCCCTGGCCATACACTCATCCCTAGAGCATCTCGACAAGGACTCCTACATCAGACTCCTATTTATTGACTACAGCTCCGCCTTCAACACCATAATCCCAGCCAAGCACATGTCAGAGCTCCAAAACCTAGGACATGGCTCCTCACTCTGCAACTGGATCCTCGAATTTCTAACACATAGACCATAATCAGTAAGAATAAACAACAACACCTCCTCCACAATAGTCCTCAATACCGAGGCCCCGCAAGGTTGCATACTTAGCCCCTACTATACTCCTTGTACACACACGACTTTGTGGAAAAATCTGGTTCCAACTCCATCTACAAGTTTGCTGATGATACGACCATAGTAGGCCGAATCTTGAATAACGACGAGTCAGCATACAGGAGGGAGATTGAGAACCTAGTGGAGTGGTGAAGCGACAACAATCTCTCCCTCAATGCCAGCAAAACTAAAGAGCTGGTCATAGCCCTATCAGCATCAACAGGGCTGAGGTGGAGGTGGTTAGCAGTTTCAAATTCCATGGGGTACACATCTACAAATATCTGTCCTGGTCCACCCACGTCGACGCTACCACCAAGAAAGCACAATAGCACCTATACTTCCTTAGGAACCTAAGGAAATTCGGCATGACCACATTAACTCATACCAACTTTTATAGGTGCATCATAGAAAGCATCCTATCTGGCTGTATCTGGCTGTATCTGGCAACTGCTCAGCCCAAGACCACAAGAAACTTCAGAGAGTCGTGAACACCGCCCAGTCCATCACACGAACCTGCCTCCCATCCATTGACTCCATCTACACCTCCCGCTGCTTGGGGAAAACGGGCAGATAAAGACCCCTCCCACCTGGCTTACTCACTCTTCCAACTTCTTCCAATGGGCAGGAGATACAAAAGTCAGAGAACACCCACGAACGGACTCAAAACAAAGCTTCTTCCCCACTGTTACCAGACTCCTAAATGACCTCTTATGGACGAACCTGATTAACACAACGCTCCTGTATGCTTCATCCGATGCCGGTGTCTATGTATTTACATTGTGTACCTTGTGTTGCCCTATTATGTATTTTCTATTCTTTTCACGTACTTAATCTGTTGAGCAGTTCGCAGAAAAATACTTTTCATTGTACCTCGGTACACGTGACAATAAACAAAAAACAAAACAAAACAGATCGTGGGGGTTAGGTTGAGACCGTGTCCACTGTGGACAGTCTTCGGGGTTCTGGACTTTCCGGAGCTTCTTGAGGGGAAGAGACGCCTTGGCCATCGCTTCTCTTATTTTTAAAAAATAAATTTAGCGTACCCAATTATTTTTTCCAATTAAGGGGCAATTTAGTGTGGCCAATCCACCTATCCTGCACATCTTTGGGTTGTGGGGGAGAAACCCACGCAGACACGGGGAGAATGTGCAAACTCCACACGGACAGTGACCCAGGGCCGGGATTCGAACCCAGGTCCTCAGCGCCGTAGGCAACAATGCTAACCACTGTGCCACCATGCTGCCCATCACTTCTCTTATTGCCCGACGACGCCACCTAGGGCTTCAGTATGATTGGGGACTTGGCAGAATTTCTGAGAATGGAAAAGATTAAATATGCCGAGATTCAGAGGAAGGGTTTTACTCCAGATGGAAGCCATTCATTGCTTTCTTCAAAAGATCTATTTGTGGCCATGTTTGCAATATATTTGAGTGTTTTTTTATGCGTCTGTGAATTTTCTTTGCATTGTTTGGAATAAAAATATATTTCAAAACAACATGGGTTTGTCAAGGGCAAAATGTGTGGCAAATTTAATTGAGTTCTTTGACGAGGTGACACAGGCAGTAGATGAGGGTAGTGGTGTGCATATTGTATATTTGGACTTTCAGAAAGCATTTGACACATGGCAGATTGGTTAGCAAATTAGAAATGTTTGGGATTGATGGGTCCTCGGCAGCATGGATTAGACGTTGGCTAAGAGATAGGAAACAGGGGGTAGGTATAGATGGACATCTCTCAGACTGGAGACAAGTTGAAAGTGATGTTCCCCAGGGTTCAGTGTTGGGATCCTTGCTTTTTCTGATATATATATAAATCATTTAGAAGTGAGTGTTGAGAGCAAAATCTCTACATTTGCAGACGATACTAAGCTGGGAAGAAGAGTGAATTGTGAGGATGACGCCGAGTGACTTCAGAGGGACATTGATACTTGGCAGATGAATTTCAATGCAGAGAAATGTGAGGTAATGCATTTTGGGAGAAGGAACATGGGGAGACAATATAGGCTCAATGGTACAACTTTTTCTTTTTAAATTTAGAGTACCTAATTCATTTTTCCAATTAAGGGCCAATTTAGAGTGGTCAATCCACTTACCCTACACATAGAATCTACAGTGCAGAAGGAAGCCATTCGGCCCATCGAGTCTGCACTGGCCCTTATAAAGAGCACCCTACTGAAGCCCACGTATCTACCCTATCCCCGTAAACCAGTAACCCCCACTTAACATTTTCTGGACACTAAACGCAATTTAGCATGGCCAATCCACCTAACCCGCACATCTTTGGACTGTGGGGAGAAACCGGAGCACCCGGAGGAAACCCACGCAGACACGGGGAGAACGTGCAAACTCCGCACAGACAGTGACCCTGCCGGGATCGAACCTGGGACTATGGCGCCGTGAGGCTGCAGTGCTACCCACTGCGCCACCCTTCAATGGTACAGTTTTACGGGGAGTACAGGAGCTGAGGGACCTTGGGGTTCAAGTGCATAATTCTCTGAAGGTAGCCATACAAGTTGAAACAAATGTTAAGAAGGCTTATAGCTTCCTTGGGTTTAAAAACAGAGGCATAGAGTATAAAAGCACGGAAACAATGCTACCTCTACAAATCATTGGTCAGACCACATTTGGAATATTGTGTTCAGTTCTGGGCACCGAGTGAAGAAAGAATGTTAAAGCCCTGGAGAGAGTGCAGAGGAGATTTACAGGAATGATACCAGGAATGAAGAATTTTTAAGCTTGTGATCTTTTAGAGCAGAGAAGATTAAGAGGTGACCCTTTTGAGGTGTTCAAAATTATGAACAACTTTGACAAGGTAAAGAAGGATATTATTTGGTTTCCATTAATCGGTATGTCAGTGACTGGGGGTCACAATTTCAAGATGGTCAGCAAGAGAGCTAGGAGTGAGATGAGAAGAAACTTCTTTACTCAAAATTGTGGGGTTTGGAATGTGCTCCCTGGGGGAGTGTTGATTTTGATTTGATTTATTGTCACATGTACCGAAGTACAGTGAAAAATATTTTTCTGCGGTCGAGGGAACGTACACAGTAGACAAAAAGAATAATCAACAAAGTACATTGACAAGTGGTACATCGACAAACAGTGATTGATTACAGTGCGGAACGAGGGGCCAAACAAAGCAAACACATGAGCAAGAGCAGCAGAGGGTGTCGTGAATACAGGGAACTGATCAGTCCGAGGGGGGAGTCTTTGAAGTGGATTCCATGACAGGTTTCAGAAGAGCTGAATATATATTTGAAAGTGATGAATTTAAAGGGCTACAGAGATAGGGCTGGGGAATGGAACTACCCAGATAGCTCTTTTGGGAGTTGATGTAAACACAATGAGCTGAATGGCCTCCTTCTGTGCTGTAAAATTCTATGATTCTACATAGCTCTTGGGAGGTGATCAAAGGATATTGGGGGGGTGGGGGCAGGCAGGGAAGGCAGGCTCAGGCTATTGAGTTGGATGTTCAGCCATGATCGGAGGGCCGAATGGCCTCCTCCTGCTTTTATGTTTCTATAACAGTTTCACACTTCATCTAACCGGCTCAAGACTGAACCTGTGCAAAAATTATCCACTTTTAATAGCAATGATTCCTGGCTGAGCAGCCCACAGTTAAACCACCAGATACACCAGATTCATTTCACAATAATGTCTGGCAAAGCGGAGTGAATATATCCGCATTCAATTCCAAAACAGTTAGGAAAAACAAATTAAAGTGCCTTACAGTGTCAACAACAGAGCAGGCGTTTCTCCCTTTCCATGGTGGAGTCTTGGATAATGCAATGTACTTCTCATTCCACGTGCTGGACAAACTTCCTTCTGTTGGGAGACAAAGACACTGGACTCAAACTATCTCAGCACCTTCACCCGTTCTTTTTTTAAATATTTTCTTTTTTAATCAAATTTTAGCGTACCCAATTCATTTTTTTTCCAATTAAGGGGCAATTTAGCATGGCCAATCCACCTACCCTGCACATCTTTTGGGTTGTGGGGGTGAAACCCACGCAAACACGGGGAGAATGTGCAAATTCCACACAGACAGTGACCCAGAGCCAGGATCGAACCTGGGACCTCGGTGCCGTGAGGCAGCAGTGCTAACCCACTGCACCACCGTGCTTTCCTCCTTCACCCTTTCTTATTGAGGCCTGGCAAATGCATCTAATTGAGATGCATAGAGAGCGAGGGAAGAGAGAGACGCACAGAGAGCGAGGGAAGAGAGATCACAGAGCGAGGGGAGAGAGAGACACACAGAGAGCGAGGGAAGAGAGAGATCACAGAGAGAGAGGGGAGAGACGCACAGAGAGCGAGGGGAGAGAGAGACGCACAGAGAGCGAGGGCAGAGCGAGATGCACAGACACTGAGGGAAGAGAGACGCACAGAGAGCGAGGGGAGAGAGACAGACAGAGAGAGAGGGGAGAGAGACGCACAGAGAGGGGAGAGAGATGCACAGAGAGCGAGGGGAGAGAGACGCACAGAGAGAGAGGGGAGAGAGAGACGCACAGAGAGCGAGGGCAGAGCGAGATGCACAGACAGTGAGGGAAGAGAGACGCACAGAGAGCGAGGGGAGAGAGACGTACAGAGAGAGAGGGGAGAGAGCGACGCACAGAGAGCGAGGGCAGAGCAAGATGCACAGACAGCGAGGGAAGAGAGAGACGTACAGAGAGAGAGGGGAGAGAGAGACGCACAGAGAGCGAGGGCAGAGCGAGATGCACAGACAGTGAGGGAAGGGAGACGCACAGAGAGCGAGGGGAGAGAGATGGACAGAGAGAGAGGGGAGAGAGACGCACAGAGAGGGGAGAGAGACGCACAGAGAGGGGAGAGAGACGCACAGAGAGCGAGGGGAGAGAGACGCAGAGAGAGAGAGGGGAGAGAGAGACGCACAGAGAGCGATGGGGAAATTCTTCCACAGTGTGGTCTTCGGCAGGAAATGCGGTACGATACAGGTCGCAATCCACCCACACTTGGAAATTGGCACACCAGCACCGAGAGGTGCAGAGCCAAAACCCGCTGGCAAGCCCAGCTTCAGAGAGATCCGAGTGCCCTCTCATAATGACAGTAAAGGCCCCCGCCTTCCCCCCAATAACCATTACTGGCTTCAGTTTATCCCCTCCCCACCCATTGATGGCATCAGGGCTTCAATTCCTCCCCCGGGCCCTCCCTCACCATCGTCAAAACCCACTCTTCGGGCCTGCCCCATGATGGAGTTGCCAAATTACCCCCTTCATTTCTCCATCTCTTTCAGGGCCCGTCCTTGGCAGTGTCCTCAGTGTCACCGACACACACAGTTCAGAAAGATCAATTTGTTCCAGGTGTGATGATAAGAAATAGGGCTGGTTATTTTATTATCAACCTTTTATTACAAGAAAAGAAACACAATATTTAAACGTTTAAACTTCAACTCTAACATTTCTTTATCTTAACACACTAGTTCCCATTAAACAGCAAACAGAACATGCAGCTCTCATGCCACTTACACAGACAGACAAAGACAATACTTGCATTTACGAAGTAATTTAGCTTCTGTTCCAGACATTAGTTCAGAACCTTTTTCCAAAACCTGCCTCGTGGAAGCCTTCTCCTCTTTTGTTCAAAACCTTGAAATTGCCGGCTACATCTCCAATCTAATTTCTGGACCCAATTGGGAAGTTGGCCACATGGAGAGGGCGAGGGAGATGGAGACGGCGAGGGGGTTTAGTTAGCGTTTTGGTGGTTCATTGATAGGGAAAGCATTTTCTGTCAATACTCTGATTCTGTGAGATCCTCTTAGTACTGGACCACTCAGCACTGCCACCATCAGCAAAAGACGGCAATGCTCCACTTATAGACATAGAATTTACAGTGCAGAAGGAGGCCATTTGGCCCATCGAGTCTGCACCGGCTCTTGGAAAGAGCACCCTACCCAAGTTTAACACCTCCACCCTGTCCCATTAACCCACTACCCCACCCAACACTAAGGGCAATTTCAGACACCAAGGGCAATTTATCATGGCCAATCCACCTAACCTGCACATCTTTGGACTGTGGGAGGAAACCGGAGCACCCGGAGGAAACCCACGCACACACGGGGAGGATGTGCAGACTCCACACAGACAGCGACCCAAGCCGGAATCGAACCTGGGACCCTGGAGCTGTGAAGCGATTGTGCTATCCACAATGCTACCGTGCTGCCTTAATCTGGAGTGTTGTGAGCCAGCCCACATTTGGAAGTACAAAACACATGTAACTGTTCAGTTGGGGAGGTAATTTATGCCAGGCTATTTAACTTTGTCAAGATGGAGAAACCCCATCAAACATGGAACATTTCCCCCTACTTGTGGAGCCACCTCTCATCTAAGGCTGACATTGATGCGGAGATCCAACATCGTATCCAATCCACGAGTGTCTCCTTTGGACACCCAAGGACAATAGTCTCTGACAATCACAACATCTGTGCTGACACCAAGTTCCTCATGTACAAGGCAGTCGACCTCCCAATCTATACAGCTCAGAAACTTGACATACAGATGCTACCACAGGGCCTTGGAGAGATACCATCAACACTCTCCTGAGACGGATTCTCTGCATCAGCTGGGAAGACAGGAGTACTAACATCAGCATCCTTGGAAGGAGTCACGAACACCAACATCGAGGCCATGATCATCTGAAAGTAACTCCATTGGGGCGGCCATGTGCTTAGGATGTCAGAGTCCCGACTGCCAAAGCAAATCGTCTTTGCCGAGCTCAAGGAAGGATCCCAAATAAGAGGAGCACAAAGGAAGGGCTTCAAAGACATCCTGAAGGCTTAACTCAAGAAATGCAACATAGATGTCAATTTCTGCGAGACCCTTGCTCAGAAGAGACCTACTTGAAGGAACCTCTGGAAAAGGAGCCGTGAAAGCAAAGCCAGTGGTCAAGAGTCCAAGCACCAATCCCACCTCCTGGAAACACCTACCAAGTGTGCGGTCAAAAATGCGGCTCTATAATCGGACTCAACAGCCATGCAAAGACCCACAGAACCCATGACCAGTAACACAGAGTTTCTTAGGTAGACAATCATACTCGTTAGCAGGTAATCACTGAAGAAAAGAGAACCTTAATGACAACACTGGACACAACAGCTCAGGTCAGGCCGTGCTGGATTCGGCTTTGGTACTGGCGATAATCTAAGGGCTGGTTTAGCTCAGTGGGCTAGACAGCTGGCTTGTGATGCAGAACAAAGCCAGCAGCGCGGGTTCAATTCCCGTACCAGCTTACCCGAACACGCGCCGGAATGTGGCGACGAGGGGCTTTTCACAGTAGCTTCATACTTGTTACAATAAAAGGTTATTGTTATTATTAATCTAAAAAGGCCATATTTAGTTCTGACTGAGTGCCAATACCTAGAATAATAACTTACCATCGCCCTTTTCAGTGTCAGACAGATTTGATATGGATTTATAACACATTGCGATTTTACTTCAGATTTGGGGCCCATCAGACCCCATTTGGGGTCCTTCAAAAGATGTTCACATTTAAACCCCGCCCACGAGAAAAGAGCAGAAAAGCACTGGAAGATAAGAGTACTTTTGAGGCCACACTAATAATAATCATAAACTGTGGGAGCAAAGTTCAAGGAGTTTCTAGTCTGAACACTAGCTAATTAAAACTTTTGAAAAGAGATGGTTATTGGTAGTATTGGGCTGTGGTAGTATTTTGGTTATTTTACTGGACTAGTAATCCAGGGGCTGGAGTATGAAAACCCGTCGATAATGGTGACCGTGAAACTGTTGGATTGTCCTAAAACCCTGTCTGGTTCACCAACGTTCTTTTGGGAAGGAAATGTGCTGTCTGTACCGAGTTTGGCCTGAGACCCTAGACCAACAGCAATGTGATTGACTCTTAATCGCCCTCTGAAAAGAGCTAGCAAGTGGCACTGAAGGCGTTTAAGAAGGTGGTTCACCTTCTCAAGGGCGATGGGCTGGGTAATAAATGCCACACTTACCAGTGATATGCATAGAAATGTTCAAGGCGGCACACGCAAGATTCAGTTGGAATGCATATAGTCCACAAAAAGTCCTTAATAAAAATATTTATAAAAAAAACATTGTTCAGTATTTTCTGTTTCTGTTACGGTATGGACCTGCTGAGAATGCCCAGCAGTTTCTTTTGTTACTTATGGATGGCTGCCGACTCGTGGCCTGGGAATGCTCAAACATTTGCAAAGACTGATGATTTACCAGGTAGCAGTGATTCCCACACTCCAATATGATCCAGAAACGTGAACAACGTCCAGCAGGCACCCCAAAGCACTGAAGAAGTAGCACCAGTTGTGCCTTCACAAATTTGTTGGCAGGAAAGGTGATCCAGCAGCATCCCCTCCCAAGCCAATGTGCCCAACATAAAGTCACTAATCACTCTAAACCAGCTTCGCTGGACAGTCAGCCTGAGAGAGGCTGAGAGTCAGACAGTGAAGAGAGAGAGAGAGAGAGAGAGAGCGCGGGCGCGAGAGAGAGAGGGAGAGAAAGACAGAGAGAGAGAAG
The DNA here is from genome assembly GCF_902713615.1 of Scyliorhinus canicula. Classification (NCBI taxonomy): domain Eukaryota; kingdom Metazoa; phylum Chordata; class Chondrichthyes; order Carcharhiniformes; family Scyliorhinidae; genus Scyliorhinus; species Scyliorhinus canicula. The sequence goes on along the minus strand of NC_052151.1, from coordinate 16,580,677 downwards.
AATGCTTCAGGGATGTCCTCCAGACATCTCTGAAGTGGTCAAACATCACAACTGCCCCGTGGGAGTCCCTGCCCTGTGACTGGCCAAAATGGAGGTTTATTCTGGAAGCACCAAACACAGGGAGACTGTGTCAGCAACACACAAAGACAAAGTAAAGAGAACGCACAAGGCTCCAAACACCCCTTCCCCACATGGAGTAGGAGTCTGCAGATCTTGCATTGGACTTACCAGCCATCTCAGAACACATCAAACCACAGAGGAAGCAAGTCAGAGTAGAAATATATTTTTAAAAAAAGTTACCTTTCAAACTCACAAGAGCTTTCGCTGAAGAGCCTGTAAATTAAAAAGAACGACAGTTAGTTCACTGGGAATGGGTTGAAGTCCAGTTACTGACAGAACTGAATTTATACACAGGATTTAAATCAGACACACACACAATACCACCACACACTCCGGCATCATTTCAGTTTAGTAATCACCATTGATAATTTGACAGTAGACTATCTCACTTAAGCAAACAATTGATGAATATTTGTTTAGTCATTACAAATTGAAACTCTTGAAGCCATTTTCTTCCTAATCCATTTCATTCTCCCATGAACGGAAATAGCTATTTCCTTCAAGCCTGATTCTAGAACATTCTGACTGGTCACCAGACTCTGGCTGACCACTGCATCAACCCTCCTCTCTGTTCTACCTTCAATCACCCAGCCATCCACTGTCTTGGACCTCAGATACTGGAACAATGGACTTGCCTGAAATTAGAGAAAGAGAAAACTGCCCCCCCCCCCACCCCTTCCCCACCAACTTCACAATAATTGTCTCTCAAATCAACATTGCTATCAGAAGCAGCGGTAGGAGGAGGAGTAGACCACACAGGCCCGTCAAGCCTGTTCCACCATTCAATGTGATCACAGCTGATCTCCGGCTTCAACTTCACTTTCTTGTCCACTTCCCAAATATCTGTCTATCCTGGTCTCAAATATATTCAACTATGGAGCACCCACAACCCTCTGGGGTGGAGAATTCTATAATCACAACCCTTTTAAGGAAGAAATTTCTCCTCATCTCAGTGTTAAATTATCAGCCCCTCATTCTGGGGAAACAATCTATGTGTCCACCCCGTCAAGCTCCTCCGTAATTTTATAGGTTTCAATGAGATTGCCACTTATAGGTTTCAATGAGATTGCCATTTATTCTTCTACACTCGAGAGAATTTAAGCCTATTGTGCTCAGCCTCTCAGAGGACAACCCCCTCATCCCAGGAGCCAATCACGTGAACATTCACTGTACCGCTGCCGCCACTAGAAATATATCCTTCCTTAAATATGGAGACCAAAACTGCACAGTATTCCAAAGGTGTGGTCTCACCAAAACTCTGAATAAATGTAGCAAGACTTCTTTATTGGTGCACACAAACTCCTTGCAAATTTCTGCAAATCATCTGGTAATTGTCACTTTGCTGTTTGTGGGATCTTGCTGTGTACCATTTGGCTACTGTATTACCAATATTACAACAGTGACTGCACTTCAAAAAATACTTCAGAGCTTAAAGGGCCTGAGGATGCCTACGGTGCAATGTAAAGTCAAGCTCCAACTGCAATATAGCTTCCAATAAAAATAGTTAATTGATAAAGGGATTTATTTCAAAGTTAAACTCTCATCATCAACGTCAATGAGGGGTTTCAATTTTATTAGATTTACTCTCCGATTAATATTCAGCCTCTCCTAAATGCATGAGGACTCTCACTGGGTTTCAGTTCCTTGGGTGACTGTCACCCACCGCTACCTCACCCATACAATGCCTGACATTATACTGTTCACACTGGTGAATCGGCAGCCAAACAGGGACCGACATTCCACCAGCCGTACCGGGGAACCAGGGACCGACATTCCACCAGCCGTGCCGGGGAACCAGGGACCGACATTCCACCAACCGTGCCGGAGAACCAGGGACCGACATTCCACCAGCCGTGCTGGAGAACCAGGGACCGACATTCCACCAACCGTACCGGGGAACCAGGGACCGACATTCCACCAACCGTGCCGGAGAACCAGGGACCGACATTCCACCAACCGTGCCGGAGAACCAGGGACCGACATTCCACCAACCGTGCCGGAGAACCAGGGACCGACATTCCACCAATCCTGCCGGAGAACCAGGGACCGACATTCCACCAATCCTGCCGGAGAACCAGGGACCGACATTCCACCAACCGTGCCGGAGAACCAGGGCTAGACATTCCACCAATCCTGCCGGAGAACCAGGGCTAGACATTCCACCAATCCTGCCAGACAACCAGGGACCGACATTCCACCAATCCTGCCGGAGAACCAGGGACCGACATTCCACCAGCCGTGCCAGAGAACCAGGGCTAGACATTCCACCAACCGTGCCGGAGAACCAGGGACCGACATTCCACCAGCCGTACCGGGGAACCAGGGACCGACATTCCACCAGCCGTGTCAGGGAACTAGGGACCGACATTCCACCAACCGTGCCGGAGAACCAGGGACCGACATTCCACCAACCGTGCCGGAGAACCAGGGACCGACATTCCACCAACCGTACCGGGGAACCAGGGACCGACATTCCACCAACCGTACCGGGGAACCAGGGACCGACATTCCACCAGCCGTACCGGGGAACCAGGGACCGACATTCCACCAACCGTACCGGGGAACCAGGGACCGACATTCCACCAACCGTGCCGGAGAACCAGGGACCGACATTCCACCAACCGTGCCGGAGAACCAGGGACCGACATTCCACCAACCGTACCGGAGAACCAGGGACCGACATTCCACCAACCGTGCCGGGGAACCAGGGACCGACATTCCACCAACCGTGCCGGAGAACCAGGGACCGACATTCCACCAACCGTGCCGGAGAACCAGGAACCGACATTCCACCAACCGTGCCGGAGAACCAGGGACCGACATTCCACCAATCCTGCCGGAGAACCAGGGACCGACATTCCACCAATCCTGCCGGAGAACCAGGGACCGACATTCCACCAACCGTGCCGGAGAACCAGGGCTAGACATTCCACCAATCCTGCCGGAGAACCAGGGCTAGACATTCCACCAATCCTGCCAGACAACCAGGGACCGACATTCCACCAATCCTGCCGGAGAACCAGGGACCGACATTCCACCAGCCGTGCCAGAGAACCAGGGCTAGACATTCCACCAACCGTGCCGGAGAACCAGGGACCGACATTCCACCAGCCGTACCGGGGAACCAGGGACCGACATTCCACCAGCCGTGTCAGGGAACTAGGGACCGACATTCCACCAACCGTGCCGGAGAACCAGGGACCGACATTCCACCAACCGTGCCGGAGAACCAGGGACCGACATTCCACCAACCGTACCGGGGAACCAGGGACCGACATTCCACCAACCGTACCGGGGAACCAGGGACCGACATTCCACCAGCCGTACCGGGGAACCAGGGACCGACATTCCACCAACCGTACCGGGGAACCAGGGACCGACATTCCACCAACCGTGCCGGAGAACCAGGGACCGACATTCCACCAACCGTGCCGGAGAACCAGGGACCGACATTCCACCAACCGTACCGGAGAACCAGGGACCGACATTCCACCAACCGTGCCGGGGAACCAGGGACCGACATTCCACCAACCGTGCCGGAGAACCAGGGACCGACATTCCACCAACCGTGCCGGAGAACCAGGAACCTACATTCCACCAACCGTGTCAGGGAACTAGGGACCGACATTCCACCAACCGTGCCGGAGAACCAGGGACCGACATACCACCAACCGTGTCGGAGAACCAGGGACCGACATTCCACCAACCGTGCCAGAGAACCAGGGCTAGACATTCCACCAACCGTGCCGGAGAACCAGGGACCGACATTCCACCAGCTGTGCCGGAGAACCAGGGACCGACATTCCACCAACCGTACCGGAGAACCAGGGACCGACATTCCACCAGCCGTACCGGGGAACCAGGGACCTACATTCCACCAGACGTGCCGGAGAACCAGGGACCGACATTCCACCAACCGTGCCGGAGCACCAGGGACCGACATTCCACCAGTCGTACCGGGGAACCAGAGACCGACATTCCACCAACCGTGCCGGAGAACCAGGGACCGACATTCCACCAACCGTGCCGGAGAACCAGGGACCGACATTCCACCAACCGTGCCGGGGAACCAGAGACCGACATTCCACCAACCGTGCCGGAGAACCAGGGACCGACATTCCACCAACCGTGCCGGGGAACCATGGCCAGACATTCCACCAACCGTGTCGGAGAACCAGGGACCGACATTCCACCAACCGTGTCGGAGAACCAGGGACCGACATTCCACCAACCGTGCCGGAGAACCAGGGACCGACATTCCACCAGCCGTACCGGAGAACCATGGCCAGACATTCCACCAACCGTGCCGGAGAACCAGGGACCGACATTCCACCAACCGTGCCGGAGAACCAGAGACCGACATTCCACCAGCCGTGCCGGAGAACCAGGGAGCGAAATTCCACCAGCCGTGCCGGAGAACCAGGGACCGACATTCCACCAACCGTGCCGGAGAACCAGGGACCGACATTCCACCAACCGTGCCGGAGAACCATGGCCAGACATTCCACCAACCGTGCCGGAGAACCAGGGACCGACATTCCACCAACCGTGCCGGAGAACCAGGGACCGACATTCCACCAGCCGTGCTGGAGAACCAGGGACCGACATTCCACCAACCGTGCCGGAGAACCAGGGACCGACATTCCACCAGCCGTGTCAGGGAACTAGGGACCGACATTCCACCAACCGTGCCAGACAACCAGGGACCAACATTCCACCAACCGTACCGGAGAACCAGGGACCGACAACCAGGACCAGAATTATACCGTCTGCACCGATGGGCCAGCTGACTGCCAGGGCCAGACATAATAATAATAATCACTTATTGTCACAAGTAGGCTTCAATTAAGTTACTGTGTAAAGCCCCTAGTCGCCACATTCCGGCGCCTATTCGGGGAGGCCGGTATGGGAATTGAACTCGCGCTGCTGGTATTGTTCTGCATTACAAGCCAGCTGTCTAGCCCACTGTGCTGAACCAGGGCCAGACATTCCACCAACCGTGCCAGACAACCAGGACCAGTATTATACCATCTGCACCGATGGGCCAGCTGACTGCCAGGGCCAGACATTATACCGTCTGCATCGATGAAGCAGACTGCCAGGACCAGACATTATACCGTCTGCATCGATGAAGCAGACTGCCAGGGCCAGACATTATACCGTCTGCATCGATGAAGCAGACTGCCAGGGCCAGACATTATACCGTTTACATCGATGAAGCAGACTGCCAGGGCCAGACATTATACCATCTGCATCGATGAAGCAGACTGCCAGGGCCAGACATTATACCGTCTGCATCGATGAAGCAGACTGCCAGGGCCAGACATTATACCGTCTGCATCGATGAAGCAGACTGCCAGGGCCAGACATTATACTGACTATTCTGTACAGTAGAGCACAATAGTGCCTCTGCACTCCAGTAGTACAATAAATGGGAACCTGACCAATACACCATCCTGGCTGCTGCAGCCAATCGTAACCGAATCGAAAGGTAATTAGGTGGAAATCTCTAAAGGAGGGAATTCCAGGGATTAGGGTCTGGGCAGCTGAAGACATGATTGACAATGTTGGACAGACTAAAATCAGAGACTGCAACAGCAGGAATTGAGTGCTGATATCTGAGAAGTCTTCAGAATCATAGAATCCCTGCAGTGCAGAAGGAGGCCATTTGGCCCATCAAGTCTGCACGGACCTTCTGAAATAGCGCCCCACCTAGGCCAATGCCCCCAACCTGTCCTCGTAAACCAATAACCCCACCTACCCATTTGGACTCGGGGCAATTTAGCTCGGCCAATCCACGTAACATCTTTGGACTGTGAGAGGAAACCGGAGCACCCGGAGGAAACCCACACAGACACGTGGAGAAAGTGCAAACTCCACACACACAGTCACCCGAGGCCGTAATTGAACCACGGTCCCTGGAGCTGTGATGCAGCAGTGCTAACCATTGTGCCCCACCGTAGGGCTGGAAGATGGCAGATAGAAAGGGATAGGTCAATCTAATGCATGGGTTGAAAACAAAAAAAACTTTTAGACTTTACGACCTGCCAGTCAGGGAGCCAACATAGGGCAAATAACACAGCGTTGAACACTGAACTGTACGCTCAGGGACTGTGACTTTATGGTTTAGGTTTTTACACATTGATACTGTTAACATTACAACACCGCTTCCTGGGAGTCCATTATTCCTGCTGCCAAGATGGGCTGCATTCTTCAATTTACCAGATATCTCAAGACTATTTTGGATTCCCTCAGTGGGTACAAAAGAATTTGGTGAACATCTCAACTCCCAACATCTGTTCTCCTTTCAGTCAAGATCTTCCTGTTCTAAACAAAATAATTTCATGGCAACCGCACCATCAACAAACAGGAGACCAGAAAAAAACCCAACCCCAAAGTGTCCAGAGGCATGGCCATAACAATAGGCGCATGAAATGAATGGAATAATATATGAACCTGAAAGAGAATTAAACATATCCTCGGGAAATGAGCTTATGGATGTAAATAGTTGGTGGGACTGAGCAGAAGGAGGGACAACCCAACAATATCACATGACAGCAAGAGAGAGCCAGGACGAAGAGTTTGCTCAATTAATATTTCACACCAGTGTGCTGAGAAGTCTGTGATAGCGTGAAAACCTAGTTGGGATGACAAGTTACACATTTCTGACCAATTATGTTTACAGGAATCAAAGCCCATTGCAGTCATTTTATGCATATACCACTATTGAAGTGGAATTCTGCTGATCACTGTGCTTCAATAAAACACAGGCTTGGTCAACTGAAATCCAAGTCACTTGGCTGTGGAGAAATTCAGCTCATATAGAAATATAGCATCTCCCCCAAGAAAATTCCAGCATTTCATATCCATTGCAGTCACCACTGCAGCTGTCTGCCAGCTAGTACTAGACTGGGGGGGGGGGGGGTGGGGCAAACCTACACATCTCCCTGGCCTCGTGACAACAAAACAGGCCTAAGGCAGGATGATGCGAAATGTTCTCGACCTTCAATGACAATCTCTTTCCCCCACATTAACGTTCAGCCACATATTCACCTGGCTGACGTCTAGTTTCAATATCAAAGTTCACTCTCAAGTGTCAGGGACGCGGGTCCAATTCCGCCCTTGGGTGACTGCCTGTGAGGAGTCTGCACGTTCTCCTCGTGTCTGCGTGGGTTTCCTCCGGGTGCTCCGGTTTCCTCCCACAGTCCAAAGATGTGCAGGTTAGGTTAGATTATGGGGTTACAGGGATAGAGTGCTCTTTCAGAGTTGGTTCAGACTCGATGGGCCAAATAGTCTTCTTTTGCGCTGTAGGAATTCTATGGGTCTAATCCAATTTCAACAGACCAAAGTGAAGCAATTTTAGCCGCATTAATTGTCATTTTATTTCAACCAAAGCAGCGTGCGTGAGAAACGGCAACTCTCATTCTTCGATAAACGTTTGCAACCACAAGACATCAGTGTGTGGTTTCAGAACCAGTGGAAATGCCTTCCATCTCTGAGTAAATCGGTGACATTTACTATTTTAGAAGTGAGAAGAATTTCATAAGTATACAGTTCAGAAGACTGGACCTTATGTAGCAAAACAACACAGGACAACAACTCTCAGATTTGTGTGTGCATGCGTATATGTGGATTGTTCTCCATTTTTTGGCACTAGGGATTTCCAAATTCTAAAAGATAGTGGAGAGCGGCAGGCATCAGATGCAGCTGCTGCCCGTGCTGGTGGATCTGACAGAATGGATCATATGGAGTGTCTGCAGAACAGTTCTTAACAATTTAAAAAATGGCTTGCCTGCCTCCTGTGCAGCATTCATTTCTTTATACTAAATATTTCTTAAGTGTTGTTCTCAGATCGTAAGAGCACGACTGGATTACAAGGCTCATATTTTGGCAGGAGAGAACGGCAACGGAGTTACATTTATAATAATAATAATAATAATCTTTATTATTGTCACACGTAGGCTTACATTAACACTCCAATGAAGAGCCTCCTGTCGCCACATTCTGGCGCCTGCTCGAGTACACGGGGAAAATTCAGAATGTCCAAATGACCGAACAGCACGTCTTTCGGGACTTGTGGGAAAACCCACTCAGACACGGGGACAACATGCAGACTCCGCACAGACAGTGACCCAAGCTGGGAATTGAACCTGGCACGGTGAAGCAGAAGTGCTAACCATTGTGCTACCGTGCTTTATTCATGGGGCTTTGCCCGAACCCCTAATAATCAACAATCGCGGAGACCTTTTTGTTTGGAGGTTGAAGGGGAGCAGTAACAGCTCAGAGAAGGAAATAGATATCCATACATTGTGTGTAATCCCTGTAGTTTATAAACAAGTAAAGCATCTTTAATATGATAAACAGGAGCATTATCATGTATAACCGAGTCAGTGTAATTGGGGCTGGTGACTAAAAGCATGGTCCAAGATTCTCCGTTTCAGGGACTATGCCCCCGCGTCGTCGTGCCAACTGTGGTCTTTCACGTGTGAAAAGACCACATATTCACAGCCCAGTCGGGGGCTAGCAGGGGCCTGTCGTGAAGCTCGCAGCTCTAGCTGCAGATACGGACCCCCGCACTTACGGGTCAGAATTCGCCCATGTGCAAGGCGGTGGCCTCCAGCAGCCATGCTGTGTTCCATGGCGGACTCAGACCGCTGAGCTGGACTGCGTAAATAATGCCCCCGATTGGCCATGCGCCCGGCCAGGACCACCCGCCCAAAAATACCCCGGTCCCGTATGAGGCTCCCCTGCCCTCCGATCTCCCCGCCCCCGACCATGGCGGCCACGGGCTGAGTTCACAGTTGCCACGCGAGTATCCCGAACAGCAGGATCACATTAGATCGACGCCGTCAGGACTTCGGCTGGTCGGGGGTGGAGAATAGCAAGGTGGGCCTCTGGCAATGCCCGCAGATGGGTGATACGTAGTGTACTCCCCGGGTACGCCGCTTTTCGGGGGCCGAAGAATCGAGGACCGGTGTGGAGAATCCATTTCCACGCATGGAATCGGGACCGGCACCGGTCGCGATTTCGGCGTCGGGGTGCAAAGAAGAATGGGTCACGACCTGTAGGTGGGTGTCGGGATGAAATGAAAATCGCTTATTGTCACGAGTAGGCTTCAATGAAGTTACTGTGAAAAGCCCCTAGTCGCCACATTCCGGCGCCTGTTCGGGGAGGCTGGTACGGGAATTGAACCGTGCTGCTGGCCTGCTTGGCCTGCTTTAAAAGCCAGTGATTTAGCCGAGTGAGCTAAACCAGCCCCTGGTCGCTGAATGGTCCGTTGCACCATTCCAGCGGTGTCCCCGATCGTGGGAGAAGCACCCAATGGCTACTACCGGCTATTAAACGGAGAACGGCAGCCGCACCGATTTTTAACAAAATGAAGGTGTGTGTAGTCTTCCCACCATCAGCAGCAGGTCACGCCCCCTGCACGCACACTTGACGCCAAGCGCCTTGTACGTACGTGCTTTTGGTGCAAAATCAGAGGAGAGCGTCTTCCATTTTCGAACTGCTAGCATTCAAGACTAGAGCGTAGATGGATCATTTTGTTACAAGTAAGAGATGGCCAGAGACACAAATGGGCAATGTATCTCCTGCCCATGATCTCACATCTGAATCTGTTGAAGAGCGCTGCCCAGGACAGTCCAGGGTAGGACAGAGCAGTGCTTGTGTTAGCTCTTCCCAAAGCGTCTGGTGAACACCCTACCTTCCCTACAAAGAAAAAAACTAAATCAGGAACAAAGGAGTATAAAGGGGATTTCTTGAGATATGGTTTTGTTAATTGTGCCGATGCAAATAAGGATATAAAGCCCATGTGTGTTATATGCAGGGAAGTACAAGCATATGAGAGTTTAAAATCCTCAAAACTTCAAAGGCACTTGAAGACTAAGTGAGTTCGAGGACAGACCTTGATTTTTTTCCCTAAAGGATAGAGCAGAAGTCCTTCGCCAAAATGTAACATTGGGAGACGAAGCACAATTAGCCTCTTACATAGCTTATCATGTAGCTAAAGCGAGAATGCTCCACACTATAGCAGAGAGATTAGTTCCCCATGCAGTAAAAGACATGACTCCTACAGTCCTAAATGAGGGGTCAGCAGAAAAACTGAAATGCATCCCGTTAGTGATAACAGTGGTCGCCGAATTTGAGACATTGCTAAGAATTTAGAAGTCCGTCTGTCTTATTTCTTGTTTAAAGTCATCACAGGAGTTCGCAACACAACTGGATGAAAGTACAGACATCTCAGATTGGGCACATTGCTAGTTTATGTAAGGCATGTTTGGCACAATTAATTTGTTGAAGATTTGCTGTGCTGCCTGACATCACCAACCAGCACGACTAGCACAAAAACTTTTGACGTGGATGGAAAGTGCGGGCTCGGCTGGTTGTCCCCTCTGGCTGATTAGTTAGGTGATAAAACTTGGATGTTAAACTCTGTCTTACCTTGCAGATATCTTTTCAACTCTAAACGAACTGATCATTAAATAACACGGGAAGAATGATGATTGCTTTTGGCAAGTGAAGAAATAGATGCTTTCCAAAACTCATCATAAGTTTGGCAAGTGCGAGTACAAAGCCAAAATACTATTATATGCTCCCCACACTGCTACGACACATCAAAGAAAACAGTGTTCAATAGACTGGCAAGCCTTATTCAGTCGCATCTGGCTGCGCTGATCAATGATTTTTCAATACTTTCCAAAGAAGTTTCAGAATTTGAAAGGAGGTGGGTGAAAGATTCCTTTGCGTTTAAGACCCCAGCGTCAATTATTAACCAAATGAGGAGACTGAACTTCTGCACCTCACGTGTGAGAGCACATTAAAAACACGCCACAAGCTCTCTATTGCTGTTATGTGATCTTGTTGGGTTGTCCCTCCTACCAGCTTCCAGCCATTACTCATCTGCTCAGTCCCACCAAACCATTTTCGAGAAATTAGCTTATGTATGTAAATATAGGGCAGCACGGTGGCGCAGTGGGTTAGCCCTGCTGCCTTACAGCGCCGAGGTCCCAGGTTCGATCCCGGCTCTGGGTCACTGTCCGTGTGGAGTTTGCACATCCTCCCCGTGTTTGTGTGGGTTTCGCCCACACAATCCAAAGATGTGCAGGGTAGATGGCTTGGCCATGCTAAATTGCCCCTTAATTGGAAAAAAATGAACTGGGTACTCTAAATTAAAAAATATATATTTTTAAAAAATGTATGTAAATATGTTTAAATCTCTTTCAGGTAAATGTATAATTCTGTTAATTTCATGCACCTATTGTTGTCATGGCCATGCTTCTGGACCCAGTTTTAATTCTGGCCTTGGGTGACTGTCTGTGTGGAGTTTGCACGTTCTCCCCGTGACTGCGTGGGTTTCCTCTAGGTGCTCTGGTTTCCTCTCTCAGGCCAAAGATGTGCAGGTTAGCTGAATTGGCCATGATAAATTGCTCAATAGTATCTAAAGATACGTACGTTAGGTGGTGTCATGGGAATAGAGTGGGGAGTGGGCCAAGGTAGGGAGCTCTTTCAGAGCGGTCGGTGCAGACTCAATGGGCTGAATGGCCTCCTTCTGCACTGTAGGAATTCTATGGTTTGGTAGCAATACCCACGATGGATACACCATAGGATTTGATGATGTAGATGTAGAGCAACAACAGTAATTTTACATTCAGGTGGTTAAGCCAGATAAATGTAACCGGAGTGTAGCACTGTGCTGCCTCCACTGTCTTTGCGAATCGGGACTGAAACCTTGTGTGTTCCATGTCCTTTTCTGGGTAACCACAGTCACACTGCAGTTTTCAGTTTTCCTTTTGTAAATCAATGATCTGCATCCACAGCGGTTTGTGCAGAGGAGGTAAGGATTGTCCCAAGAGTTTCATGGAATATTGAAGCCAGAGATCTTCTACCTCTGGTCACGCACAAGACGTTACTGGCTTCTTGTGAGCTCTAACGGCTCTCCAAGCTGCAGCAGGGCTGAAGTTAGAAAGATCACTTAAACTGCTTAACCAGGTGGAGGAGATCCGAAATACTTGTGGAATTCCTGCTCACCAATTGTTAAGAAAATCTAACCCACTCAGAAGGACAGGCTGCCACTAAGGTGGTATGAAGTAGAGAGAGCATGCACTTTTGTTGGGGTGTGTATAAAAAGAAACGCAGAATCAGCAAGGGAAAGCAAAAAAGCAGCTTTATGTTCAGCTCCCAATTCATTAGCGGACTGTCTTTGGGACTCCTGTTGCAGATTTAATAACAGTTTCAGACAAACAGAAAGGAAGCTCAATTCTGTGCAGCCTATAGCAGTGTTTTTCTAACTTTTTTTCCTGGGCCCCACCAACCGCCGACCTTCACGACCCACCATTTTCGCTTACCTTCATGCGACAGCTGTGCCTGCTTGGTCCTCACAATCTCATTTGCTTTGTCATTCAATGTTACATTTCTGTAAGGGTTGTTCAGAGGTTCTGGAGCTCACACCAGCACTGCTTTGTCCTGCTGCAGACTCTCCTGCGAAGCTCTCTCCAGCAGGTTCAGTTACCAGATTCTGGTCTGTTTGTGTCTCTGGCCCTCTCTTCCTTAGTCCAAAACTATCCATCTTCAGTTCTTCACACAGTCCTGTTGCTTGCTTGCTGGCAGCTACAAAACTGCTCTCCTCAGCAATTTTGCGCCCAGAGTATGAGACATCAGTGTACCAGGCATGTGATCTCTCTGCCACCGCTTCTGGCAGGAAAACGAATCAACTTTTTTAAAAAAATCTGTTCCTGGAACAGCACGCTGAGGTATGGAGGTGGTGGTCTATCCCGCTGGGCTCAGGTCTGCGCACTTCCACATTCGACTGAGGGGCACACACGCACGGGATAACCATCCATGAAAGCCGGTCGCGGCCGGCATTTTTAAAAGCTGGTCCTGGTCGTTGGGACACTACTTGCCACGATCAGGGATGCCATGACACTCCCGACACCTGCCCACGTCCCACCTGCAGGTTGCGACCCCAAGTTTGAAAATGACGGGCCTATTGGAACAATGAGTGTAGTCGGTGTCTCCTGTTAACCCAAAAGGGCCTGGATGTCTTTGTTCTGGTCACACGTTAGATTTTTAAAATCCCACCGACAATTTTTAAAATAAATTTAGAGTACGCAATTAATTTTTTCCAATTAAGGGGCAATTTATCGAGGCAAATCCACCTAACCTGCACATCTTTGGCTTGTGGGGGTGAAACCCACGCAGACACGGGGAGAATGTGCAAACTCCACGCAGACAGTGACCCAGAGACGGGATTGAACCTGGGACCTCGGCGCCGTGAGGCAGCAGGGCGCCGCTGCACCACCGTGCTGCCCAGACAATTTGTATTTTAAAATAATGCTATACAATAGAAAAACTAAAAGAATTTGATTTAGTACTCTTCCCTTTTCCAGTCCTAATGCCTAAACCAACACCGACTGTCAAATGTTTGACAACTAGTAAAATGTCCACGTTTTTTCACAGGTGCATTAGCAACACAATTTGACACTGAGCCACAAAGCGATATAGGACAGAAGAGGTGGGTTTTATCCAGAGCATCCTAAAAAGGAAGGGAGGTAGAGAGGCAGAGCTTAGGGCCGAGACAGCTGAAGCTGCCACCAATGTTAATGGGATGATGCACGAAGTTTAAAAAATAAAGCAGCTGGTTAAAAGTAATGGAACTGAGAGCACCACAAACATTCAAACTGTCCACCACCTACGAACGGTGGCAGCCGTGTGTACCATCTACAAGATGCACCGCAGTAACTCACCAGGGTTCCTTAGACAGCACCTTCCAAACCCGTGACCACTACCATCTAGAAGGTCCAAGAGCAGAAGATACCTGGGAACCCCACCAAGTGGAGGTTCCCCTCCAAGTCACTCACCCACCTAACTTGAATTATATCAGCGTTTCTTCACTGTCGCTGGGTCAAAATCCTGGAACTCCCTCCCTAACAGCACTGTGGGCATACCTACACCTGAATGACAGCAGCGGTTCAAGAAGGCAACCTTTTCAAGGGCAACGAGGGATGGGAAATAAATGCTGGCCTAACCAGCGACGCCCACATCCAGTAATTGAATTTTAAAAAAATTACAGTCACCAAGATAATCATTAATATCAGCTAAACTCTAGTCACATAAGAGGGAGCTGGTCTTCTGGGTTCAGAACTTGGATACAGCGAGTGTGCATTTGCAACTGTCCTTTGATCCAAGGTTTATAAAACTTACATTTTAGGGTGTATGGAGAGTACAGGTATTTGGGGAGTGCTTGCCATATGATGGCATTGTGCTCTGTCCTTACAGAAAAGTGGTGAGGAAACCAGTCTAACATATGCACATCCTCAACAAACTGGCTTTCATTGATAAACACAGGAACAGCAGCAGGCCATTCACTCAGATCATGCCTGACCTGTGACTAACTCCATATATCCACCTTCTTCCCCCCAATGTTCTTCAATTGCTTTGGTTAACATAAAACACTCAATTTTAAGATTAACAATTGATTTTGCATTAGTTGTTGCTAAATATCTACCATCCTTGCCTACAGAAGTGCTTCCGAACTTCACTTTTGGTTCTAATTTTCAGGTTATGCCCTCAGTCATGGTCTCATAAACCAGCAGAAATAGACTCTACTGTCTGTTCTCCCTGTCCCTGGAAACTGATATTACTGTTGACCCTCAGGGAATGCAACCTGGTTTGTATAATATCATAACTTTATCCTCAAGTCCAGGTATAATTCTCGTAAATATGCGGCACTCCCTCCCTGAACAATATATCCTTCCCAAGGTGTGGTCTAACTGTATAATCAGAGGATAATTATAGATGAGGAAACCACTGGACTCATCGTGAATTAAATACATTTAGAAACACCCATGGCAGCATTGCGTGTACAGTCAGTGCTTTCAAAGCAGTACTTCCTGATATTAGACTGCGTCAGAACATGGCAGGAGCTGCACCTCAACTCCATCCACATTGGGAAAATTTGAATTGATCCATGATCAAGTGGCTTTTAGAATTCCATTTCTATGGAATATATCCTTTCTGATTTCCTATATCCCCTTGCTTTGGAGATTCTCCCATCAGAGGAAATTATTTCTCTATACCTACTCTATCAAATTATGGGGCAAAATTCTCCGACCCCCCGCAGGGTCAGAGAATCGCCCGGGGCCGCCGCAAAAATTCTCCGCCACCCGGGAATTGGCGGGGGCGGGAAACACCGATCGGCGAGCCCCCCGTGGCGATTCTCCGGCCCGCGATGGGCCGAAGTCCCGCTGCTGAGAGGCCTCTCCCGCCGCCGTGGTTTGAACCACCTCTGGTGGCGGCGGGATTGGCAGCGCGAGCGAGCCCCCAGGGTCCTGGGGGGGCGCGGGGCAATCGGACCCCGGGGGTGCCCCCACGGTGGGCAGGCCCGCGATCGGGGCCCACCGATCGGCGGGCGGGCCAGTGCCGTGGGCGCACTCTTTTTCTTCCGCCGCCGTCATGGCCTCCACCATGGCGGAGGCGAAAGAGAATCCCCCAGCGCGCATGCGCTGGTGGTGACGTCAGCGGCAGCTGACGCACCGGCGCATGCGCAAACCGGCGAAGGCCTTTCGGCCGGCGCCGGGCGTCAAAGGCCGCTGGAGCCGGTTTGGGCGCCAGTCGGTGTGGTGCCAACCGCTCCGGCACAGGGCTAGCCCCTCAATGTGAGGGCTTGGCCCCTAAAGGTGCGGAGAATTCTGTACCTTTGGGAAGGCCCGCACCGGAGTAGTTGGCGCCACTCCCCTACGCTGGGACCCCCCGCCCCGCCGGGCAGGGGAGAATCCCGCCCCGGATTACATTTTTAAAATCCTCCGCGATCAGATCACTCCTTAATCTTTATACTCAAGGGAATAAAAGCCATGTTTATACCCCCTCGCCTCATAATTTACCCCCTCGCTCCAGTACAATACTCTTCTCAGGAATCTACACGTACATAATTCCAGATTCTCTGTCAAGTGATTCTTTTCCAGGATGAAAGGTCCACTGTTTCCATAATATGAGGAACCACAGTGACCAGAATGAGTCACAGGGGGTGGAAATCCCCCAAAAGTGTCAGGTAGGTTCTGGCTGAAAAGAGATCACCCTTTTAAAGGGTGCACCTGTCAAAGTGAAGTTGCAGGCCACCCTCCAGTCTCCCTATAGGCCCTGCCTCTTCAGCCCACACTCCTTAGACCATAAGACATAGGAGCAGAATTAGGCCACTCGGCCCATCGAGTCTGCTCTGCCATTCAATCATGGCTGATATTTTTCTCATCCCCATTCTTCTGCCTTCTCCTCATAAGCCCTAATTCCCTTATTAAATCAAGAACCTATCTACCTCTGTCTCAAAGACACTCAGTGATTTCGTTTCAATAGTTTCAATAAGATCCCCCCTCATCTTTCTAAACTACCAACGAGTACAGACCCAGAGACGTCAACCGTTCCTCATACAACAAGCTGTTCATTCCAGGGATCATTCTTGACAGATGATGCTCGACTGTCAGCTAAACAGCCCTTTCCCCATCATTTTCAATAATTCTGTATGTGGCAAAGAAAATGACAAAAAAAATCTTTCTTCACAGCACCAATGATTCTTCTCCAGGATTGCACACAGCAGCGACCTGGAGATTAATCTTCAATTCCTGGAGACTTCAGGCCCAACCTGGAGGTTTGGCCAGAATGTTGCGTGGTTTAATCTTTACCTCTTCTGACATCAGTCCAGCTACAAAAAAAATAAACCTTCCAAACTGAAAGGGGCAGCAAAGTACAGCAGATGCTGGAAATTTATAATATAAACAGAACTTGCTGGAAATATTCAGATCAGGCAGCATCTGTGGAAAGAAATAGCTTCAGGTCCATGATCATCAGTTTTCATTTGCTGCACAGATGCTGCCCACCCAGCTGGGCATTTCCACCATTTTCTGTTATCATTGTGGAAGGAGTAGGGAATCTATAGATTTATGTGCATTAAACAGAAGGTTTTTGAATGCAGCATTGGATTGGATTGGATTGGATTTGTTTATTGTCACGTGTACCGAGGTACAGTGAAAAGTATTTTTCTGCAAGCAGCTCAACAGATCATTCAGTACATGGGAAGAAAAGGGAATTAAACAGAATTCAAGAAAATACATGAGAATACATAATAGGGCAACACAATATATACAATGTACTACATAAGCATTGATGTGGAGATGCCGGCGTTGGACTGGGGTGAGCACAGTAAGAAGTCTTACAACACCAGGTTGAAGTCCAATAGGTTTGTTTCAAACACGAGCTTTCGGAGCACAGCTCCTTCCTCAGGTGAATGGAAAGGCTTGTTCCAGAAATGTTTATATAGACACAGTCAGAGATGCCCCGGAATGCGAGCACCTGCAGGCAATCAAATCATCAAAGATGCAGAGAGAGAGGTAACTCCAGGTTAAAGAGGTGTGAATTGTCCCAAGCCAGTTCAGTCGGTAGGCCTCTGCAAGTCCAGGCTTGTTGGTGGGGGCCGAATGTAATGCGACATGAATCCCAGATCCCGGTTGAGTCCGCATTCATGCGTGCGGAACTTAGCTATAAGTTTTTGCTTATTCACACCTCTTTAACCTGGAGTTACCTCTCTCTCTGCATCTTTGATGATTTGATTGCCTGCAGGTGCTCGCATTCCGGGGCATCTCTGACTGTGTCTATATAAACATTTCTGGAACAAGCCTTTCCATTCACCTGAAGAAGGAGCCGTGCTCCGAAAGCTCGTGTTTGAAACAAACCTGTTGGACTTCAACCTGGTGTTGTAAGACTTCTTACTGTGCTACATAAGCATTGGCATCGGATGAAGCATACAGGGTGTAGGGGCTGGTTTAGCTCACTAGGGGCTGGTTTAGCTCACTCAGCTAAATCGCTGGCTTACCAAGCAGGCCAGCAGCACGGTTCGATTCCCGTACCAGCCTCCCCGGACAGGCGCCGGAATGTGGCGACGAGGGGCTTTTCACAGTAACTTCATTGAAGCCTACTCGTGACAATAAGCGATTTTCATTTCAATTTCATAGTGTTAATGAGATCAGTCAATAAGAGGGTAATTTAGGAGTCTGGTGACAGTGGGGAAGAAGCTGTTTTTGAGTCTGTTCGTGCGTGTTCTCAGACTTCTGTATCTCCTGCCCGATGGAAGAAGCTGGAAAAGTGAGTAAGCCGGGTGGGAGGGATCCTTGATTATGCTGCCCGCTTTCCCCAGGCAGCGGAAGGTGTAGATGGAGCAGCGGGTGGTGTAGATGGCAGTATCATGCTAAGGCATTGTGACAAAAGATCTTCGCCCTCATCGTTAACCTGTACATACGAATTAGGAGCATGAATAAGCCACTCGGCTCCTCGAGCCTGCTCCGCCATTCATTAAGATCATGACTGATCAGATTCCAACCTCAACCCCACATTTCTGCCACCCCCTTGTTAATCAAGAATCTATCTCACTCTGCCTTAAAAATAGTCAAAGATTCTGATTCCACGGCCTTTTGAGGAAAAGAGTTCCAAAGACTCACTGTCCTGAGAGAAAACAATTCTCATTTCTGTCATCTTGTTAAGATCCCTCAGATCATTAAGGTTCTGATCAAGTCACCTCTTACTCGAAATCCAGTGGATATAAACTGAACCTCTCCAACCTTTCCTCATTCGCCTAGTAAACCTTCTCTGAACTCTTTCCTTAGGTAAGGAGACCAATCCTGTACACAATTCTCCAGATGTGGTGTCACAAGTGCACTGTATAACTGAAGCATAATCTCCCTACTGGTCTTCAATTCCCTTACAGTAAATTATAACATTCTATTTGCTTTCCGTTACTTGCTGTACCTGCATACCAGCCTTTTGTGATTCATGCACTAGGACAGGGTTTTTCAAAAGTGAGGGGGCGACCTGCGGATAGCCGCGGGAGGATTGCGGAGCAATTGCCTGCAATGTTCCCGATTGCGGGCAGATTTTTAAAATGGCAGCGGCTACTGACTTTTAAAATGGGAATGGCTGTGTGTGGTCTTCTGGTTATAAGGGACAGCTGGTCACGGCACCCTGCATGTACACTTGACTTCAAGCGGCATGTAAAGACCTCAAACCGAAAGTAACGTTTGAAGATGAGGAAGGTGCTGGAAATATCTGCTAGAAACCAAGGCAAGAGGCCCATGAAGATGGATCGTTTTGTTACAAGAGGCAGCCAGGGACACAAGTAGACAATGTGCCTACTGGCTAGGATCGCACATCATGAATCTGCTGGAGAGAGTTGCTCAGAAGAGTCCACAGCACGACAGAGCAACACTAGTGTTAGCTCTGTGCAGAGTTCCAGGTCTGCTAGCAAACAGGCTACAAAGAAGAATCTGGAACAAAGCAGTATAAAAGATGATTTCTTGATGCCTGGTTTTGTCAACTGTGCCAGTGCAAATCAACATGCAAAGCCCATGTGCGTTATATGCAGGGAAGTACTGGCAAATGAGAGGAGGTTTTAAATTTTAAAAGAGAAATGGTCGGTGAAAGATCCCTTTTGAGATTGAGAGCTCAGTCAGTTATCAACTTACACTGACTCTAAATGAAAAGACTAAGCTGCTGTACCGGACCTGTGACAGCACGTTACAAACATGCTAAAAGTCTATGAAGCTTTCAGCATTCTGGAGTAGCTTCTCCCAGGAATATTCAGTGCTGAGTAAAACAAGCATTTTGTTGCTATTACCCTTCACGATGACCAACATGTGCGAGGTTGGATTTTCTGTTCTCACAAAGATGAAGGCGGCACAAAGGAACTGGCTGGACTCTGTACCTGATATGCGCATTGTCCTGTCCTCCTGTGAATCCCATTGGAGTGAGATCGTAAGGACCACATAGGCGAATGTGATGTATGTTGCGAAGATTGGCTATCATGGGTCCCGAAGACCGCAAAAGTGAGTCCCACGTAAAAAGGTTTGAAAAACATAGCATTAGGACACCTAGATCCCTCTGCGCCTCGGAACTTTGCAATCTCTCACCATTTAGATAATATTTTTTATTTCTTCCTGCCAGAATGGACAATTTCACATTTACCAACACTATACTCCATTTGCCAGATTTTTGTACACATACTTAACCTATCCATATCCCTTTTGTAGCCTTTGTCTTATCTCTTTTCTTTAGGCGGTGATGGTTTTTCCATGTGTTTTCTGTTATTTCTAAGCTTTACACTCTCATTAACAATCTCCACATTCCAGACTGTACGTTATCCTCTAAGTTGGGCAGCACGGTAGCACAAGTGGATAGCACTGTGGCCGCACAGCGCCAGCGTCCCAGGTTCGAATCCCCGCAGGGTCACTGTGCGGAGTCTGCACATTCTCCCCGTGTCTGCGTGGGTTTCTCTGGGTGCTCGGGTTTCCTCCCACAGTCCAAAGACGTGCAGGTTAGGTGGATTGGCCATGATAAATTGCCCTTAGTGACCAAACAAAAAGGTTCGGAGGGGTTATTGGGTTACGGGGATGGGGTGGAAGTGGGGCTTAAGTGGGTCGGTGCAGACTCAATGGGCCGAATGTCTTCTGCACTGTATGTTCTATGTTCTAAGCAGACTGCTGGCACTTTTAATGCAGAAAAGTGTGAGGTGATTCATTTTGGAAGGAATAACAGGAAGACAGAGTACTGGGCTAATGGCAAGATTCTTGGTAGTGTGGATGAGCAGAGAGATCTGGGTGTCCATGTACATAGATCCCTGAAAGTTGCCACCCAGGTTGAGAGGGTTGTTAAGAAGGCGTACGGTGTGTTAGCTTTTATTGGTAGAGGAATTGAGTTTCGGAGCCATGAGGTCATGTTGCAGTTGTACAAAACTCTGGTGCGGCCGCATTTGGAGTATTGCGAGCAGTTCTGGTCGCCGCATTATAGGAAGGATGTGGAAGCATTGGAAAGGGTGCAGAGGAGATTTACCAGGATGTTGCCTGGTATGGAGGGAAGATCTTATGAGGGAAGGCTGAGGGACTTGAGGTTGTTTTCGTTAGAGAGAAGAAGGTTAAGAGGTGACTTAATTGAGGCATACAAGATGATCAGAGGATTAGATAGGGTGGACAGTGAGAGACTTTTTCCTCGGATGGTGATGTCTAGCACGTGGGGACATAGCTTTAAATTGAGGGGAGATAGATATAGGACAGATGTCAGAGGTAGGTTCTTTACTCAGAGAGTAGTAAGGGCGTGGAATGCCCTGCCTGCAATAGTAGTGGACTCGCCAACACTAAACGCATTCAAATGGTCATTGGATAGACATATGGACGATAAGGGAATAGTGTAGATGGGCTTTAGTGGGGTTTCACAGGTCGGCGCAACATCGAGGGCTGAATGGCCTGTACTGCGCTGTAATGTTCTATGTTGCCAAAAAAAAAAGCCTGCATGCCCCAGCACCTCTTGGAAATCATTTGTTTCCTGTGACAGATGAATTTCTGCAACTGTACACTGGAATAGATTTTCCACAGGAATCGCATGCAATGGATACTAAACTGGACAAAACCAATGGTTCTGATCACAGACTCCGTATAACATAAGCACCATACAGCTTCCCCATTGTTACCAGACTCCTAAATTACCCTTTTTACCCTCCTAAATTACCTTATTAACATCACACTCTGTATGCTTCATCCGATGCTTATGTATTTACATTGTATACCTTGTGTTGCCCTATTACGCATTTTCTTTTACTCCCTTATCTTCCCATGTACTTAATGATCTGTTGAGCTGTGTGCAGAAAAATACTTTTCACTGCACCTCGGTACACGTGACAATAAACAAATCCAATCCAATCCAATAAGCACAGCCAACAGCAGAACTGGCAGTACTTCAGAATACATTCTAAAATGTAGGGGCTGGTTTACCTCACAAGGCTAAATCGCTGGCTTATAAAGCAGACCAAGCAGGCCAGCAGCACGGTTCGGTTCCCGTACCAGCCTCCCCGGACAGGCGCCGGAATGTGGCGACTAGGGGCTTTTCACAGTAACTTCATTGAAGCCTACTCGTGACAATAAGCGATTTTCATTTCATTTTCATAAAAGCTTATTTAAAAAAAAGAAAATCATGGAACTATGAGTAACACATTCAGTCAAAACACTCTAAAGTAGGGGCCTGGATGCCAATTTCTGTGACACTAGCCAAAAATAATGAAAATCGCTTATTGTCACGAGTAGGCTTCAATGAAGTTACTGTGAAAAGCCCCTAGTCGCCACATTCCGGCGCCTGTTTGGGGAGGCTGTTACGGCTGTTAATCTACCCAATTCTACAGACAAAATATCATAAATAGCCAATCAGCTGTTCATTTAGTGTGTGGAGTTTTGCCATGATTATTCAGAAGAATGTGTTAAACCAGAACCCTGGTTACATGGCAGTATCGATTCTGTGGCATTTATTTTCCAAGAAGGACTGGGATTGATAGCAGAGAAGGAGGGGAGGTGATGGAGAGATTTGCATGTATTCACATAGGAAAAGACAACATAACAAATGTGTTGCAGACAGCAACTCAAAAGGCAGCTTCAGGTGGTGTCTTGAACCACTTGTAACTTAAAAAACATAAATGATCAAAATGCTGAAGGAGTAACTGGTTAGATAAATGAGAGGGGAAAGAATAGAAAGATATATTGGGAGGGAGCTGACATGCAGTGAAAACACCAGCACAGATTAGTTAGGCTGAAGGGCCAGTGTGTATTAATTCTGTGTTGTTAATTTATCAATTCCGATTCCCTATTCTGAGGAAGCGAAAAGAAAACTGTCAGACTGAGTAGAGAAGCACCAAATAATGGGGGTGGGGATGGAGAGGGTTAGACTATGATAGAACAGGTAGGAATGATAGATGGAATGGGCCGCAATGGCTGATTGGCCTTTCCTTACCCCAAACTTTGTTTCAGGTGGAGACGTTAACATGTTAATATAATGAACCGGAGACTTTGGGGGGGGGAAGAGAGAGAGAGAGAGAGAGAGAGAGAGAGAGAGAGAGAGAGGGGAACAAGACATACTTCCAGAAAGCACAACATGTAGAGAACAAACAACCATCTGGGATTCTTAAAGGCTTCAGATGGAGCCTCTTCTTTTTACTTGAGAAAACTGGTCATTCGTAAGACAACAAAATACATCTCAATTAAAACTGAATCCTGGCTTTAAGTCACCAGCTGACTTATGGTGCCCAAACATGCCCTATTTCAGGCACATCAATTCAGTCCATTTTACAGAAAAAAAGATACATGCTGCTGAAGCTTTTTGTCTTGCGCTCATCAGATACATTTGCAAGAATACCAAATTTCAAAAGGAACAATGTATACTGCATGGAAGAAAAGCTTCGACGCCATGTCTTTTTTTCAGCAATACCCAGTCCATTTTACTGTGAATATGATAAATCAGTGCCTTAGACTTACAAATAACCGAGGCCCCAGCATGAATCCCTGTGGCACTCCACTATAATTGGGGAAGGCACGGTGCAACAGTGGTTAGCACTGCTGCCTCACAGCGCCAGGGACCTGGGTTCAATGGGTTCCCGTACCAGCCTCCCCGAACAGGTGCCGGAATGTGGCGACTAGGGGCTTTTCACAGTAACTTCATTTGAAGCCTACTTGTGACAATAAGCGATTTTCATTTAATTTCATTTTCATTTCAATTCCGATCTTGGGTGACTGTGAATTACCCCCGTGTCTGCGTGGGTTTTCTCTGGGTGCTCAAGTTTCCTCCCGCAGTCCAAAGATGCTTAGGTTATGCTAAATTGCCTCTTAGAATCCCAAGGTTAGGAGGATTCTCTTAGAGGGTCGGTGCAAACTCAATGGGTCGATGGCTGTCTTCTGCATTATACGGATTCTGTGATTCAAGTTACAGTTTGCTAACCTGAAAATTATCCTGTTAGTTAACCAGTCCTCTATCCACCTAGACAAATCAGACATGCTGCCTGAGATGTTACATAAAACAAATACTTGCATAAAAGGAGGGGGAACCAGGGCACAATTAAATTTCCTCGATCATTAATGCCTGTATCGATCTCTGTACCCAAACGCTTCTCAATTCATTGTAAATGCTCTGCCCAATGCTAGAGCCGACCACAAAAATATCCTGCAATTAAACCAATTTAAAAAAGAGGTGTAAAATTATGCCTAGAATTTTAGTGCAACAGGCAGTATTTGATTTGTCATAAAAGTAAAAGAGAGACCCGCACTGCATTTGACTCATGGCATTACCATTGCTGAATCCCTCACTATCAACATCCTGGGAGTTACCACTGACTAGAGTCTGAATTGGACCAGCCATAAAGACTGAGGTTATAAGAGCATGCTGCCAAGGAATAACTCCCCTCCAGACTCCCTAAAGTCTGTCAATCAGCTGCAAGGTAGAAGTCAGGAGTATGCTGGAATATTCTCCAATTTCCATGAAGAGTGCAGCTCCACAACACCCACGAAGATTGACATCATTCAGGATAAAGCAGCTTGCTTCACTGACACCCCATCTACCACCTTCAACATTTATTCACTCCAATATAACAGTGGTAGCAGTGTGTACCATCTACAAAATGTACTGCAGCAACACACCAAAGTTTCTTTCACTACACCATCCAAACGTGTGATCTCTATACCTAGAAGGACAAGGACAGCAGAAGTATGGCATACCAGTGAAAAAAGCAAGTGTTTACCTATGTGACCAGGGGAAAACATGGAGTGTAGAAGTGGAGAGATAGGGGAATTGGCATTTGTATGTTAAAAGCCAGGTCCACAGGGTGGGTAACATCAAAGGGAAATAATATGTTCATAGCACAATAACTAGAGAAAAGGACACTAGGGCAGCTATCACAGCCACACTCCGCTGCAGAAAACAGTCTCCCATGAAAAACAAAGTTATTGAAAGAGCAGCTGGTTAAAATCAAAAACTTGAACCGAGAAGATCATCCCGTCGCTGAAACCAAGGACGGTTTTCCCAAAGGTGGATAAATAACCTATGCATCGTAACTATCTGCTGGATTTAACTCATAAATTATATAATAGTTTGGGGACAAGGGGCATCTCAGAGTTCAGGAAACAAAAGGGAAACTTCATGTAATACTCTGTGTGTGTATAGCTATCAATGTAGTTAAATGTATTATAGTCCTTTTGTCATGTGTTTTCTTTACAGTTAATAAATATTTTTTATTAATTGACCACAAAACGACTGGACTATTCCTCCCTTATTTACATATCTTTTCTCAGCCACCAAATTGAAAACATACACCACTAAGAACTGGTGTTCAAAGTTACCCTCGTGGTTTTGTGATACCTTTGTATTTAACATCAGCAGGGTTCTTTGATTTGATTTGATTTATTGTCACATGTACTTAAATACAGCGAAAAGTATTTTTCTGCGGCCAAGGGAACGTATACAGTACGTACATAGTAGACAAAATAATAATCAGCAGAGAACATTGACAAATGGTACATCAACAAACATTGGTTACAGTGCGGAACAAGGGGCCAAACAAAGTAAATACATGAGCAAGTGCAGCATAGGGCATCGTGAATAGCTTTCTTACAAGGAACAGATCAGTCCGAGTGGGGAGTCGTTGAGGAATCTTGTAGCTGTGGGGAAGAAGCTGTTCCTATGTCTGGATGAGCGAGTCTTCAGACTTCTGTATCTTCTGCCTGATGGAAGGGTCTGGAAGAAGACAATGTCTGGGTAGGAGGGGTCCCTGATAATGCTGTCTGCCTTCCTGAGGCACAGGAGGTGTATACAGAATCAATGTGGGGGTGGCAAGCTTGTGTGATGCATTGGGCTAAGTTAACCACCGTCTGCAGTTTCTTGCGATCTTGGACCAAGCAGTTGCCATACCAGGCTGTGATGCAGCCGGATAGGATGCTCTCTATTGCACATCTGTAGAGGTTTATGAGAGTCGATGCAGGTGTGCCAAATTTTTTTAGCTTCCGTAACAACTACCACCTGCACGATCCCCTCCAGGTCACTCACCAGCCGGACTTGAAAATATCTCACTGTTCATTCACTGACACTGGATCAAAATACTGGAACTCCCTCCCCAACAGCACTGTGAGTGTACTACACCACATGGACTGCAGCAGTTCAAGAAAGCAGCTCACCATCACCTTCTCAGGATAATTAGGGATGGGCAATAAATGCTGGCCTAGCCAGCGACGCCCACATCCCATGAATGAAAAATACTGTTGCTTCACAGCGCTATGGTCCCAGGTTCAATTCCCGGCTTGGGGTCACTGTCTGTGCAGAGTCTGAATGTTCAGCGTGGGTTTCTTCCGGATGCTCCAGTTTCCTCCCACAAGTCTCGAAAAACATGCTGTTAGGTGAATTGGACATTCTAAATTCTCCCTCTGTGTACCCGAACAGGCGCCGGAGTGTGGCGACTAGGGGATTTTTAAGCCTTCTTCTGACAATAATAAAGACTATTATTGAATTAAAAAACTGCACAAGGAAACAATTTGTGTACGACCTTTTTGAAATTCTAATATACTACATATATTGGTTCCTAGTTTGTTCCATCCTCAAAGAACCCTAAAATTTGTTACAAAACCATGTTGGCTCTGCTTGATTGTATTATGATTTTTGGGTTATGATTTTCTAAATATCCTATTAATACTGCATTAATAATGGATTCCAGCATTTTCCCAATGACACATGCCAGACTAATTGGCCTACAGTTTCCTGCTTTCTGTCCCCTTCGGTTTGTGAATAGGGGTGGTTCGTACATTTGCATTTTTCCAAACCTTTCCTGAATCTGGGGAATTCCAAAAGATGACAACCAACCACTTTATCTGCAGCCATTTCTGTTAAGACAGTAAGATGCAGGTCATCAGATCCAGGGGACTTGTCAACCTTCAGTTCCCTCCACCCTCATTAACTTTCCCCAAGACCTCTTCCTCCAGCCATTTTGATTGTTTTAGGTTTCTCCCTCCCTTTTGTCCCTTGCACTTTGAGAAACAAAAGTTGATTATTCAAGTCAATAACCCTTCATCAATTCTGAACCTCTCCAAGAGGGAGCCTCTGCCTATTGAGTGTTTTCCAGCATTTGTTTTATGTTACTATTCAATTAGATAAGTGATGTCCAGCATTGCCAAAAACTGTTCTTTCTAGATTTCTAAGAGAATCGGGTTTGCAAAGATGAGTGGAAACAGGTCAACTGGAAACTCCTTCACCAAAGGGAACTGAAATAGCTCGAAAACCATGGCAATGCAAAATGAAGCCCCGCAGGTCTCAAGTGAATTGAAAGGCACACAATGAAGCAAAGGCAAAATGGCCAAGTGGTCTGTGCAAGGACAAATTTGATCAAAACAAAAACAGTGAAAGAAAAGAAATGAAAATCGCTTATTGTCACGAGTAGACTTCAATGAAGTTACTGTGAAAAGCCCCTAGTCGCCACATTCTGGCGCCTGTTTGGAGAGGCTGATACGGGAATTGAACCGTGCTGCTGGCCTGCCTTGGTCTGCTTTTAAAAGCCAGCGATTTAGCCCAGTGTGCTAAATCAGCCCCTAAGAATATAGTTCTTAGGCGAACAGGGGTTGGAATCAAGCTCAGGTGAATCAGGGGGGTGAATGTAACGCGACATGAATCCAAGGTCCTGGTTGAGGCCGTACTCATGAGTGCGGAACACCCGGATTGATTTCTTTATTTTGAGCAGAGCCTTACTGGCAGGGGTGGTGGACACGGGGTAGATCATAGATCATAGAACAGTACAGCACAGAACAGGCCCTTCGGCCCTCGATGTTGTGCCGAGCAATGATCACCCTACTTAAACCCACGTAACCCGTATCCCAACAATCCCCCCATTAACCTTACACTACGGGCAATTTTAGAATGGCCAATCCACCTAACCCGCACATCTTTGGACTGATGAAGGGTACTCGGCGATCACAATCTCAGACCATGCTCCGCACTGGATTGACCTGCAGATTAGTAAAGACGGTAACCAGCACCCGCACTGGAGGTTAGATGTGGGACTATTGGCTGACGAAAGGTGTGCGAGCGGCTGAGGAAATATATTCAGAACTACCTGCAGGTCAACGACACGGGGGAAATTTCAGCAGTGGTAGTCTGGGAAGCACTGAAGGCGGTGGCCAGAGGGGAGCTGATCCCGATAATGGCCCATAGGGAGACGGTGGACAGAGCAGAGACGGACTGACTGGTAAAGGAGATACTGCAGACCGATAGGAGGTATGCAGAGACCCCAGAGATAGGGTTTTTCAGGGAACGGCGGAGGATACAGATGGAGTGTGGCTTGTTAACCACAGGGAGGGCGGTGGATCAGCTGAGAAAGGCGAGGGGGGGGGGGGGGCGATCTATAAGTATGGAGAGAAGGCCAGCAGAATGCTTGCACAGCAGTTTAGAAAGAGGGAAGCAGCCAGGGAGATAGGGAAAATAAATGACGGAGATGGGAACCTGGTTGGAGACTCAGCAGGGTTAAATAAGGCGTTTAGGGATTTCTACATTAGGCTGCAGAGGTCGGAACCCCCTACGGGGCCGGAGGGGATGAGGCACTTCTTGGAGGGTCTGAATTTCCCAAAGGTGGACGGGGAGTTGGTAGAAGGGCTGGGGGCCCCGATCGGGTTGGAAGAGAAAGTCGAAGGTCTGAAGGCCATGCAGTCGGGTAAAGCCCCGGGGCCGGACAGGTACCCAGTGGAGTTTTATAAAAAGTTCTCAGGGATATTGGGACCGGTGTTGATCAGGATGTTAAATGAGACAAGGGAAAGAGGGGTGCTGCCCCCGACAATGTCACAGGCCACGATTTTGCTGATTCTGAACACAAGGCCACGGAGCTGTGTGGGTCCTACAGGCCAATATCCCTGTTCAATGTGGACGCCAACTGCTGGCCAAAACTTTGTCCTCCAGGATTGAGGATTGTGTTCTGGACGTTATTGGGGAGGACCAGACGGGGTTTGTTAAGGGTAGGCAGTTGATGGCCAATGTAAGAAGGTTGTTGAACGTGATCATGAAGGTAGGGAGGTGGAGGTAGTGATCGCAATGGATGCAGAAAAGGCTTTTAATCGGGTAGAATGGGATTATCTGTGGGAGGTACTGGGACGGTTTGGATTTGGGCGGGGCTTTATTGACTGGGTCAGATTGCTGTATCAGGCTCCTGTAGCAAGCATACGGATGAATAGGGCACCAATCGGACTATTTTAGACTGCACCGGGGGACAAGACAGGGATGCCCCCTCTCCCCACTGTTGTTCGCGCTAGCTATAGAGCCATTGGCAATTCCTCTGAGAGCCTCAAGGGGCTGGTCCCGGGGGGGGGGGGGGAGAGACAGAGTCTCACTTTATGCAGACGACCTGCTCCTGTATGTATCGGGCCCAGCAGAGGGGAGGGAAGAAATCATGAGGATTCTCGGGGAATTTGGCCGGTTTTCGGGGTATTAGCTAAATATGGGGAAAAGTGAGATGTTTGCGGTCCAGGCGAGCAGGAGAGGTGATTGGGGGAACTGCCGTTTACATTGGTAGGGGGAAGCTTTAGGTACTTTATGCATTCAAGTGGCGGGGGAATGGGACCGGCTGCATAAATTAAATCTGGCCCGGCTAGTAGACCAAATGTAAGACGATTTTCGGAGATGGGACGTGCTCCCCTTATCATTAGCTGGGAGGGTGCAGACAATAAAGATGACGGTCCTCCAGAGATTCCTGTTAGTGTTTCGATGTCTCCCCATCTTTATTCCGCGGTCCTTTTTTAAGCGGGTCAACAAAGTGATCACTGGCTTTGTTTGGGCGGGCAAGACCCCACGGGTAAGGACGGTAATGCTTGAGCGGAGTCGGGGAGAGGGCGGGCTGGCGCTGCCAAATTTTAGTAACTATTACTGGGCGGAGAATATTTCTTTTTATAAATTTAGAGTACCCAATTCATTTTTTCCAATTAACGGACAATTTAACGAGTTCAATCCACCTATCTTGCACATCTTTTTGTGGGAGCGAAACCCACGCAAACACGGGGAGAATGTGCAAACTCCACACGCACAGTGACCCAGAGCCAGGATTGAACCTGGGACCTCGTGCCGTGAGACTGCAGTACTACTACTGTGCCACCGTGCTGCGCTGGGCGGCGAATATAGCCATGTTCAGAAAGTGGGTGGTGGGGGAGGGGTCGGTATGGGAGCGTATGGAGGCGGCTTCATACAAGGGCACCAGTCTGGGGGCGTTGGTAACTGCGCCTCTGCTGTGGTGGTGGCGGCCCTGAGGGTCGGGGGGCAATAGAGGAGACATGTGGGAGCAGAGGGAGCATCAGTCTGGTGCCCAATCTGAAATAATCACTGGTTTGCTCTGGGAAGTATGGATGGGGGTTCCGGATATGACGGAGAACAGGGATTGAGAGGATGGGGGATATGTTTATAGAGGGGAGCTTTCAGAGTATGAGGGCGCTGGAGGAGAAGTTTGGGTTGACGAGGGGAAACAAATTCAGGTATCTGCAGGTGCGGGACTTCCTATGTAAACAGGTGTCAACCTTCCCGCTCCTACCGTTAAGGGGGATTCAGGACAGGGTAGTTTCCAGAGGGTGGGTGGGAGAAGGGAGCGTCTCTGACATTTACAAGGAACTTATGGGGTCAGAGGAGACACAGACTGAGGAGCTGAAGCGCAAGTGGGAGGAGGAGCTGGGACGAGAGATAGAGGATTGTCTATGGATGGACGCGTTGAGTAGAGTCAACGTGTCCGCAACATGTGCCAGGCTCAGCCTGATACAGTTCAAGGTCGTTCATCGGGCTCACATGACAGTGGTCCGGATGAGCAGATTCTTTGGGGTGGAAGACAGGTGTGCAAAATGTGTGGGAGGACCAGCGAACCATGTCCACATGTTCTGGGCATGTCCGAAGCTTAGGGGATTTTGGCAGGGGTTTGCAGATGTCATGTCCACGGTGTTAAAAACAAGGGTGGCACTGAGTCCAGACGTGGTGATTTTGGGCTTTCGGAAGACCCGGGAATCCAGGAGGAGAAAGAGACAGACGCTCTGGCCTTTGCTTCCCTGGTAGCCCGGAGACAGATACTATTAGCTTGGAGGGACACAAAGCCCCCGAAGTCGAAAACCTGGCTATCGGACATGGCTAGCTTTCTCTGTCTGGAGAAAATCAAGTTCGCCTTGAGAGGGTCACTGTTAGGGTTCACCCGGAGGTGGCAACCGTTCATCAACTTCTTCACGGAAAATTAATCGTCAGCAGAAGGGGCGGGGGGGGGGGGGAAGAGAGCTTAGAGTAGGGGGTTAATAAAGGTGGGACCTGTAAAGGAGGGAGACGGCTTTTGCACTATGTTAATAGTTTCATGTACAATGTTTATTTTGTTGTTCTAATACCAAAAATACCTCAATAAATGTTTAATTTAAAAAAACTATTGGCCAGGGCACCGGATGTAACTTTGCTGCTTTTCTTTGAAATAGTGCCATGGGCTCCTTCACATCCACCCGAGCAGGCAGGTGGAGCCTCTGTTTAATGTCTCATCCAAAAGACAGCACCTCTGACAGTGAAGCACTCCACAAGTACTGTATTGGGAATGCCAGCCTTGATTTCTGTGCTCAAGCCCGGAAATGGGACTTGTATCCAGAATCCTGTGATTCAGAGGCGGGAATGTTACCAACTGATCCGTGGTTGATACAAATATACACTGCATCGGGCAGGTCAAGGGTAACTCCCAGCACGCCAACTTTTAAATTCCAACCTCATCAGCTTTCACTCCCCTAAATTACACCCAAGTTACCAATAATGCAAGGTGTCAATGTAGATACGGGTATGTTTCTGAATAGAATCAAGAGTTGTCAAACCAGACTGAGCTGCTGGTTCTGTTGACATTCGTCAAAGCTGTGCTCAGCAAGATTCTTGTCCATATTAAACAACTCATTAGGATCAGGGATTGCTCCCATGGAGGAGATAGGCTTTTATGGTATCAATGTCAAGAAGAGCAACAGGACAAGACACAGAAAGTTTAGGTACAAACCCACCACCGCAGTTAGTGGAATTTAAATTCAGTTAATAAAATCAGGAATTTAAAACTAGTCTCAGTAATGGTGACCATGAAACCATCACTTGTCATTAAAAACCCATCTGATTTGCTAATGTCCTTGAGGCAAGGAAATCTGTTATCCAGACCCAGACCCACAGGGCAATGTGGTCAATTCTCAATTTCCCACAAATGGCCCAGCAAGTCACTTAATTAGGGATTGGAAACAAATACGGGCCTTGCTAGGACTCCCACATCCCATCCATACATACATAAAGCAAGTATGGGGCAATTATCTGCACATTCATAGATTAGGTCAAATTAGTGCATGTTTCAAGATGAGTAGATGATCAGAAAATAAGTTAGATGTTCCCAAGAAAACAGGTTCACATCTGGCTGATGTAATTTATTATATTGTTTAAAAAACATCCTTTTTAATAATAATAATCTTTATTTTCACAAGTACGTTTACATTAACACCGCAATAAAGTTACTGTGAAAGGCCCCTAGTCGCCACACTCCGGCGCCTGTTCAAGTACAGAGGGAGAATTCAGAATGCCCAATTCACCCAACGGCATGTCTTTCAGGACCTGTGGAAGGAAACCGGAGCACCCAGAGGAAACCCATGCAGACACGGGGCGAACGTGCAGGCTCCACACAGACAGTGACCCAAGCTGGGAATCTAACCTGGGACCCTGGAGCTGCGAAACAACAGTGCTAACCACTGTGCTACTGTGCCGCCCAGATTGCTCTTCAATTTACCAGGATAGCTCAAGAAATTACCTACAGTAATGGGGTAACAATTTATCCTGGATAGGAAGAATGCGCTTATTGGTTGGCAAACTGACTCTGATTGGTAGAGGTGTTGCCATGGAGAACACAGTAAAGTAAAGTCGTCATAGTCCCAGATAACCATAGGCTGCTTTCCCCTTTTGAGGAGGAAGAGCTGACTGGTGCTTTAACACCTCAGGTGAGGGGCTAGGGAGAAGGTGGGGCCTTCATGAATAACCTCAGCTGGTATGGGAATTGAACCCATGCTGTTGGCCTTGTTCTGCAGTATGCATAGAGAACAGTTCACTGCCCAACTTTCAAATAGGCAGGTCGACAGTGTGTGGACATGGCCCAAGTCGGCTACTTTAGGGCGCTGTCTCTTAGCCTGGTAGGGTAAGATGGCTCAAAAATCTGAGCAACAGGTAAAGCTAGCTGTTGTATCCTGTTATTCTGCAGTAGTAACTACTGCCGAGATTAAAAGGTGTCCGGTGTATCATACAATGAGTAATGGGAATTTCAGCATTGGCGTGGTGCCAGGTATGTAAGCCATATGGCCCTAGACTGGCGGATCATATTGAACAGCATGTCCCTTCAGCTGTTCGCAACAGGCATAGTACTGACCATACCCAACCAGTTTGTGCTTGCAAAACTCAAAACAGTGTCCAACGGTAGATGTGATTCCCTGATTGGACAAGACTAATCCTGTTGGTGCTAACAATTAAATTGGTTGTCAGTGTAAGATAGTCAGATAGCCTTGCAGCGTCTCACTTTACTCAGTTAGGGTGACAGGGTAGCACAGTGGTAAGCACTGTTGCTTCACAGCGCCAGGGACCTGGGTTTGATTCTCGGCTTGGGTCACTGTCCATTTTCTCTCGTGTCTGCGTGGGTTCCTCCAGCTGCTCCAGTTTCCTCCCACAAGTCCTGAAAGACATGCTGTTAGGTGAATTGGACATTTGGACATTCTGAATTTTCCTTCAATGTGTGTGGCGACTAGGGTATTTTCACAGTAACTTAATTGCAGTGTTAAATACTTGTGACACTGATCAAAATTATTGTAGAGGATGTGGGTGTCACTGGTTAGGCCAACATTTATTGCCCATCCCTAATTGCCCTTGAGAAGATGATGGCAAGC
This sequence comes from Scyliorhinus canicula, assembly GCF_902713615.1. NCBI lineage: Eukaryota > Metazoa > Chordata > Chondrichthyes > Carcharhiniformes > Scyliorhinidae > Scyliorhinus > Scyliorhinus canicula. The sequence goes on along the minus strand of NC_052151.1, from coordinate 16,546,805 downwards.
TGCCTTCCTGAATCACTGCAATCCCGAGTGTAGGTCATGCTGTTGGGGAGACAAGTTCCTGGGTTTTGGCCCAGCGACAGTGAAGGAACGGTGAAATATTTCCAAGTCAGGCTGGTGAGTGACGGAGGGGAACCTCCATCTAGAAGGACAAGGGCAACAGGTACCTGGGAGCTATGGCTAGTCCAGTTAAAGTTTCTGGTCAATGCTTACCCCCAGGTTTTGCTAGATTTGAACATGGACTGCTTATAATCTGAGTCACGAGTGGTGCTGAACATTGTGCAGTCACCAGCGAATATTCCCGATTCTGACCTGCTGATGGAAGGGAGGTCATTGATGAATCAGCTGAAGATGGTTGGGCCGAGGACACCACCCTGAGGAACGCTGCAGTGATGTCCTGGAGCTCAAATGATTGACCTCCAATCATTTTTCTTTGCGCCAGGTATGACCCCAACCAGCGGAGGGTTTCCCCTCTATTCTAACCCTGCATGGGACTCATCCAGCCGGGGATGAATGTTCCCGACAGCTGATTGGGCTGTGAGTTAACCAACACTAGTATAACAGATCAGCTGTGTAGCAGGTGACAGGAAGGAGGAGCGAGGATCTGGAGAGGTATAACTGGGTCCTGTGTAAACACTGCTGTGATGCTGAATAAATGTATTTTTTTATGAACTCGTCACCCTCAATTCCCATTGACTCAAAGTTTTGAAGCACGGTGGCACAGTGGTTAGCACTGCTGCCTCAAAGCACCGAGGTCCCAGGTTCAATCCCGGCTCTGGGTCACTGTCTTTGTGGATTTTGCACATTCTCCCCGTGTTTGTGTGGGTTTCGCCCCCACAACCCAAAGATGTGCAGGGTAGGTGGATTGGCCACGCTAAATTGCTTTTTAATTGGAAAAATGAATTGGGTAGTCCAAATTTTTTTATTCATTTATTTTAAAATGTTTTGCTGCCATACTCTGGCAAATGCTGCCTTGATGTCAAATGCAGTCATTCTCACCTCATCTCTGGCATTCAGCACTTTTGTCCTGGTTTGAACCAAGGCTGTAATGAGGTGAGGTGCAGAGTGACCCTGGCAGAACCCAAACTGAGCGGCAGTGACCAGGTTATTGTTATTGCCAAGGCAAAGTTGCCATAGCTCAGATGATTATTGGCTACTTTCCCCTTTGAGGGGAAAAGCTGGCTGGGTGGTGATAAACCGGAGGATCACCATACCTCAGGCAGTGTGGAATTAAACCCACGCTGTTTGCCTTCTTCTGTTTCACAAATCAGTCATCCAGCCAACCAAGCTAAACAAGCCCCCTTAAGTGCCGTTTGAAGATCCGTTCCATCGCTTTACTGATGATCTTCTGCAGATGTGCCATAGAGAGCATCCTATCCGGCTGCATCACAGCTTGGTATGGCAACTGCTCGGTCCAAGATCACAAGAAACTACAGAGTGTAGTGAACTCAGCCCAACGCATCATACAAGCTTGACATCCTCCCATTGATTCTGTATACACCTCCCATTGCCTCAGGATGGCAGACAGCATTGTCAAGGACCCCTCACATCCAGGCTTTGCCCTCTTCCAGACCCTTCCATCAGGCAGAAGATAAAAGTCTGAAGACCTGCACATCCAGACATGAACAGCTTCTTCCCCACAGCTACTAGACTCCTCAACGACTCCCCCTTGAACTGATCTGTTCCCTGTTAAGAACACTATTCACGACACCCTATGCTGCTCTTGTTTTGCTCTGTAACCAATCACTATTCGTTGATGTACCACTGTCAATGTATTCGGTGGATTATTCTTTTGTCTACTATGTATGTATGTGTACACTCCCTCAGCCGCAGAAAAATACTTTACTTCGGTACATGTGACACTAAATATCAATCAAGTTCAATCTAGACGGATAGGACGGTAATTGATTAGGTTGGATTTGTCCTGATTCTGGTGTACAGGACGTACCTGGGAAATTTTCTGCATTGCCAGGTAGATGCCAGGGTTGGAGCTGTACTGGATCAGCTTGACGAGGGGTGCGGCACGTTCTGGAGCACAAGTCTTCAGTACTATTGCTGGAATATTGCCAGGGCCCATAGCCATTGCAATATCCAGTGCCTTCAGTAGTTTCTTGACGTCACATGGGAGTTAATGAAATTGGTTGAAGACTGACATCTGTAATGTTGGGGGCCTGCGAAGGATGGATCAAGATTGTTGCGAATGCTTCAATCCCGTATTTTTCACTGATATGCTGGGGGCCCCAGCATATTTCTGGAGCCTACTCTTCAATGAGTTGTTTAAATGTCCACCACCATCCCTGGCTGGATGTGGCAGAGCTTAGATCTGATCCATTGGCTGTGAGATCGCTTAGCTCTATTGGTTGCTGCATATGCTGTTTTGCACATGTATTCCTGTGTTCACCAGGTTGAACCTCGTTTCTTTGTATGTCTGATGCTGCTCCTAGCATGCCCTCCTGGACTCTTCACTGGACCAGACTAATGTGGCAGGGGGGTGGGAATCAATGCAGGAAGTCCAAGGGTAGTAAAGAGGGGATAGAAACAAAAGCCAGTAAGGAGAAAAGTGGAAGGCAGAGAAACAGATTAACCTGCAATTATTTTAATGCAAGAGGCCTAACAGGCAAGGCAGATAGACTCAGGGCATGGATAGGTACATGGGACTGGGACAGTATAGATATTACTGAAACATGGCTAACGGTGGGGCAGAATTGGTAGCTGAATATTCCAGGGGTACAGATGCTATAGGAAAGATAGACCAGGAGATATGAGGGAGTTGCATTTTTGATTAGGGACAACATTACGGCAGTAGAGAGAGGATATATCCAAGGGTTCGCCCACTGAGTCTGTATGGGTAGAACTGAAAAATAAGGGCGAGATCCCTTTGATAGGGCTGTACTGTCGGCTCCCGAAGAGTCAGCGGGAAATCGAGACGCAAATATGTAAAGAGATTACAGATTGCCGGAAAAATAGGGTGGTAATAGTAGGGGACCTCAACTTTCCCAACATTAACTGGGACAGACATAGCACTAGGGGTTTGGATGGAGAGAAATTTGTCAAGTGTATTCAGGAAGAATTCCTCATTCAATATGTAGAAGGCCCGACCAAAGAGGGGGTAAAACCTGACCTCCTCTTGGGGAATGAGGAAGGGCAGGTGTCAGAAGTGTTAGTGAGGGATCACTTTGGGACCAGTGACCATAATTCCATTAGTTTCAAGATATCTATGGAGAATGATAGTTCTGGCCCAGAAGTTAAAATTCTAAATTGGGGTAAGGCCAATTTCGATGGTATTAGGTGGGAACTTTCAAACGTTGATTGAGGGAGCCTATTTGCAGGTAAGGGGACAGCTGGTGAGTGGGAGTGTTTCAAAAGGGTGTTAACTAGGGTTTAGGATGAGCACATTCTTCTTCGAGTGAAGGATAAAGCTGGTAGAAGGAGGTAACCCTGGATGACTCGGGATATTGAGGCCATGGTCAAAAGGAAGAAGGACGCATATCACATGCGTAGGCAGCTGGGATCAAGTGGATCCCTTGGAGTATAGGGCTTGTCGGAGTAGAGATAAGAGAGAAATCAGGATGGCAAAAAGGGGACATGAGACTGTCTTGGCAGATAAGGCAAAGGAAAATCCAAAGAGCGTTTAGAGATACATAAAGGGCAAAAGAGCGCTGTGCTTTCAGAGGGCTGGTGCCGGGGGAGCGCTGCGCTGTCGGAGGGCCGGCGCCGGGGGAGTGCTGCGCTGTCGGAGGGCTCGTTTCCATAGAATTTACAGTGCAGGAGGAGACCATTTAGCCCATGTAGTCTGCACCGGCCCTTGGAAAGAGCACCCTACCCAATTCACACACCATCCTATCCCCGTAACCCTTTTGGACATGAAGTGCAATTTATCATGGCCAATCCACCTAACCTGCACATCTTTGGACTGTGGGAGGAAACCGGAGCATCTCTGTCCCACTTTCTCCGTCTTTAGCTTTGACAAAAAGTCACCTGGGCTCGAAAAGTTAGCTCTTTTATCTCCCTATAAATGCTGCCAGACCTGCTGAGATTTTCCAGCATTTTCTTTTTGGTTTCAGATTCCAGCATCCAAGTAATTTGCTTTTATACAGGAGTTGAAAAGTCTTGAAGTTGTACAAGACATTGGTAAGACCACACATGAAATACTGTTTTCAGTTCTGGTCACTATATTATAGGAAGGATATTGTTAAACTAGAAAGACTGCAGAAGAGATTTACGAGGATGCTACCAGAACTTGATGGTCTGAGTTATAAGGAGAGGCTGGATGGGCTGGGACTTTGTTTTCCTCTGGAGTGTAGGAGGCTTAGAGGTGATCTTATAGAGGTCTATAAAATTATGAGGAGCATGGATCAAGTAGGTAGTCGACATCTTTTCCCAAAGGTAGAGGAGTCTAGAACTAGAGGGCATAGGTTTAAGGTGAGAGGGAAGAGATACATCAGAGGGGAAATTTCTTCACGCAGAGGGTGGTGAGTATCTGGAACGGGCTGCCAGAGGCAGTGGTAGAGGTGGGCACAATTTTGTCCTTTAAAAAGCAGTTAGACAGTTACATGGGCAGGATTGGTATAGAGGGATATGGGCCAAATGGGACTAGCTTAGGGGATAGAAACTGGGTGGCATGGACAAGCTGGGCCGAAGGACCTGTTTCCATGCTGTAAACATTCATGACTCTGACTCAAGAGTTGATCTCCTGGTTTGGTGGCAATGGTAGAGTGGGGGGGATGAGGGGCCATGAGGTTACAGATTGTGGAGGAGTACAATTCTCCTGCTGCTGCTGATGGCCCACAGTGTCTTATGGATGCCAAGTCTGGAGTAGCGCGATCTGTTCAAAGTCTATCCCATTTAGCATGGTAGTAGAGTGACAACACACGTGAGATTTACCCTTTCGTACACAAAAACATTAAATTAAACTCACAAATATGTTCTAATATCCAACAATACAATCACTGATCATTTGAAACCATCTCTGCTTTCTGACACAACCACGAATATCTTTTGCCAAATAAGTGTCACAAGTAGGCTTACATTAACACGGCAATGAAGTTACTGTGAAAATCCCCTAGTCGCCACATTCCGGCACCTGTTCAGATACAAAGGGATGTCCAATTCACTTAAAAGCACATCTTTCGGAACTTGCGGGGGGGAAACTGGACCACCCGGAGGAAACCCATACAGAGATGGGGAGAATGTGTAGACCCACACAGACAGTGACACAAGCCGGGAATCGAACCTGGGTCCCTGGTGTTGTGAAGCAACAGTGATAACCACTGTGCTCCCATGCCACCCATAGATAAATCATGACACTAAAGCTAAATGTATCTTATTATATCTTGAAGTAGTAGTTGGATCGTGTTATGGACTAAAATTTTGAAGCAAAGGGTTTGCCACGAATATTCAGAGACACGGTCCTGTCCTTTGCAGATAGAAATAACATGCCCAACACCTTGACCGAAAGCTTCAGGGGCAGTCATTCCCTAGTTCATTCCTCAATTGGCCATGACCAGTGTCATCCTGCCTGGTTTTAATTTTTTGAAGAACGCTGGGCAGTTAACTGTTGCACATGGCAATGTTTCCACCAGAGCTCATTTGCCAACCTATCACCACTCTCTTCTCAAGCAGTATAAATTGTTCTTTCCCTTTTCCTATTAGCAAATTCTTGCAGCTGTCCTTACGAGTATAAGATGAAAAACTATGATAGCATACACAAGTGTAGTGTTACATAGGTGGGTAATGCTAATCTGAAACATGTGGATTCTATGCAGAGTTCAGCAACTTTACACTGCAGAAGGCAGACATGGGGGCTGGAATTCTCCAGCCGTTCGCTGGTGGCTGGATTCTCTTAGCTTTCATTTACCGGAAAAAGCATCTCTGTTCTTCACCTGCTCCAATCCATGTGGTTGTGAGTTCCACAGTCGCATCAGCCTAGGTGTAGAAATTACTTAAAAGCAGCTCGAGTGACATGACCTACCTTGTGGTGCATCTACAGGAGAGATTCCCCACAGGTGGGAGTTCCGACTCTCACCTGTGCTTTCAGAAGAGTTCGGAACAGATGCCTCATTTTTATATTGAAAGGTAGAGGGAGATAGTATTAGGAAAAAGATCAGTGAAATAATTGAAGGCTGACACGAGTGAAGCCAAATGAGAAAATAGCAGGTTAGCACAAAGAAGAACTGCTAAGACACAAGGGGAAAGCCACTGTGCTAGAACAGCCTGTTACTTCACATACTGCCAGCTCACCGTGCCACTGCATCTCCTCTCAGTGGAAATGTAATAATTATCTATTAAACCTATTTCCATCGTCAGGGTTCCCTTATTCCACAGCTCCTGTCTTTTGGGTGAACAGTTGCTCAGCTTTCCTTTTTCTTTCTAACTTCATTTCATCTCTTCTCCCCTGCTTATTTAAACCCTTCACCGCAATGAGCAATTAACCTGGATCAGCAATTAATGAATTCCCTTCACAATCCAACAAACTTTAAATCAGCTCCCTCCTTACCCTAATGAGTCCACAGGAGTCTAGCAGCTAAATCAAATGCTAAACCCAATTGGGTGGTGGGCAGCAGCAAAAGAACATTTCTATTCAAAAAGCAAGCTATTTTTGTGCACGAAGTGAAGGATGGTTAACTTCAGTGTATATTCTTGTCACCCACCTGGAGGTGGTACAGCTAGCGATGTCTTGCAGCAATATAAGAGCAAGAGGCAAGCTGATGTGATCTGGGGAAGACACACATTTGATACTAATTTGTGAACTTTCTACTCTCTTCCCTTCCCCAAGTCATGATCCTATCCCTGTGTCGTGCCATAAGTGGGAGAAGGAGTAGGATACAGCTCTTCAGGTCTGTTCCAAGTAGATCATGACTGATCTGGATCTTAATCCACCTATCCATTTTGGTTCTGTAATCCTCAGAAAGCAAAGAGTGGGGATTAATGGCAAAGAGTGGGGATTAATGGGTGTTTCTCTGGTTGGCAATCAGTAGCTAGTGTCACTCTCAGGGATCAGTATTGGGCCCACAATTATTCACAATTTACATAGATGATTTGGAGTGGGGACCAAGTGCAATGTGAAAATGAAATGAAAATGAAAATCGCTTATTGTCACGAGTAGGCTTCAATGAAGTTACTGTGAAAAGCCCCTAGTCGCCACATTCCGGCGCCTGTCCGGGGAGGCTGGTACGGGAATCGAACCGTGCTGCTGGCCTACTTGGTCTGCTTTAAAAGCCAGCGATTTAGCCTGGTGAGCTAAACCAGCCCCAAGTTTGTAGACGACACAAAGATGAGTGGTAAAGCAAAAAGTGCCGAGGATGCTGGAAATCTGCAGAGGGATGTGGCTAGGTTAAGTGAATGGGCTAGGGTCTGGCAGATGGAATACAATGTTGACAAATGTGAGGTTATTCATTTTGGTAGGAACAACAGCAAAAGGGATTATTATTTAAATGATAAAAATATTAAAACATGATGCTGTGCAGAGGGACTTGGGTGTGCTGGTGCATGAGTCGCAAAAAGTTGGTTTACAGGTACAACAGGTGATTAAGAAGGCGAATGGAGTTTTGTCCTTCATTAATAGAGGGGTGGAGTTTAAGACTAGGGAGGTTATGCTGCAACTGTATAAAAGGTGTTAGTGAGACCACTGGAGGGTGTGCAGAGGAGATTCACTAGGTTAATCCCAGAGCTGAGGGGGTTGGATTACGAGGAGAGGTTGAGTAGACTGGGACTGTACTTGTTGGAATTTAGAAGGATAAGTGGGGGGATCTTATAGAAACATATAAAATTATGAATTTTAGCTTGTGAATTAGATTATGAATTATGAAATTTAGGGAATAGCTAGGATAGATGTGGGCAAGTTGTTTCCACTGGCGGGTGAAAGCAGAATTTGGGGGCATAGCCTCAAAATAAGGGGAAGTAGATTTAAGACTGAGTTTAGGAGGAACTTCTTCACCCAAAGGGTTGTGAATCTATGGAATTCCTTGCTGAGTAAAGCAGTTGAGGCTCCTTCATTAAATGTTTTCAAGATAAAGATAGTTTTTTGGAGAATAAAGGAAGGGTATGGTGTTCGGGCCGGAAAGTGGAGCCGAGTCCACAAAGATCAGCCATGACCTAATTGAATGGATGAGGGGCCAGATGGTCTACTAGCCCCAGCCTTAGCAGCCTTTTTTAAGAGGGTGACTGGGTTCCACTGGTCAACAAATTATGTACTTATGTTGTAAATCATTCCACTAATTCCCACTGTCCCTCGTCTTCAGAAGCAGGTTTTCCAGAGGAACTGCAAAGGCCTTGCTGAAGTCAAATTACGGCTTTACCCTTTTCAAACCCCTCTGTCGCAGAGTCAACTGGACCAACAAAACTTTCTTTGTGAATTAATTCACTCTAGCTTTATTTCATAGAATCATAGAATTTACAGTGCATGAGGACATTGGCCCATCATGTCTGCACCGGCCCTGGAAAGAGCATCTTACTCAAGCACACACCTCCAGTCTAACCCCGCAACCCAGCAACACCACCTAACCTTTTTGAACACCAAGAGCAATTTAGCATGGCCAATCCACCTAACCTGCACATCTTTGGACTATGGGGGGGAACCGGAGCACCTGGAGGAACCCCAAGCAGACACGGGGAGAACGTGCGTGCAGACTCCGCACAAACAGTGACCCAAGCCGGGAATCAAACCTGGGACCCTGGAGCTGTGAAGCAACAGTGCTAATCACTGTGCTACCGTGCCGCCCACTTTATACACAGTGGGTCTATAATCTAGGCTTTGATTTTGCAGGGATTTTTAAAATGGTGAACCGTCAGCATTCACCGTCATTACCCCTCTGAAACTGACAGCAGCTTCCGGATTTACCGCAGAGGTTAACACAGTAATCCTGAAGTTGCGGTATGCCACAGGCTAGGCTGTGCTGCAAACCCTGGGACCTATCCCAGTCGTCCCCAGAGCCAGCAATCAGTGAACTCAGTTGACCACCGATATGGTGCTGAAAAAATTAATTTCATGTTCGAGGAATGTTGCTAACTGCCTTCTTTCTGATTTAATTCCTAGATTAAAATCAATTTCAGCATATTTAACTTCTACCATCACCCCAGGTGTATAGTTCAATCTTTATAGAAAGATTTTCTTTCAAGTGAATGGATTTCAGTTCTGGTCACTTGTTAGTTGACTGTCTGTGAGATTTCTTTCGTGGGATTGGCTGCTTGGACATCTTGATGACAGCTCCACGCTGAACATTACAATCCATTTCACAATGACAGCTGGTGAAACAAGCACACCAACATCACTAGATTCTCAGTAAGGCTTTTAGAGAGAGGTCATCAGCGAGTGCTCTTTTTAATCCTAACAAAAGGTTGTGACTCCACCTACATCCGGTCATCAAATTCATCGATCTCTCGTTCCATGGGTCACTTTTGTGGCCTTTAAAAAAAAAAGCAACATCTGCCTTTCGCCTGACCCCAGGCAAATGATTCCTGGAAGAATTGCGCCAGAATTACAGCAAATTCCTTCCTTGGTTCATCGAGGATGCCTTTTATCCAGCTGAAGAACTATTTACCCCATGTTATACAGTCACTGTGCTGACACTTGCAGATAGTTGCGCAACTTAACTCTGCAGCTTCTAGTTCCTTTTCCAGATTAAATATACCACGGTACTTATTTAGCACAATTGCAGCCTGCAGTATATCAGTTGTCATGGACTCACCCAATTGCTCCCTCAGTATTGTACAGAAGTGCCAGCCTGGATTTTCTGCTCAAGTCTCTGGAGTGGGAATGGAATACACAATCTTTTGACTCAGAGGCAAGTGGGGTACTAACTGTAATTGTTGGTGGGCCATCACCAACTGTACCCTTACAGTAAAATTGTATTTCAACATGAATAATACTGATTTTATGGTGGGTTGTGAGGAGCAGAATTAGGCCACTCGGCCCATCAAATCTGCTCCACCATTCAATCATGGCTGATATTTTTCTCATCCCCATTCTCCTGCCTTCTCCCCATAACCCCTGATCCCCTTATTAATCAAAAACATATCTATCTCGGTCTTAAAGACACTCAGTGATATGGCCTCCACAGCCTTCTGCGGCAAAGAGTTCCACAGATTCACCTCCCTCTGACCGTGGATCTGTTTATTGTCAAGTGTACCGAGGTACAGTGTAAAGTATTTTTCTGCATACAGCTCAAACAGAACATTTAGTACATGAAAATAAAATAAATACATAATAGGGCAACAGAAGGTCCACAATGTAAAAACATAGACATAGGCATCTGGTTAAGCATATAGGAGTGTAGTATTAATCAGGTCATTCCATAAGAGGGTCGTTTAGGAGTCTGGTGACAGTGGGGAAGAAGCTGTTTGAGCCTGTTCGTGCGTGTTCTCAGACTTTTGTATCTCCTGCCCAATTGAAGTTGGAAGAGTGAGTAAGGCGGGTGGGAGGGGTCTTTGATTATGCTGCCCACTTTCCCCAGGCAGCGGGAGGTGTAGATGGAGTCAATGGATGGGAAGCAGTTTTGTGTGATGGACTGGGCTGTGTTCCCGACTCTCTGAAGTTTCTTGCGGTCCTGGGCCGACCAGTTGCCATACGAGGCTGTGATGCAGCCAGATAGGATGCTTTCTATGGTGCACCTGTAAAAGTTGGTTCATCACTGCGGACCTGCCGAATTTCCTTAGATTCCTGAGGAAGTAGAGGCGCTGTTGTGCTTTCTTGGTGGAAGCGTCGACGTGGCCCTCCTCACCTGTTTTAAAGGATCGTCCCTGCAGTCTGAGATTCTGCCCTCTGCTTCCAGTTTTTTCTACTAGTGGAAACATTCTCCTCACGCCTACTCTATCCAGGCCTCACAATATCCTGTAATTTTCAATAAGATCATCCTTCAAAACTCCAACGAGTACAGACTCAGATTCCCCAACTGTTCCTCATACGACACGCTCTTCGTTCCAGGGATCATTGTTGTGAATCTCCTCTGGACCCAAGCGTTATAGTTCTCAGAAAGGAAATCTTGCTACACTGAGTGAGCAGACTTTATCATATGATTATGGGCTGTACCAATCACTGACCATTCAGTGCTGAACTCTTCCCTTCTGCTCAAAACTTGATCAATTCCCACAACAAGCTAAATTTCAAAATCCTACATGCCACAGGAAATGAAACAAAGAACAAAAAGGTACAGCACAGGAATAGGCCCTTCAGCCCTCCAAGCCTGCACCGACCATGCTGCCCGTCTAACCCAAAACCATGGCCCATACCCCTGTATTCCCATCCTATTCATGTATTTGTCAAGACGCCCCTTAAAAGTCATTATTGTACCTGCTTCCACTACCTCCTCTGGCAGTGAGTTCCAGGCACCCACTACCCTCGATGTAAAAAAGCAGGCAGCATAATCGAAACACCCCTCCCATCTGGCTTACTCACTCTTCCAACTTCTTCCAATCGGGCAGGAGATACAGAAGTCTGAAAACATGCACAAACAGATTCAAAAACAGCTTCTTCCCTGCTGTTACCAGACTCCTGAATGACCCTCTATGGACTGACCTCATTAACACTACACTCCTGTGAAAGTGAAAGTGAAAATCGCTTGTCACAAGTAAGCTTCAATGAAGTTACTGTGAAAAGCCCCTAGTCGCCACATTCCGGCGCCTGTTCAGGGAGGCTGTTACGGGAATTGAACCGCGCTGCTGGCCCGCTTAGTCTGCTTTCAAAGCCAGCGATTTAGCCCTGTGCTAAACAGCCGTATGCTTCACCCGATGCCAGTGCTTATGTATTTAAATTATGTACCAAGTGTTGCTCTATTAAGTATTTTCTTGTGTACTAAATAATCAGTTTGAGCTGCATGCTGAAAAATACTTTTCACTGTACCTGGGTACACGTGACAATAAACAAATCCGATCCAATCCTCGATGGCAGCACGGTAGCAAGTGGTTAGCATTGTTGCTTCACAGCGCCAGGTTCCCAGGTTCGATTCCCAGCTTGGGTCACTCTCTGTGTGGAGTCTGCACGTTTTCCCCGAGTCTGTGTGCGGTTCCTCCGGATGCTTTGGTTTCTTCACACAAGCCCCGAAAGACTTGCTGTTAGGAAATTTGGACATTCTGAATTCTCCCTCCGTGTACCCGAACAGGCGCCGGAATGTGGCGACTAGAGGATTTTCACAGCAACTTCATTGCAGTGTTAATGTCAGCCTACTTGCGACAATAAAGATTCTTATGGTGGTTTCAAAGGATTACCTTGCTGCTCAAACTGTCTGTCCATCTGCTTCCCAAACATCAGGATGGTGGGGCTGCCGTAGGGCTGGAGGCCAACTGAGTACTTCTTGGTGATAATCTCTCGGCCGGTGGAGGGGGAGGTGGGATTCTTCACCCCCCCCCCCCCCCCCCCCCCCACACCCGGAGTTTCCTGGAATGGGCAAAAAACCACAACATTGACTGGGACGGTGTGGATCTACCAGGACATTTGGGCTGAGCTGGCAAAGCGGCCTTCAACAATGCGAAGGCAGTGTTCTACAGCAAAGGAATGCGATTCGGGGTGGTGTAGCCAGCGAGATAGAGAGTCACAATGGACTCAATAGGTCATTTCTTTGATATCCCAGAGCAGGCAGACGTCTTCATTAGAGAGATGGGACTGGTTGGAGGAGGATTTTGTATCAGAGAGATGACTCATTGGGCCAGTTTTGGTGAGGCAGAATTGGTCTAGTTGTTTGTTTGGTGGGGTTGGGGGGAGAAGGAGAGCCGACAGGGACCAGGGGATGTTTTCTCTCATATCCTAGGGGTGGGACTAGTGGCCACCTTAGGTGGGCCTGGGAGCCAGGAATTTATAAGGAGGGGTTGATTTATCGCAGTGGAAAAGGCTGACTTAAGGAGGGGAGGAGGGGGGGGGGGGGGGGGGGGGGGGGGGGGGGGGGAAAGAGACTCCCAAGGCTAGTGACCTGGAACATGCGAGACCTGGGGGAGGGGGTAAACAGGGCAAGAGGTTTCCCCCATTTAAAGTGTTTGGGGGCCAATGTGGTGTTCTTACAGGAGACTCACTTGCGGGTGTGGGACCAGACCAGGTTGTGGAAGGCCTGGGTGAGCCAGGGTTTTCCCTCAGGCTTTAATAGCAGGGCCCGGGGGTGCTGATTCTAATCGACAAAAGGGTCCATTTCCAGAAGGGGAAGGTGGTACATGATGGTTGCAGGTACATTAGAGGGACCGGCAGTGGTGTTAGTGCATGTACCACCCAGAGTTGGAACAATGTAAAGTTTATAAAGCGTTTGTTGGCCACAATACCGGATTTAGATATGCACCAACTGATTTTAGGGAGATGCTGGGGAGGTTAGAATTTTAATTGATGGACATGAAGCTAGATCGCTCTAGGCCAAAGTTGGGGATGGCGAGGGTGTTAGCTGCATTCATGGAAGAGACAGGAGGTGTGGACCCGTGGCGTTTATGCATCTCAGGAGTAAGGAGTTCTCGTTTCTTTCCTCCTGGGTTCTGTGGGAAGGTCTGTCATAAGGGAATATGTGGAGTCTCGCCCTCTACTCTATGGAAGTTGAATGCGGTGTTCAGAGGGAAGATCATATCTTACAAGTCATAGGTGAATGGTAGGCCAAGAAGGAGTGACAGAAGTTAGTGAAGGCGATACGAGCTGGAGGAGGCCTTTTGGCCCTTCGAGCCTGCTCCACCTTTCATCACGATCATGGCTGATCATCCAAGTTGACAGCCTAATCCTGCTTTCTACCATAGCCTTTGATCCCATTCTCCCCAAGTGCTATATCCAGCCGCCTCTTGAATATATTCAATGTTTTAGCATCAACTACTTCCTGTAGTAATGAATTCCACAGGCTCACCACTTGGTTTACATGAATCCTCAGACTGTGACCCCGGGTTCTGGACACACCCATCATTGATAACCTCTTCCCTGGGAGTGCATCATGGATATGTGAGTTATCCAACTCCAGAATTATTGGTACGCAAGAAAAAGCTGCAAATGCAGTTTGACCTGCTGTCTATGGACAAGGCAGTGCGCCAGCGGAGGTGTTTGAAGTGGGTGGTGTATGAGTACGAGGAGAAGGCCAGTTGTCTCTTGGATCACTAACTAAGGTGACAGAAGGCAGCTAGGGAGATGATTCAGGTTAGGGATTTGGAGTGTAGGCTGGTCTCCAACCTGGACCAGGTGAATGGAGCATTTTATGAGGGGCTTTATAGGTCAGAGCCACCAGGGGACGAGTGGGGAATTTTCAGGGTCTAGAGTTTTCCTAAGATCGGGAAGGAATTGTGGGAAGAGCTGGAGGCTGTTTGAGGTGTTCAAACAGCCTTAGGAAAGATGCAGACGGGGAAGGCGCAGGGCCGATGGGTCCTGGTCAGGTGTTGTAGGAAAGATGCAGATGGGGATGGGGGTGGCGCCGGGTCGGATGGGTCCTGGTCGGATGTTATAGGAAAGATACAGACGGAGATGGCGCCGGGGCTGGATGGGGTCCTGGTCAGATGTTATAGGAAAGATACAGACGGGGAAGGCGCCGGGGCCAGATGGGGTCCTGGTAGGATCTTTTGCAGGAAGTTTGCGGATCATATGGTCCCGTTATTGATGGGGATGTATAATGATTCCTTGGAGCAGGGTTCTCTCCCCGAGACGTTGGGGCAGGCATCCATCTCCCTTCCCCTGAAAAAGGACAAGTATCCAACAGAGTGTGGGCTGTATTGCCCGATTTCACTGCTCGACGTAGATGCAAAGCTTTTGGCCAAAATCCTGGCGCTGAGTTTAGAACCCTGACTCTAGCACCAGACAGGGTTTGTGGAGGGCTGAAAAGGTGTCATACAATGCAAGGAGACTGCTCAATGTGGTTCTCACCCCAGCAGCTGGGCCGGAACCAGAGATAAAAGTGTTGCTGGAAGCAGAAAAAGCGTTCAACAGGGTTGAGTGGCGATACCAAATCTTGGGAAGGTTTGGGCTGGGCCCAGGGTTTATGTCGTGGTGCGGCTGTTGTACAAGGCTCCGTCCACCAATGTGTGTACTGATAACATGAGTTTGGGGTTATTTTGGCTACATAGGGGACGAGGCTCTTGTTCGCACTGGCGCGGGGTCTTTTTTTAAGCACCATATCGGCAATCGAATGTGTGGTAAGACTTAACTCCAATTCGATCTATAGGTTTGCAGATGATATGACTGTGGTCCCAAACAACGACGATTCAGACTACAGACTACTTGGTTGCATGGTGTACTGAAAACAACCACTCCCTAAATGTTGGAAAGATCAAGGAACTGATCATCGACTTCAGGAAGTGTAGCACGACACACACTCCCGTCTACATCGATGGCTCCAAAGTAGAGATGATCAATAGCTTTAAAGTTCCTGGGGGTCACCATCACCAACAGTCTGTCCTGGTCCACTCACATCGATGCAACGGTCAAGAATGTCCAACAACGACTCTACTTTCTATGGAAACTAAAGAAATGTGGCATGTCCGAGTCTCAAATTTGTACAGATGTGCCATCCTATCCGGCTGCATCACAGCTTGGTATGGCAACTGCTCGGCCCAAGATCGCAAGAAACTGCAGAGTGTGGTGAACTCAGCCCAAAGCATCACACAAGCTTGCCATCCTCCCATTGATTCTGTATACACCTCCCACTTCCTCTGGAAGGCAGACAGCATTGTCAGAAACCCCCCCGCACCCAAGCTTTGCCCTCTTCCAGACCCTTCCATCAGGCGGAAGGTACAGAAGTCCGAAGACTCGCTCATCCAGAACAGCTTCTTCCCCACAGCTGCAAGACTCCTCAACGACTCCCCCTCGGACTGATCTGTTCCTTTGTTCCCTGTAAGAACACTATTCACGACGCCCTATGCCACACTTGCTCATGTATTCGCTTCGTTTGGCCCCTTGTTCTGCACTGTAACCAATGTTTGTCGATGTACCATTTGTCAATGTTCTCTGCTGATTACTCTTTTGTTTACTATGTACGTACTGTGTACGTTCCCTCGGCCGCAGAAAAATACTTTTCACTGTACTACCACCTTCGATGATTTATGCACATATACACTTGGGTCCCTCTGCTCAGACACCAGTTTAACATTGTACCTTTATATATGGTCTTTCTGTGACCTTTCTACTTAAATGAATCACTTCATACTTCTCTGCATTAAATTAAATCCGCCACTTGTCTGCCCATTTCATCAATCCATGTCCTTTTGAGATTCTGCACCATCCTCATTGTTCATAATACTTCCAAGGTTCGTCTCATCTGCAAATTTTGAAACTGTGTCCTCTACACCAAGGTCATTAATATAGATCAGGAGGATCAGGGGGGCTAACACACATCCCTGGGGAACTCCACTATAAACCTTCCTCCAGTTGGAAAAACAACCATTCACCAGCAGTCTTTGTACCCTGTCACGCCAACAGTCATCTCCCTGTTGTATTCCATGAGCTCTAACTGTGCTCACAAAGTCTCTTGTGGCCACTTCGCCTACTGGAAGGTAATTTACACCAACAATAGCATCAACCCTCTATCTGCTACCTCATTGAAAAGCTCCAGCAAGAATTCCAAACACTAACAACCCTCTGAAAAGAAATTCCTCCTCATCTCCGCCTTAAATAGGAGACGGTTTATTTTTAAAATGTGTTGTTTTGCTCTAGATTCCCCTATGGGACCTATGCTTGTGCTACTCCACAGTTCACTGGTAGGAGTCAAAGGAAGATGGCTGTGGTTGTTGCAGTTCAATTATTTCAGTCCCAGGACTTCACTGCAGGAGTTCCTCAGAGTAATATCCTCAACCCAGCCATCTTCAGCTGCTTCATCAATCACCTTCCATCTAACACAAGGTCAGAAGTGGGGATGTTTGCAAATGATTTCACAATGTAATAATAATATTTATTAGTGTTACAAGTAGGCTTACATTATCACTGCAATGAAGTTACTGTGAAAATCCCCCAGTCGCCATATTCCGGCACCTGTTCGGGCACATTAAGGGAGAAGTCAGAATGTCCAATTCACCTAACAAGTACTTCTTTTGGGGGGGGGGGCTTCCCGGTCGAGCCGGCCTCCACATTGCTGGACGAGGTGCTGGCAACAGGGGGACTGGAGAAGGGGGCGGTGTTGGTGGTTTATGGGGCTATTTTGGAAGAGGAGAAGGCACCACTGGGAGGGATCAAACCAAAGTGGGAGGAAGAGTTCTTGTGTGAGGTGCTCCGGAGAGTGAACGCCTCCACCTCGTGCGCAAGGTTGGGGCTGATACAGCTGAAGGTGGTGTATAGAGCACACCTCACAAGGGCGAGTATGAGCTGGCTCTTTGAGGGGTAAATGTGTGTGAACGTTGCGAAGCCCCCGCAAATCACGTTCATATGTTTCGGTCCTGTCCAAAGGTGGAGGAGGATTACTGGAAGGAGGTTTTTAGGGTAATCTCTAAAGTGGTGCTCGTGAAACTGGACCCGGGCCCTCGGGAGGCCATATTTGGGTTGTCGGACCAGCCAGGGTTGGAAACGGGTGCAGAGGCAGATGTTGTACCCTTCGTCTCGTTGATCGCCTGAAGGCAGATCCTGTTGGGATGGAGAGCAACCTCCCTACACCCTGTGCCCTGGCTTGGGGACCTGTTGGAATTATTGACTCTTGAGAAGGTTGAGTTTGAACTGAGGGGAAGGATGGAAGGGTTCTACAATTCATGGGCATTATTCATTATGCACTTTCAAGAATTGGATAACATTGAACATTAGTGTGGGAGTGGGTTGCTGTTTGTGTTAATGGTGATTCCCGATTCCTTTTTGTTATTTATGTTAATATGCGGGCAGTTGTTTGGGGGTTGGTGGGAGGATGGGATTGTTTTTGTTGTTATGGGGATTGACATTATATTTGTTACTGCTTATTGGTGGTGGGTGTAAATTTGGGAGAAAATGTGAAAAGGAGGAGAATAGCATTTTTTTTTTAAAAAAAGTACGTCTTTCGGGACTGGTGGAAGGAAATCAGAGCACCTGGAGGTAACCCACGCAGATACGGGGAGAACATGCAGACTCCACACAGACAGTGACCCAGCGGGGAATCGAACCTGGGAGCCCGGTGTCGCACGGTTCAGGACCATTCACAAGTCTTCAGATACTGAAGTAGTCTGTGTCCCAGCAAGACCTGGGCAATATTCAGGCTTGGGCTTATAAAAATGGCAAGTGAAATTTATTTATTAATTAATGAGTACCCAATTATTTTTTCCCTATTAGCATGGCCAATCCACCTAGCCTGCACATCTTTGGGTTGTGGGGGTGAGACCCATGCTGACAGGGGGAGAATGTACAAACTCCATATGGATAGTGACCTGGGGCCAGGATCGAACCCGGGTCGTCAGCACTGAGGCAGAAGTGCTAACCACTGTGCCGCCTGGCAAGTAACATTTATGTCACATAAATGCTAGGCAATGAGAGAATCCAACAATCTCCATGACAAATCAACAGCATCAGCAGCACTTAAACCACCACCATCAACATCCTGGGGTTACCATTGACTAGAAACTGAACTGGACCAGCCATATAAATACTGTGGTTACAAGAGCAGGTCAGTGGTTAGGAATTCTGCAGAGTGTAACACCTTTTTTTATAAATAAATTTAGAATACCCAATTATTGTTTTCCAATTAAGGGGCAATTTAGCATGGCAAAATCACCTACCCTGCACATATTTGGGTTGTGGGGGTGAGACCCATGCAGACACAGGGAGAATGTACAAATTCCACACACAGTGACCCAGGGCCGGGATAGAACCTGGGTCCTCAGCGCCATGAGGCAGCAGTGCTAACCACTGCACTGCCCTGTAACTCACCTCCTAACTCCTCAAAGCTCGTCTCATCATCTACAAGGTACAAGTCAGGAGTGTAATGGAATACTCTCCACTTGTTAGATCTAACAGCATGCATTTGATACCATCCATGACAAAGCAGCCTGCTTGATTGGCACCACACCTACCACCTTAAACATTCGTTTCCTCCACCAACAATGCAGTGTGCAAGATGCAGCAACTCCCTAAACCTCTGTAGCACCCGTGACCCCGACTGATCCTAGAAGACCTAAAAGGACAAGGGCATCAAGCGTATGGAGACACACAAAGCCACATACCATCCTGATTTAAAACTATATCCAGGCCAGGAATTAAACCATCCAATGGAGGATCAGCTTCCCAAATTCCCATCTCTCCCTTTGTTGAGATATAATCCTACAGGAATACACTGACCTTCAAGGCACCATTGTCTGCATGCAAAGCAAGGTGATGCAGCAACTATCAGAAAGGGAAATCAGAGCTCTACCAGAAGCTATGCTCATCTGACAGCTACATACATGTATTTTGCAACAGGGTTCGCGTACTTCATTGACTTAGTGCTGTGACCAACATGACATAATTGAAAGTTCTTTTGGCAGATCTTTCTCCCACAGGCAACGACAGCACTCTGGTTTCAACCCAGGTTAGACTTTTAAAAATATTTTATTATTGAATTTTTGCATCTGTACACTATACAATATGTGAGCAAGACTGTTCGTATGTACAGTAGTTTACATGTTCCCCTTTCATCGGCCATTCTCCACGCGCATCCCCCCCACCCTGAGCCTTTCCTTCTGTTGTATATGTTGTAGGCTCTCTTTCATTTTGTATTTGTTGCTGTTGCCCCTATGGTTTTGTTTGTGTGTGTGTGTGTGTGTGTGTGTGTGTGTGGGGGGGGGGGCGGGGGGGGCGTTGGCCCCTCCTCGGTCTTTACGTCTGCCCCCTCATGATATTTCCTTTCTTGCTGTCTCCCCCCCCCCCCCTTCCTATCCGCTATTGGTCTCCAACAGGTCCTGGAACAGGCTAATGAATAGCCCCCGCGCTTTGTGGGATCCCACGTCCGACCCACTGATTGTGTATTTGACATCCTCCAGGTGGGGAAATATCAATGGGTCTGCCCGCCAGATCACAGCAGTGGGTGGTGCTGATCACCAGCCACCGGCCCTCTTCCCCATATGAAGATCTGGTTGGTCCAACACCGTGAAAACTGTCACTCTCGGGCATGGCTCCATCCTCACCCCCATAACCTTGGACGGGAATCGAACCGTGCTGCTGGCCTGCTTTATAAGCCAGCGATTTAGCCTTGTGAGCTAAACCAGCCCCTACCAAGCAATCTTCATCTGGTTCCAGGTTTTTAAACATAGCTACCACCACTGAACTGGATGTGTACTTTGGTGTGGGAGAGTCTGTCGTAGCTAGGGCTCGGAGGGTCGTTAGGGGCTGGTTTAGCTCACTCAGCTAAATCACTGGCTTTTAAAGCAGACCAAGCAGGCCAGCAGCACGGTTCGATTCCCGTACCAGCCTCCCCGGACAGGCGCCGGAATGTGGCGACTAGGGACTTTTCACAGTAACTTCATTGAAGCCTACTCGTGACAATAAGCGATTTTCATTTTCATTTCATTTTCCTGTACAGGAGGACTCCTCCATTTTCATCCATTTCTTGCTTGGCTGCCTTACCCATTCCCTCACTCTTTCAGCTGTGGCTGCCCAGTGGTAATACTGCAGGTTCGGAAGGGCTAGGCCGCCCATGTTTCTTCTCCTCGGCAGTAAAGTCTTGGGGATTCTTGGGATTCCCTCCACACAAAACGCCATAATCATTTTATCTATGCTTGGTAAAAGGCCTTGGGGATGAAGATAGTTATGTATCTAAACAGAAAGAGGAACCTTGGGCAGTACGTTCATCTTGATTGTCTGCATCGTCCCTGCCAGGGAGAGTGGGAGTACATCCCATCTCTGTAGGTCCTTTTTAAACTTCCTCCTTCAGACTGGTCAGATTCCACTTGTGAATCCGTGTCCAGTCGGTATGACTCCCCAAGGTGGGTTCCCTGGCAGTGGCATGGGCAACCCACACAGAACATTGTAGATATTGGTGGAAGATCCCATCTCTGGATAATTGGAGATTCCTTGGGAGAGTAGATAGGAGGGGTTGTATTTAGTCCTAGCAAAGCAGGTCATGTGCATTCTTAGTGGGATACAGATGATGTAATTAATGGGAGAAGCCAGGCCCGTCTGTAGTTTTGCAATTTGTCATAGGATTTGAGTCTGTTAGGTTGAGCAGACATGTACTGGTTCAGCTCTTGAAAGGGTCTCTCTCTCTCAAAGTCTCTACACAGCTTAGGAGATTGTTAACTCCTAAGTGGCATTTGAACTGTATTGGGTTGCTTAATTGGAGTTAGAAGGTGCAGATAGTAAGTTTAAGATTTTTCTTTTGCCTAAAAACTGTTTTAACTGATGGTGGCTAGCAGTCACTGTGATGGGGGTGTACTACAGGCCTCCCGCGGGAAGCTGAAGAACAGATAGGTAAGCAGATTCTGGATAGATTTAGAAACAATAGGGTCTTTTAGGGCTAGGGGGCTGGATGGTGAGGAATTTGTTCAGTGTGTCCAAGAAGGTTTTTTGGAACAAAACGTGGATAGTACGACTAAAGAGGGTGCTATATTGGACCTAGTACTAGGGAACAAGCCCGGCCAGGTCATCAACGTTGCAGTGGGAGAACATAGAACATTACAGCGCAGTACAAGCCCTTCGGCCCTCGATGTTGCGCCGACCTGTGAAATCCCTCTAAAGCCAATCTACACTATTCCCTTATCGTCCATATGTCTATCCAATGATCATTTGAATGCCCTTAGTGTTGGCGAGTCCACTACTGTTGCAGGCAGGGCATTCCACGCCCCTACTACTCTCGGAGTAAAGAACCTACCGTTGACATCTGTCCTATATCTATCGCCCCTCAATTTAAAGCTATGTCCCCTCGTGCTGGACATCACCATCCAAGGAAAAAGGCTCTCACTGTCCACCCTATCTAATCCTCTGATCATCTTGTATGCCTCTATTAGGTCACCTCTTAACCTTCTTCTCTCTAACGAAAACAGCCTCAAGTCCCTCAGCCTTCCCTCACAAGATCTTCCCTCCATACTAGGCAACATCCTGGTACGTCTCCTACGGTAAAGTTGTTTTTTAATACTCTTATTTGGTATAAGTTTATTATTGAGTATTATAGTAGTTGAATTAAGCTTTTTATTTAGCAGAGAAGTACTAGAAATTATTTAACATAAATTTGTAAACGTTAATTAAATAAGTAGAGATGGCTGCTCAGGTGATGTGTTGTACCTGCATGATGTGGGAGCTGGCTGACCACATCTGCAGCAAGTGTTGGTTGCTGGAAGAACTCCGGATCAGAATTGATGATCTGGAGTCTGAACTTCAAACTCTGCGGCACATCCGGGAGGGGGAGAGTTACCTGGACGTTTTGCTTCAGGAGGTAGTCACACCCGGTAGATTAAGTAATTCAAATTCAGTAAGTGTTCAGGAAAAAAAGGGTGTGATTGTAAGTGAGGCAGGTAGGGGGATTTGGAGTTCAGGAGCCTCAGCCCTTGACCTTGCCCAACAGGTATGAGATTCTTGCTCCCTGTGCGGATGAGGAAAAGGGCTGTGGACAGGATGAGCCAGCTGATCATGGCACCATGGTGCAAAAGGCCATTCAAGAGGGGGGAGCAAAAAGACAAGTAGTTGTTATAGGGGATTCTATAATTAGAGGGACAGATAGTATCCTTTGCAAGCCGGATAGGGAGTCCCGCATGGTGTGTTGCCTGCCCGGTGCCAGGGTGCGGGACATCTCCGACCGGCTTGAAAGGATACTGGAGCGGGAGAGGGAGGATCCAGTTGTTGTGGTCCACCTTGGGACTAACAATATAGGCAAGGCAAGAGTGGAGGACCTGTTTGGGGATTATCTAGCACTAGGAAGGAAATTGAAGAACAGGTCCTTGAGGGTCATAATCTCCGGATTACTGCCCGAGCTACGTGCTAATTGGCATAGGGATAAGAAAGTTAGGGAAGTAAACACGTGGCTAAGGGATTCTTATGGGAAAGAGGGATTCCATTTCATGGGGCATTGGCACCAGTTTTGGAACCGGGGGGGATCTGTACCGTTGGGACGACCTCCACCTGAACCGATCTGGAACCAGTGTTCTAGCAAAAAGGATAAATAGGGTGGTCAGTAGGACTTTAAACTTCTGAGTCGGGGGGAAGGGAAAGCAACAGGGAGTAGGGAGTTAAATGGAAGGATAAGCAGCAGGTTAGCATGTGTGCAGGTGGGTTTAAGTTCAAGGCAGACTAGGAATGAAGCAAAAAGGAAATATAACTTAGGACATCTCATGATGTCCAATTTCTCTAATAATGATAAGAAAGTCAGCATTAAGGCACTTTACCTGAATGCTCGTAGCATTCGTAACAAAGTTGATGAATTAACGGCACAAATCATCGCGAATGAATATGACTTGATATCCATTACGGAGACATGGCTGCAGGATGGTCACGACTGGGAGTTAAATATCCAGGGGTACCAGACGTTTCGGAGGGATGGACAGGTATGTAAGGGAGATGGAGTAGCACTAATAATCAAGGGTGGCATTGAGGGATGATATAGGTTCTATGGAGAATGAGGTTGAATCCATTTGGGTAGAAATTAGAAATTCTAAGAAGAAAAAGACACTGATAGGCGTAGTTTACAGGCCACCAAATAATAGCATCACACTGGGACGGGCAGTAAATGAAGAGATAACTAATGCCTGTGAAAAGGGTACAGCAGTTATTATGGGAGATTTTAATCTGCATATAGATTGGTCAAATCAGCTCGGTCAGGGTAGCCTTGAAGAGGAGTTCGTTGAATGTATCCGGGATAGTTTTCTGGAACAATATGTAATGGAACCGACAAGAGAGCAAGCTATCCTAGATCTGGTCCAGTGTAATGAGGCAGGAATAATTAATGACCTTATCGTGAGGGATTCTCTTGGGAGGAGTGATCACAGCATGGTTGAATTTAGTATACAGATAGAGAGTGTGATGATAGAATCCAATACCAGGGTCCTATGCTTGAACAAAGGGGACTACGATAGAATGAGGAAGGACCTCGCTAAAGTAGACTGGAAACAAATATTTTATGGTAGGACAGTTGAGGAGCAATGGAGTACTTTCAAAGAAATCTTTCATAGTGTTCAACAAAAGTATATTCCAGTGAGAAGGAAGAATTGTAAGAAAAGAGGTAATCTACCATGGGTGTCTAAGGAGATATACGAGGCTGTCAAATTGAAAGAGAAGGCTTACGACGTGGCCAAGATCAGCGGGAAGCTAGAAGATTGGGGAAACTTTAACGGTCAGCAGAAAGCCACGAAAAGAGCCATAAAGAAAAGTAAGATAGAACACGAAAAAAAACTGGCACAGAATATAAGGACAGATAGCAAAAGTTTTTATAATTATATAAAACTAAAAAGAGTGGCTAAAGTAAACATTGGTCCGTTAGAGGATGAGAGTGGTCATTTAGTTATGGGATATGATGAAATGGCGGAGGCATTGAACAAATATTTTGTATCGGTCTTCACAGTGGAGGACACTAATAACATGCCAGCAATTGACCGAGAGAAGGTACATAAGTACATAAGAACTAGGAGCAGGAGTAGGCCATCTGGCCCCTCGAGCCTGCTCCGCCATTCAATTAGATCATGGCTGATCTTTTGTGGACTCAGCTCCACTTTCCGGCCCGAACACCATAACCCTTAATCCCTTTATTCTTCAAAAAACTATCTATCTTTACCTTAAAAACATGTAATGAAGGAGCCTCAACTGCTTCACTGGGCAAGGAATTCCATAGATTCACAACCCTTTGGGTGAAGAAGTTCCTCCTAAACTCAGTCCTAAATCTACTTCCCCTTATTTTGAGGCTATGCCCCCTAGTTCTGCTGTCACCCGCCAGTGGAAACAACCTGCCCGCATCTATCCTATCTATTCCCTTCATAATTTTAAATGTTTCTATAAGATCCCCCCTCATCCTTCTAAATTCCAACGAGTACAGTCCCAGTCTACTCAACCTCTCCTCATAATCCAACCCCTTCAGCTCTGGGATTAACCTAGTGAATCTCCTCTGCACACCCTCCAGTGCCAGTACGTCCTTTCTCAAGTAAGGAGACCAAAACTGAACACAATACTCCAGGTGTGGCCGCACTAACACCTTATACAATTGCAACATAACCTCCCTAGTCTTAAACTCCATCCCTCTAGCAATGAAGGACAAAATTCCATTTGCCTTCTTAATCACCTGTTGCACTTGTAAACCAACCTTCTGTGACTCATGCACTAGCACACCCAAGTCTCTCTGAACAGCGGCATGCTTTAATATTTTATCGTTTAAATAATAATCCAGTTTGCTGTTATTCCTACCAAAATGGATAACCTCACATTTGTCAACATTGTATTCCATCTGCCAGACCCGAGCCCATTCACTTAACCTATCCAAATCCCTCTGCAGACTTCCAGTATCCTCTGCACTTTTCGCTTTACCACTCATCTTAGTGTCATCTGCAAACTTGGACACATTGCCCTTGGTCCCCAACTCCAAATCATCAATGTAAATTGTGAACAATTGTGGGCCCAACACGGATCCCTGAGGGACACCACTAGCTACTGATTGCCAACCAGAGAAACACCCATTTATCCCAACTCTTTGCTTTCTATTAATTAACCAATCCTCTATCCATGCTACTACTTTACCCTTAATGCCATGCATCTTTATCTTATGCAGCAACCTTTTGTGTGGCACCTTGTCAAAGGCTTTCTGGAAATCCAGATATACCACATCCATCGGCTCCCCGTTATCTACTGCACTGGTAATGTCCTCAAAAAATTCCACTAAATTAGTTAGGCATGACCTGCCTTTAACGAACCCATGCTGCGTCTGCCCAATGGGACAATTTCTATCCAGATGCCTCGCAATTTCTTCCTTGATGATAGATTCCAGCATCTTCCCTATTACCGAAGTTAAACTCACTGGCCTATAATTTCCTGCTTTCTGCCTACCTCCTTTTTTAAACAGTGGCGTCACGTTTGCTACCTGGCTGGCAATCAGGTAGGTGAGGACCTGGAAACCATTACTATCACGAAAGAGCAAGTGTTGGGCAAGCTAATGGAGCTCAGGATAGATAAGTCTCCTGGCCCTGATGGAATGCATCCCAGGGTACTGAAAGAGATGGCTGGAGTAATAGCAGATGTACTGGCGGTAATTTTCCAAAATTCGCTGAACACTGGGGCAGTCCCAGAGGATTGGAAAACAGCAAATGTGACGCCACTGTTTAAAAAGGGAAGTAGACAAAAGATGGGGAATTAGAGACCGGTTAGCTTAACCTCTGTCGTGGGGAAGATGCTGGAGTCTATTATCAAGAAAGAGATAGGAGGGCACCTCGATAGAAATTGTCCCATTGAACGGGCGCAGCATGGATTCATGAAGGGCAGGTCATGCTTGACGAATCTCTTGGAATTCTATGAAGACATTTCGAGCAAGGTAAACAAAGGGGACCCAGTGGATGTGGTGTACCTAGATTTCCAAAAAGCCTTTGACAAGGTACCGCACAAGAGGCTGCTGCATAAGATAAGGATGCATGGTGTTAAGGGTAGAGTATTAGCATGGATAGAGGATTGGTTGTCTAACAGGAAACAAAGAGTGGGAATAAATTAGTGCTATTCTGGCTGGCAATCAGTGGCGAGTGGTGTGCCTCAGGGATCGGTGTTGGGACCACAATTATTTACAATTTATATAGACGATTTGGAGTTGGGAACTACGTGTAAGGTATCCAAGTTTGCAGATGACACGAAGGTGTGTGGCAGAGCAAAGTATGCTGAGGACTGTAAAACCTTACAGAGGAACATTGACACATTGAGTGAGTGGGCAAAGGTCTGGCAGATGGAGTATAATGTCAATAAGTGTGAAGTCATGCATTTTGGTAGGAGTAATAATAGAACGGATTATTACTTAAATGGTAAAAAGCTGCAGCATGCTGCTATGCAGAGGGACCTGGGTGTACTTGTGCATGAGTCACAGGAGGTTGGTCTGCAGGTGCAACAAGTGATTAGGAAGGCAAATGGAATTTTGTCCTTCATTGCGAAGGGGATTGAGTTTAAAAGTAGAGAGGTAATGTTGCAGTTGTACAAGGTGCTGGTGAGGCCACACCTGGAGTACTGTGCAGTTTTGGTCTCCACACTTGAGAAAGGATGTGCTAGCACTAGAGGGGGTGCAGAGGAGGTTCACTAGGCTGATTCTGGAGTTGAGGGGGTTATCGTATGAGGAGAGGCTGAGTAGATTGGGATTATATTCAGTAGAATTCAGAAGGTTGAGGGGGGATCTAATAGAAACATAAAATTTTGAAGGGACTGGATAAGATAGAAGTAGAAAGGATGTTTCGACTGGTAGGTGAAAGTAGGACAAGAGGGCATAGCCTCAAGATTAGGGGGAGCAGATTTAGGACTAAATCAAGGAGGAACTTCTTCACTCGGAGGGTGGTTAAAGTATGGAATTCCCTACCGAAAGGAGTAGTAGACGCTACTTCATTGAATATATTTAAAGATAGGGTAGATGTTTTTTTGAAAAATAAAGGAATTACGGGATATGGCGAGAATGCGGGTAAGTGGTTCTGAGACCACAAAAAGATCAGCCATGATCTTATAGAATGGCGGAGCAGGCTCGAAGGGCCGGACGGTCTACTTCTGCTCCTAGTTCTTATGTTCTCCGCCCTCCTCCAGGTCATTTATAAAAATGACAAACAACAGTGGCCCCAAAACAGATCCTTGTGGTACACCACTAGTAACTGAACTCCAGGCTGAACATTTCCCATCAACCACCACCCTCTATCTTTTTACAGCGAGCCAATTTCTGATCCAAACTGCTAAATCACCCTGAATCCCATGCCTCCTTATTTTCTGCAATAGCCTACCGTGGGAAACCTTATCAAAGGCTTTACTGAAATCCATATACACCACATCAACTGCTTTACCCTTGTCCACCTGTTTGGTCACCTTCTCAAAGAACTCAATAAGGTTTGTGAGGCACGACCTACCCTTCACAAAACAGTGTTGACTATCCCTAATTAAATTATTCCTTTCCAGATGATTACAAATCCTATCTCTTATAAACCTTTCCAAGACTTTGCCCACAACAGAAGTAAGGCTCACTGGTCTATGGCTACAGGGATTGTCTCTACTCCCCTTCTTGTACAAGGGGACAACATTTGCTATCCTCCAGTCTTCTGGCACGATTCCTGTAGACAATGACGACATAAAGATCAAAGCCAAAGGCTCAGCAATCTCCTCCCTAGCTTCCCAGAGAATCCTAGGATAAATCCCATCCGGTCCAGGGGACTCGTCTATTTTCACACTTTCCAGAATCGCTAACACCTCCTCCTTATGAACTCGAGTCCTTCTAGTCTAGTAGCCTGTATCTCAGTATTCTCCACGACAACATTGTCTTTTACCTGCGTGAATACTGACAAAAAAATATTGATTTAGCACCTCTCCTATCTCCTTGGACTCCACGCACAACTTCCCACTACTGGCCCTACTCTTACCCTAGTCATTCTTTTATTCCTGTCATACCTATAGAAAGCTTTAGGGTTATCCTTGATCCAACCTGCCAAAGACTTCTCATGTCCCCTCCTGGCTCTTCTTAGCTCTCTCTTTAGGTCCATCCTAGCTAACCTGCAACTCTTGAGCGCCCTAACTGAACCTTCACGTCTCATCTTTACCTAAGCCTCCTTCTTCCTCTTGACAAGTGATTCAACTACTTTAGTAAACCAGTTTCCTCGCTCGACCACTTCCTCCCTGCCTGACAGGTACATACTTATCAAGGACACGCAGTAGCTGTTCCTTGAATGAGTTCCACGTTTCAATTGTGCCCATCCCCTACAGTTTCCTTCCCCATCATGTGCATCCTAAGTCTTGCCTGATCGCATCATAATTGCCTTTCCCCCAGCTATAAACTCTTGCCCTGCGGTATATACCTATCCCTTTCCATCGTTAAAGTAAACGTAACCGAATTGTGGTCACTATCACCAAAGTGCTCACCTACCGCCAAATCTAGCACTTGTCCTGGTTGTTTACCCAGTACCAAATCCAATGTGGCCTCGCAAATGTTAGCCTATCTACATACTGTGTCAGGAAACCCTTTTGCACACATTGGACAAAAAACGGGCCCATCTAAAGTACTCGATCTATAACGTTTCCAGTCAATATTTGGAAAGTTAAAGTCCCCCACAACAACTACCCTGTTACTTTCGCTCCTATCCAGAATTATCTTTGCAATCCTTTCCACTACATCTCTGGAACTTTTCAGAGGCCTATAGAAAACTCCCAACAGGGTGACCTCTCCTTTCCTGTTTCTAACCTCAGCCCATACTACCTCAGTAGACGCGTCCTCATCAAACATCCTTTCTGCCACCGTAATACTGTCCACTAACAATGCCACACCTCCCCCTCTTTTACCACCTTCCCTGAACTTACTGAAATATCTGAACCCCGGAACCTGCAACAACCATTCCTGTCCCTGCTCTAGCCATGTCTCCGAAATGGCCACAACATCGAAGTCCCAGGTACCAACCCATGCTGCAAGTTCACCCACCTTATTCCGGATGCTCCTGGCGTTGAAGTAGACACACTTTAAACCACCTTTCTGCCTGCTAGTACACTCCTGCAACCTTGAAACCCTACTCATGACCTCACTACACTCAACCTCCTGTATACTGGAGCTACAATTCAGGTCCCCAACCCCCTGCTGAATTAGTTTAAACCCTCCTGAAGAGCATTAGTAAATTTCCCCCCCAGGATATTGGTACCCCTCTGGTCCAGGTGTAGACCATCCCATTTGTAGGGGTCCCACCTACCCCAGAATGAGCCCTAATTATCCAGGTATCTGAAACCCTCCCTCCTGCACCATCCCTGTAGCCACGTGTTCAACTGCTCTCTCTCCCTATTCCTCGTCTCACTAGCACGTGGCATGGGTAACAACCCAGAGATAATATCCAGAGATAATAACTGTGTTTGTTCTAGCTCTAAGTTTCCACCCTAGCTCCCTGAATTCCTGCCTTACATCCCTATCCCTTTTCCTACCTATGTCATTGGTGCCTTTGTGGACCACGACTTGGGGCTGCTCCCCCTCCCCTGTAGGGATCCCGAAAACAAGATCCGGACATGTGGCAAACAGTGACCACAATTCCGTAAGCTTTCGGATACTCATGGAAAAGGACAAGTGTTGTCCTAGGGTTAAGGTGCTAAATTGGGGAAAGGCTAACTACAACCAGATTAGGCAGGATTTGGAGGCTGTTGTTTGGGAGAGGCTGTTTGAGGGTAAATCCACATTTGGCATGTGGGAGTCTTTTAAGGAGCAGTTGATGGAAGTGTAGGACAGGCATGTGCCGGTAAAAAGGACAGGAAAGACAGGAACCATGGATGACCAGGGAAATTTGAGGAATACAAGTAGAAAAGAGCTCAAGCAAGGAATTAGGAGAGCAAAAAGGGGTCACGAAATGTCCTTGGTAGACAGGATTAAGGAGAATCCCAAGGCATTTTATATATATATTAGGAACAAGAGGGTAGCTAGAGAAAGGACAAAGAAGGGAAATTATGTATAGAACCAGAGGAAGTAGGTGAGGTCCTTAATGAGTATTTTGCATCAGTATTCAAGGAGGGGGACAGGTTGATTGGTGGTGTCTCAAGAGGGATGTGTAAACACTTTAGAACAGGCTGTTATTACGAGGGAGGAAGTGTTAGGTGTGTTAAGAAGCATTATGGTAGACAAATCCCCAGGGCCAGATGGCATCTATCCCAGATTACGGAGGAGGACAAGAGATGAAATTGCTGGGCCCCTAACAGAAATATATATGTCCTTGTTGGCCACCGGTGAGATCCCAGATTATTGGAGGATAGCCAATGTTGTACCGTTATTTAAGAAGGGTTGCAAGGATAATCCAGGTAATTATAGGCCAGTGAGCTTGACATCAGTGATAGTGAAATTGTTGGAAAAGATTCTCAAGAGATAGGATCTATCCGCATTTGGAAGTGAAGAAAACGTAGTGGATCTGATTAGCAAGTTTGCGGATTATACTAAGCTGCAGGAGGTGCAGATAGTGGTGAAGATTGTCAGAGAATACAGCAGGATATAGATAGGCTGCAAAATTGGGCATAGAAATGGCAGATGGAATTTAAACCGGACAAATGCGAGGTGATGCATTTTGGTTCTTCCAATTCAGGTGGGAATTATAAAATAAATGGCAGAACCATTAGGAGCATAGAGACACAGATGTGGGGAGTGCAGGTCCACAGATCCTTAAAAATGGCAGCACAGGTGGAAATGGTGGTAAAGAAAGTATATGGCATGCTTGCCTTCATAGGACGGGGTATCGAGCATAAAAGCTTGAAAAATGTTAGTTATATAGAATGTTGGTCAGGCCACATTTGGAATACAGTGTCCAATTATGGTCACCGCACTACCAGAAGGATGTGGAGGCTTTGGAGAGAGTACAGAAAAGGTTTACCAGGATGTTGGCTCCCAATAAGGTGTCCATAGTAGACCAGTGAATAGGTTCAGAGAACGTGGAGTCAGGGGACAAGTTGCAGAATGGATTGTCAGCTGACTTTAAGACAGAAAGAGAGCGGGAGTGAAAGGTAGTTATTCAGAGTGGCAGAAGGTGGAAAGCATAGCTCCACAAGAATCAGTTTAGTAGGAAGAATAAGGTAGTCATTTATTCCTTGGATGGGAAAAGTTTCCATGTGGTAGAGGAACAAACTGAGAACAAATGCACCAATCACTAAACAAGTTGGCAAGGCAATAAAAAAATCAAAGACCTTGGCTTTGGGCGTGATTCCCTCAAAAAATGACTGTCATTTTGGGTGAGTTTGGCAGGGTCATTTGTGCCATTTTTGGTGAGATCCAGACCGGTATTCACAGGCACAAGTGGTGGACAGTGTAGAGGATAAAAAAATACATAATCCCCAATATTATATAGATGGGTTGGTGGAGTGAGCTACAAATTCCTAGGCATGCACATCACCAACAATCGGTCCTGGTACACACACCCATGTCGACGTTACGACCAAGAAAGCATGACAGTTCTCAGGAAACGATGGGAGTTCGGCATGTGTACATTGACTCTACAGATGCACCATAGAAAGCATCTTATCTGCTGCATCATAGCCTGGTATGGCAACTGCTCTACCCAAGATCGTAAGAAACTACAGCCCAGTCCATTACACAAAACCACCTCCCATCCACCAACTCTGTCTGGAAAAGGGGGCAGCATAATCAAAGGCCCCTCGCACCCTGTTTAATCTCTCGTCCATCAGGCAGGAGATACAATAGTCTGAGAACACACACAAACAGATTCAAAAACATTTCTTCCCCGCTGTTACTAAACTCCTGAATGACCCTCTTATGGACTGAACTGATCTCTCTACGCAACTTCTCTACTGAGTAGGACTGCACTCTCTGCTTCACCCAATGCCTGCATTCATGTATTCCCCATGTTTTTCCATGTATGGAATTCCGTCTGGACTGTACACAGAACAATACTTTCACTGTACCTCAGTACACAAATTGGCAGATGGATTTTAACACAAGTGTGGTCATGCTTTTAGGGAGGTCAAACAGTTATAAGGAGCACACGATAAATGGGAATATACTAAGAGAGGTAGATGACGTGAGGTATCCTGTCCTACAAGTACACAGGTCCCGAAAGGCAGCAGTTCAAGTAGACAAGGTTGTTAAAAAAAAAAATTTTGAACACTCTCCTTCATTGGCAGGGGTATAGAATATATAAAGTAAGGAAATAATGTTGGAATTGTATAAAATACCAGTGAGGCCACAACTGAAATATTGTGTGCAGTTCTGGTCATATTACAGGAAGGATATAATGCTGTGGCGAGAGTGCAGTGGAGATTTGCAAGAATTTGCTGCCCGAGTTGGTGGAGGCAGAGATCCTAAACTCCTGGATCTGCACCTCAAGGACCGAGTGCAGAAAGGGCACCCGACTGTCCTCGGGCTGGCATGGACATGGGCCAAATGGCCTCCTTCTGTCCAGTAACTTTTACACGGTTTATTCCTGTCTTTTGTCAGGATTCCATTATTTTTCCCAACAATGTGATTTGTGCAGTTTGTGATTTTTATCAATGACTTGGAGGAGGGGGCTGAAGGGTGGGGTCAGTAAATTTGCTGATGACACCAAGATTGGTGGAGTAGTGGAGGGCTGTTGCAGGCTGCAAAGAGACATTGATAGGATGCAGAGCTGGGCCGAAAAATGGCAGATGGAGTTTAACCCTGATAAGTGCGAGGTGATTCATTTTGGCAGAAAAAATTTGAATGTGGATTACAGGGTCAACGGCAGGGTTCTGAGGAATGTGGAGGAACAGAGAGATCTTGGGGTTCATGTCCACAGATCTCTGAAGGTTGCCACTCAAGTGGATAGAGCCGTGAAGAAGGCTTGTAGTGTGTTAGCATTAAAAGGGGGCTTGAGTTTAAGCCGCAGGGTTATGCTGCAACTGTACATGACCCTGGTGAGACCACATTTGGAGTATTGTGCACAGTTCTGGTCACCTCATTATAGGAAGGATGTGGAAGCATTGGAAATGGTGCAAAGGAGATTTACCAGGATGCTGCCTGGTTTGCAGGATAGGTCTTATGAGGAAAGGTTGAGGGAGCTAGGGCTTTTCTCTTTGGAGCGGAGGATGAGAGGCGACTTAATAGAGGTTTATAAGATGATGAGGGGGATAGATAGAGTGGACGTTCAGAGACTATTTCCTCGGGTGGATGTAGCTGTTACAAGGGGGCATAACTATAAGATTCAGGATGGGGGATATAGGAGGGATGTCCGAGGTAGGTTCTTTACTCAGAGAGTGGTTAGGGTGTGGAATGGACTGCCTGCTGTGATAGTGGAGAACTTTGGGAACTTTCAAGCGGTTATTGGATAGACATATGGAGCACACTAGAATGACAGGGAGTTGGATAGCTTGATCTTGGTTTCGGATAATGCTCGGCACAACATCGAGGGCCG
Source organism: Scyliorhinus canicula (assembly GCF_902713615.1). NCBI lineage: Eukaryota > Metazoa > Chordata > Chondrichthyes > Carcharhiniformes > Scyliorhinidae > Scyliorhinus > Scyliorhinus canicula. Next base: position 16,512,989 of record NC_052151.1, on the reverse strand, counting down.
AATGGCCTGTTCCGTGCTGTACTGCTCTATGTACTAATGTTAAGTGGGCCTGGTCTATAATTCCCTGGACATTATTTGTCTCGATTTGTAAATATAGGAATTCCATTAGCTATCTGCCAGTTCTCTGGAACTACACTTTTCAACAGCAAATTATTAAATAATAGTAAAATCTCTTCCCTAATTATTCTTAAATATGTGGATGCCATTCATCTGAACTTATAGGCTTTACTTATGGTGCCACATTTCATAAAATGGTGCCTTTATGTCACAGGCAGTCACTCTCACCCCATCTCTGGATCTTAGTCCATATTTGGACTAAGGCCCTGAGGGAACCCAAACTAAGCATCAGTGAGAAGGTTGTTGCTGAGTAAGTGTCACTCGATAGCACTGTCAATGACATCTTCTATCACTTTGCTGATGGAGGATCGAGAGCAGACTGATGTGGTAATTAGACATGGGGTCATTTTTCACATTTGCCAGGCAGATGTCAGTGTTGTAGCTGTACTGGAACAGCTCGGCTAGAGATGCAGCAAGTTCTGGAGCACAAGTCTTCAGTACTATTGCAGAAATATTTTCAGGGCTCATGCCTTTGCAGTATCCAGTGTCTTCAGACTCGATAGTGCTATCGAGTGCATGCGAGTGAATCAAATTGGCATCGGTGATACTGGGGACCTCAGGAGGAAGCCAGGATAGATCATCCACTTGGCACTTCTGGCTGAAGGTGGTTGAAGTGCTTCGTCTTTTGCACTGATGTGTTGGGCTCCTCCATCATGGAAGATGAGGATGTTTTCCAAATGGTACTCTGAGTATTCATAGGGACCTGGCCAATGCAAATTAACAGACAACTGGCAAATTAAAAGGTATTTTAGTCTTTATTACAAAACAATTGGAGTACATGAGTCTTGCTGTAATTATACAAGGTTTTGGTGAGATCACAGTTGGAGTGCAAGTTTTAATTGCCTCACCCAAGGACAGAGGGGATTATCCCATGATAAACCTACAATCCCTGGAATCAAGAACGAAAGCTGACCTCACTGGAACTTTTTAAAATTCTGAAGGGGCTCAACAGGGCGAATCCTGGGGAAAATTTCTACAATACTTAACAGAAGAATAAAGTCACAACCTCAGGATAAGGGGTCAACCATTTAGGACCGAGATGGAGGGATAATTATTTAAAGGGTTGTGAATCATTGTAATGCTCTATCCCCAAAGCTGTTTGAATGCTTAACAGTTAGTATTTTCAAGACAGAAGTTAAATTCCTCCGAAATCGAGATTTGTGTGGAAAAGTGAAGTTAAGTGGAGGTAGAAATAGTCCCCAAGCTCCTCTTCCCATTTTATTTCCTTCATTGAAAACCTCTAGTCTCTATAAACGTCCCATAGATCAAGAAGGCAGGTCATGACCATGTTAACAACGGCAATTAGGGATGGGCAACAAATGCTGAACTAGCCAGGGACGCCCACGTTCCACAACAAAAAAATTTTTTAAATAATTTTTTAATTACAAAAATGGTGGGGTCACAAAAATCGAAGGAGGAGTGAGATGTTGGAGTGCTTGATAAAGAATGCAACGTCCTTATATCACAAATGATGGCTATGAGAAATTTGCATAAAATATCAAAAGACACCACCATGTCCTGTTGGGAGCTTGCCACCAGCCAGGGAATTGAACGGCGCAATAGACTTAATAGTATGGGACAAAGATAGTGGTATTTTTGCTGCACTTTATAGATATGGTGACCAAATTTAGCCTATACATGGAAGGAAAATGGACCATTGTGGACAAAGTTGTAGAGAACAAGATTAGGGACATCAGCAAAATTCCTGACACACAATGGTGGGAATTTGGCAGAAGAACTTTGTGTCGTGAAAATTTGCGACGGAAACCATGCAGTGATAGATGTTACATAAAATATTGGCTAATCAACCAGATTGTAAATTGCAAACGGTGCTGGCATGGTAGTGCATGCAATTAACTCTGCAAATGGGGAGGGGGTTACAGTCCATACCAACTGGTGTATGGCAGGAATCAGTTGCCTTCGGTCTGATCATATGAACATAAAGGCAATGAGCAACCAACTATGGCAAATAAAGAATTGATTGATGGACAAAGTAACATTGAAGCGCAGGACAAGGCTATTTATTCGGACAAACACAAAGTTGGATTGGATTTATTTATTGGCACGTGTACCAAGGTACAGTGAAAAGTATTTTTCTACAAGCAGCTCAACAGATCAAAGTACATGAAAAGAAAAGGAAATAAAAGAAAATACATATAGGGCAACACAAGGTAACTAGATAACACCGGCATCGGATGAAGCATACAGGGGTGTCGTGTTAATGAGGTCAGTCCATAAGAGAATCATTTAGGAGTCTGGTAACAGCGGGGAAGAAGCTGTTTTTGAGTCTGTTCGTGAGAGTTCAGACTTCCGTATCGCCTGTCTGATGGGAGAAGTTGGAAGAGTAAGCTGGGTGGGTGGGATCTTTGATTATGCTGCCCGCTTTGCCCAGGCAGTGGGAGGTGTAGATGGAGTCAATGGACGGGAGGCGTAGATGGAGTCAATGGACGGGAGGCAGGTTTGTGTGATGGACTGGGCTGTGTTCACAGTTTCTTGCGGTCTTGGGCTGAGCAGTTGCCATACCAGGTTGTGATGCAGCCAGATTGGATGCCTTCTATAGTGCATCTGTAAAAGTTGGTCAGGGTTAATGTGGACATGCCAAATTTTCTTAGTTTCCTGAGGAAGTATAGGCACTGTTGTGCTTTCTTGGTGGTAGCATTGACATGGGTGGACCAAGGCAGATTGTTGGAGATGTGTACCCCAAGGAATTTGAAACTGCTAACCATCTCCACCTCGGCCCCATTGATGCTGACAGGGGTGTGTACAGTACTTTTCTTCCTGAAGTCAATGACCAGCTCTTTAGTTTTGCTAGCATTGAGGGATAGATTATTGTCGCTGAACCACTCCACCAGGTTCTCAATCTCCCTCCTGTATTCTGACTCGTCGTTATTCAAGATCCGACTCACTATGGTCATATCGCCAGCAAACATGTAGATGGAGTTGGAATCAAATTTTACCATGCAGTCCTGTGTGTACAGGGAGTATAATACGGGGCTAAGTACGCAGCCTTGCGGGGCCCCGGTTTAAGAACATAAGAACTAGGAGCAGGAGTAGGCCATCTGGCCCCTCGAGCCTGCTCCGCCATTCAATGAGATCATGGCTGATCTTTTGTGGACTCAGCTCCACTTTCCGGCCCGAACACCATAACCCTTAATCCCTTTATTCTTCAAAAAACTATCTTTACCTGAAAAACATTTAATGAAGGAGCTTCAACTGCTTCACTGGGCAAGGAATTCCATAGATTCACAACCCTTTGGGTGAAGAAGTTCCTCCTAAACTCAGTCCTAAATCTACTTCCCCTTATTTTGAGGCTATGCCCCCTAGTTCTGCTGTCACCCGCCAGTGGAAACAACCTTCCCGCATCTATCCTATCTATTCCCTTCATAATTTTAAATGTTTCTATAAGATCCCCCCTCATCCTTCTAAATTCCAACGAGTACAGTCCCATAATTTTAAATGTTTCTATAAGAAACATTTTGGGGCAGCACGGTAGCATCGTGGTTAGCATAAATGCTTCACAGCTCCAGGGTCCCAGGTTCGGTTCCCGGCTGGGTCACTGTCTGTGCGGAGTCTGCACGTCCTCCCCGTGTGTGCGTGGGTTTCCTCCGGGTGCTCCGGTTTCCTCCCACAGTCCAAAGATGTGCGGGTTAGGTGGATTGGCCATGCTAAATTGCCCGTAGTGTCCTAAAAAGTAAGGTTAAGGGGGGGGGGGGGTTTGTTGGGTTACAGGTATAGGGTAGATACGTGGGTTTGAGTAGGGTGATCATTGCTCGGCACAACATTGAGGGCTGAAGGGCCTGTTCTGTGCTGTACTGTTCTATATCTATATCTAAGATCCCCCCCTCATCTGTCTAAATTCCAACGAGTACAGTCCCAGTCTACTCAACCTCTCCTCATAATCCAACCCCATCAGCTCTGGGATTAACCTAGTGAATCTCCTCTGCACACCCTCCAGTGCCAGTACGTCCTTTCTCAAGTAAGGAGACCAAAACTGAACACACTACTCCAGGTGTGGCCGCACTAACACCTTATACAATTGCAGCATAACCTCCCTAGTCGTAAACTCCATCCCTCTAGCAATGAAGGACAAAATTCCATTTGCCTTCTTAATCACCTGTAAACCAACTTTCTGTGACTCATGCACTAGCACACCCAGGTCTCTCTGCACAGCAGCATGCTTTAATATTTTATCGTTTAAATAATAATCCCGTTTGCTGTTATTCCTACCAAAATGGATAACCTCACACTTGTCAACATTGTATTCCATCTGCCAGACCCGAGCCCATTCACTTAACCTATCCAAATCCCTCTGCAGACTTCCAGTATCCTCTGCACTTTTCGCTTTACCACTCATCTTCGTGTCATCTGCAAACTTGGACACATTGCCCTTGGTCCCCAACTCCAAATCATCTATGTAAATTGTGAACAATTGTGGGCCCAACACGGATCCCTGAGGGACACCACTAGCTAATGATTGCCAAGCAGAGAAACACCCATTAATCCCCACTCTTTGCTTTCTATTAATTAACCAATCCTCTATCCATGCTACTACTTTACCCTTAATGCCATGCATCTTTATCTTATGCAGCAACCTTTTGTGTGGCACCTTGTCAAAGGCTTTCTGGAAATCCAGATATACCACATCCATTGGCTCCTCATTATCTACCGCACTGGTAATGTCCTCAAAAAATTCCACTAAATTAGTTAGGCATGACCTGCCCTTTATGAACCCATGCTGCGTCTGCCCAATGGGACAATTTCTATCCAGATGCCTCGCTATTTCTTCCTTGATGATAGATTCCAGCATCTTCCCTACTACCGAAGTCAAGCTCACTGGCCTATAATTTCCTGCTCTCTGCCTACCTCCTTTTTTTTAAAAACAGTGGTGTCACGTTTGCTAATTTCCAATCCACCGGGACCACCCCAGAGTCTAGTGAATTTTGGTAAATCATCACTAGTGCATCTGCAATTTCCCTAGCCATCTCTTTTAGCACTCTGGGATGCATTGCATCAGGGCCAGGAGACTTGTCTACCTTTAGCCCCATTAGCTTGCCCATCACTACCTCCTTAGTGATAACAATCCTCTCAAGGTCCTCACCCGTCATAGCCTCATTTCTATCAGTCACTGGCATGTTATTTGTGTCTTCCACTGTGAAGACCGACCCAAAAAACCTGTTCAGTTCCTCAGCCATTTCCTCATCTCCCATTATTAAAACTCCCTTCTCATCCTCTAAAGCAGTGCTTCTCAAAGTGTGGTACGTGTACCGGTGCCGGTACGCGAGCCATCGTCTGCCAGTACTCGTGTTTCCAGAAAAGAAAGACAGTAATCCTGGATTGGCTTGTTTCGCTCACCGGTCCCTGGCACATTGAAAAAAAAACTGCCGGTACACCACATCAGATAGTTTGAGATGCACTGCTCTAAAGGACCAATATTTACCTTAGCCACTCTTTTTTGTTTATATATTTGTAAAAACTTTTACTGTCTGTTTTTATATTCTGAGCAAGTTTACTCTCATACTCTATCTTACTCTTCTTTATAGCTTTTTTAGTAGCTTTCTGTTGCCCCCTAAAGATTTCCCAGTCCTCTAGTCTCCCACCAATCTTTGCCACTTTATATGCTTTTTCCTTCAATTCCCTTATTTCCTTAGATATCCACGGTTGATTTTCCCTCTTTCTACCGTCCTTCCTTTTTGTGGGTATATAGTTTTGAGTACTATTGTGGAGGTGGTGTTGTGGTTGATCCTTACTGATTGTGGTCTGTGGATTAGAAAGTCAAGGATCCAGTTGCAGAGTGAGGAGACAAGTCCTAGGTTTTGGAGCTTTGATATGAGCTCGGCTGGGATTATGGTGTTGAAGGCGGAGCTGTAGTCAAGAAATAGGAGTCTGATGTAGGAGTCCTTGTCGTCAAGATGCTCTCGGGATGAGTGTAGGGCCAGGGAAATGGCATCTGCTATGGACCGGTTGCAGCAGTATGCGATTTGCAGTGGATCAAGGCATTCTGGGAGTATGGAGGTGATACGCTTCATGACCAACCTCACGAAGCACTTCATTACGACTGAATTCAGGACCACCAGACGGTAGTCATTGAGGCACGTTGCCTGGTTTTTCTTTGGCACCGGTATAATGGTGGTCTTCTTGAAGCAGGTGGGGACCTCGGAGCAGAGTAGGGACAGGTGAAAAGATGTCCCCGAACACATCCGCGCAGGCTCTTAACACACGACCAGGAATCCTGTCCGGACCAGTCGCCTTCCGAGGGTTCACTTTCAGGAAAGCCGATCTGACTTCAGAAGCTGTGATGGTGGATATGGGTGTATTATGGGCTGCTGGGGCACTCGACAGCGGATCGTTGATTTCCTGCTCGAACCGAGCATAAAATGCATTGAGTTCATCGGGGAGGGGTGCGCTGTTGCTGGAGATACTGCTCGGCTTCGCTTTGTAGCCCTTTATGTTGTTTGGGCCTTGCCACAAATCTGTAACACTAGTCTGTGGAAGTCTGTAGTCTGCCACCATCATAGGGAGAGCAGGAAAGGCCACCAGTAAATACAAACATTGGTTAAACATGCAGGATGAAGGTCAGGATAAAAGATCCAAGAATAAAAGAGGTAAAAATGTGCAAGGCCAAAAGTGGAGTATAAATTCTGGCAATGAATCAGAAAGGGGAAAAGATCGGAGATGTGATAACAGGACTCGGATCACAGAAAGATCATGTAACAAGCAGTCCAGGAAGAGATCATACAAAGAGAACCCAAGAACAAGGAATGTCCCTGGAAGTAGAAGCCCCCATGAATTAAATTTTAATAGCTCTCAATAAATTGAGAGCTGGAAAGAATTTGGAACATAGGGAAATTCCAGACAGGGGACAGCCAGCCTTCTCAGGAGATATGCACCAAAATGATGCTTCCTTTTAAAAAAAATATTAGTTCATGGGATGTGGGCATTGCAGGTTGCCCATCCCTAATTGCCCTTGAGGGGCAAGTTAAGAGTCAACCACATTGCTGTAGGTCTGGAGTCACATGTAGGCCAGACCAGGTAAGGATGGCAGATTTCCATCTAAAGGACACTTGGGTGAACCAGATGGGTTTTTACGACAATCGACAATGGTTTCATGGTCATCATTAGACTTTTAATTCCAGATTTTTATTTAATTCATATTTCACCATCTGCAGTGGCGAGATTTGAACCTGGGTCCCCAGAGCATTATTCTGGGTCTCTGGAATACTCGTCCAGTGACAATACCACTACGCCACCCCCTCCCTAAATGGTACAAGGTTGAAGCTGGACCGGTAGCTCAGGGTTGAGGAAAGAATTGGGGATCAAGATATCAGAGTGGACTCCCCTACTGCAGTTTCCCTGCCATTTTTAAAGAAGCTTTAAAGATTTTTTGGGCCATTTTGGCAACATATTTGGAGTGCACATTGATAGATGGTGAGTAATTTAAAAAGGGAAGTATATTTGAAACCACCTAAAAGAAGCCTAGGATATAAAAGGAAAATTAAATTAAACAATGTGTTTACGGATTGAATGAAGCATCAAGAGTACAGTATTTTCAATGAGGGCAGTCCTGTTGAAAACAGATTGTTTCCAGTTAAATGCAGACCGTGCAAAGTCAAGGATTTTCTGCCAAAGGAGCCATGGCGAGTTCCTGCAGTTCATTTGTAGATAGCACACACGGCTGCCAGTATGTTGGTGGTGGAGGGAGTGGATGATTAAGGTGGCGAATAGGTTGGCAATCGAGCAAACAGCTTTGTCCTGGATGGTGTTGAACTTCTTGAGTGTTGTTGGAGCTGCACTCATCCAGGCAAGTGGAGAGTATTCCATTACACTCCTGACTTGTATCTCACAGATGGTGGACAGGCTTTGGGGAGTCAGGAGGTGAGCTATTTGAAATCCCAACCCTTGACTTACTGTTGTAGGCACAGTTTTTATGGCTGGTCCAGTTCAGTTTCTGGTCACTGGTACCCCTCAGGATGTTGACAATGGGGATTCAGTGCTGGCAGTGCCATTGAATGTCATGGGGAGAGGGTTAGATTCTCCCTTGTTGGAGATGGTCATTGCTTGGCACTTAAACGGTGTGAATTTGTCAGCCTAAGCCTGGATGTTGCATCGGTATTGCTGCATTTGGACATCGACTGCTTCAGTATCTGAGTCATGGATGGTGATAAACATCAGCGAACATCCCCACTTCCAACAATATGATGAAGGAAAAGGTCATTGATGAAGCAGCTGAAGATGGTTGGGTAAAAGAAGCATCGTGTTCAGTCTCCATCGCAAATTCTAGTTCAGTTTCTGGTCAATGGTAACTCCCAGGATGTTGTTGGTGGGGGATTTGGTGATGGTAATGCCATTGGATTCTCTCTTTTTGGCAATGGTCATTACCTGAACTTGCGTGGTGTGCATACTATTTTCCATTTAATCAGCCCAAGCCCAAATGGTCAAAGTCTTGCTGCATGCTGTTTCAGTATTTACCTTCTCTTTCCTCTCCCCCTTTGGACCTCCGTACATTCGTGGGTAAGTACTTTGCACTAATGGCATTTCACCATTTCCCGAGATTTCTGAATAGACCAAGGGATCTAACGAAGGGGAAGAATAACTCCTAAAAATTACACCTTGGTAGGGGTGAAAGGAAGGATTTAAAAACCTTCACTGGATGGAATTTGTTTTAGAATTATCTTTCCAAATGGAGACAACAATCCGATTAGACTTCCCTCTGACGCAAGGGGAAAACACACACACACACCTGGTACTCCCCGTCACTGAAGAAGATTCTATTTATATTACAAGCTACAGAGTAATCAGAAGAACATTGTACCAGAGAAGAAAAAATACAACTCCATTTGCGAGGATAGCAAATGTGGTCCCTTTGTTCAAGAAGGGGAGTAGAGATAACCCCGGTAACTATAGGCCGGTGAGCCTAACGTCTGTGGTGGGTAAAGTCTTGGAGAGGATTATAAAAGATACGATTTATAATCATCTAGATAGGAATAATATGATTAGGGACAGTCAGCATGGTTTTGTGAAGGGTAGGTCATGCCTCACAAACCTTATCGAGTTCTTTGAGAAGGTGACTGAACAGGTAGACGAGGGTAGAGCAGTTGATGTGGTGTATATGGATTTCAGTAAAGCGTTTGATAAGGTTCCCCACGGTCGGCTATTGCAGAAAATACGGAGGCTGGGGATTGAGGGTGATTTAGAGATGTGGATCAGAAATTGGCTAGTTGAAAGAAGACAGAGAGTGGTAGTTGATGGGAAATGTTCAGAATGGAGTTCAGTTACGAGTGGCGTACCACAAGGATCTGTTCTGGGGCCGTTGCTGTTTGTCATTTTTATAAATGACCTAGAGGAGGGCGCAGAAGGATGGGTGATTAAATTTGCAGACGACACTAAAGTCGGTGGAGTTGTAGACAGTGCGGAAGGATGTTGCAGGTTACAGAGGGACATAGATAAGCTGCAGAGCTGGGCTGAGAGGTGGCAAATGGAGTTTAATGTGGAGAAGTGTGAGGTGATTCACTTTGGAAAGAATAACAGAAATGCGGAATATTTGGCTAATGGTAAAATTCTTGGTAGTGTGGATGAGCAGAGGGATCTCGGTGTCCATGTACATAGATCCCTGAAAGTTGCCACCCAGGTTGATAGGGTTGTGAAGAAGGCCTATGGTGTGTTGGCCTTTATTGGTAGAGGGATTGAGTTCCGGAGCCATGAGGTCATGTTGCAGTTGTACAAAACTCTAGTACGGCCGCATTTGGAGTATTGCGTACAGTTCTGGTCGCCTCATTATAGGAAGGACGTGGAAGCTTTGGAGCGGGTGCAGAGGAGATTTACCAGGATGTTGCCTGGTATGGAGGGAAAATCTTATGAGGAAAGGCTGATGGACTTGAGGTTGTTTTCGTTAGAGAGAAGAAGGTTAAGAGGTGACTTAATAGAGGCATACAAAATGATCAGAGGGTTAGATAGGGTGGACAGCGAGAGCCTTCTCCCGCGGATGGAGGTGGCTAGCACGAGGGGACATAGCCTTAAATTGAGGGGTAATAGATATAGGACAGAGGTCAGAGGTGGGTTTTTTACGCAAAGAGTGGTGAGGCCGTGGAATGCCCTACCTGCAACAGTAGTGAACACGCCAACATTGAGGGCATTTAAAAATTTATTGGATAAGCATATGGATGATAAGGGCATAGTGTAGGTTAGATGGCCTTTAGATTTTTTCCATGTCGGTGCAACATCAAGGGCCGAAGGGCCTGTACTGCGCTGTATCGTTCTATGTTCTATGTTCTATAACCTCCCATTTGGAGAACTGGCAAGAAGACCCTGTTGAAAGTCAAATCAAATCCTAGACTCAATCTGGGCCAGTTTTGAGCCAAAAAGGCATCAAAATCTCCAAAACCAGAAGTCACTTGGTGTTGTGTGTTTATTTATAAATGACAGAAATGGAGGGTAGACAGACAAACAGAGATTATGGCTGTACACCCAGGCCTGCCCAACAGCAGACCGAGATTATGGCTGTACACCCAGGCCTGCCCAACAGCAGACCGAGAAGGCATTCTCTCATTACAATGCACTTCCCCTGTTCCAATGCTTACAACCTGTAGTAACTGTGTTACCTCAAACTTTCAGCAATTGTACTAATCTGCTTAAAAGGACTAACATATAGGAACATTAGGCCATTCAGCCCAAAAAGAGTCTGTTTAGCCCTTCATTGAGACCATGGATATCCCACCTTATCCCTAGCCCTCGATTCCCTTACTGATGAAAAAGACCCAGCCTTTGATTAATTGATTAATAAAGCATTAATCAATAGGAAAATCTGTAAAGAATTCTGTAAAGAATTCCACAGATTCACTACTCTCCCGAGAGAAGAAATCACGCCTCATCTCAGGCGACTTGTACTGACTGAGGAATTCCTACACCAAGCAACACATTAGGAAAAAATTAAACCTGAATCATATCCAGGAGGAATACGCCGGATGAATAAGTCTTTAAATGTCAGCAGAACCCAGTATTTTTCTCCCCTTGCACTCATGTGGATATTGATCATCAGTGTACACAACTTGAATTGGCCAGGTAGGGGGCATAGAGGGAAAGATTCATTTCTCAGCTAACATCTAATCACCGGAGTTTACAGCTCACCCGTGCAGGATACTTTACATTAAGGATGAACCATCTAGACAGAAACATTGCTAAGCTAACTGAGTGATAATCAACCAGTGCAGAAGAGCAGTTTCTGATTATTCGTTCTTGGGATGTGAGCCATGTTGGCAAGGCTCCATTTACTGCCCATCCCGAATTGTTGGGTGCTTGCACCATGGAGTCAGGAATGTTTGAGTAGAGTAGTGAAGGGTTAAATGTCGAGAATTATTTAGCAAGGTGCTTTTATACTCTGTGCTTCTGATATTTGTTTCACAGGGTAGCAGCAGCCATATGTTGGGTCCTGAAACAAACAGCAGAATCACAAACTCAGGAGAGTCTGCTATTACAAACAAGCAACATCCATTCAGCCCTTCGATCCTGTTGTACCATTCCATAAATGTTAGTACGATAAGTTTGCAGAGCTTCAGCAGTGCGATGCTTCCGAGGTAAGACATGGAACTACAGAGATGTCAAACCCAAAAGCATGGGGGAGGAGGACATGAACTGGACCTTTTCTTGGATGGGTCAACTGAAAAATTGGCTTGAGCTGTAGGTAACATGGTGATCTTGTGAAATGGTGAATGGGCTCAAGACAAGATCATAGTTTAAGTCAGTCTCCGTTCCGTTCTTTAACAATATACTGTAAAGTTTATTTTGGTGTAATAACCACCATCTAGTTTGTGTTCTATGGAGGAACAGCCAAGTTGTTTCACCAAAATGTAATGGTGGGGGCATGAATTTTGTACAATACATATTTACATGAATTCAAAAATGTCCAAGCATTGTTATGCATTATGAGCTGTGGACACCAAGTACTGTTGGTTGCAGATCTGTCACTAGGTTGGGCCATTATTTATAACTAATTCAGAGCGCCATACAAAGTAGATCTACTTGCATAATTTAGAATATCTTGATTAGTGTCACAAGTAGGCTTACATTACACTGCAATGAAGTTACTGCGAAAATCTCCGAATCGCCACAGTATGGCACCTGTTCGGGTACACGGAGGGAGAATTCAGAATGTCCAATTCACCTAACAGCGCGTCTTTCGGGACATGCGAGAGGAGACCGGAGTACCCGGAGAAACCCACACAGACACAGGGAAAACGCACAGACTCCGTACAGCCTGTGACCCAAGCTGGGAATCGAACCCGGGTTCCTGCCGCTGTGAAGCAACAGTGCTAACCACGGTGCTACCGGGCCGCCCTCATGAGCGCGTATCACTGCTAACGTGTCGAATAAGTTCAGCAACGCTACTAAAAGTCAGTTACAGACAGAAAACGTCATACTGTTATATCTACACAATGCCACGCCTCAGAGACTAGGCTACCATCCACCAATAACCACGTGCATCAACCGTACTACACTGGAGAGCATTAAGTCCATCATGCTTTTGCTAAGGTGTTTCCAATTATTCTCACCTCCTTACTCTTAACCCGAGAGCCCTGCAGATTTCTTCTTTGCATATATGCCAAATCCTTTTTTGGGCAGGCAAAAGATTTCTCCTCAGCAGCAAAACAGTTCTATCAAAGGTTAGATTTTTAAAAAAGAACTAGACATCTAGTTCCTTAATCTGTGATTTATGCTTTTGGGGTGTTAAGACAATTTACAAACACTCCCCAATTTTGATTCATGCTCAGCAGCCCCAAGTGCAGCAAACAAACCTGTCACCAGCATGGGGGCAGTCAAAAAAACATTCATACCACAAACTGCACACAGAAACAGTCCCTCACCTACAGCAGCATTTACACAGAATGTGGATGGGCAAAAACCAATAGGCCCCCTTCCAAAGAGACATAAATCCAGCAATATTAACAAGAGTCTTATTTCACGGTCACAGAAATAAAGCATTAATCAGTAGGAAAATGCACCAACTTGTATGTATATCACACATTTTATGTGAAAGAAAACAAATATTTAAAAATTGACCTTTTCAGGTGCTTTATTCTCTCAACCCCCAGAACCAAGATGGGCTCAGGGATTGGATTTAAAAACCCTGCATTCTATAACAATGTATATTTATAGAATGCTGCAAGCATAGTCAAACATTCCAAGGTACTTCACAGGAGTGAAGCAACCAAAGATGATACCAAAACATGCAAGGCAATAAAAGGGCAGGTGACAAAAAGCAGCTTTTAAGGCATGTCTTAACATTTTACGGTAGTACCAGGATTGTGACCCAGCGACAGTGCAGGAAACCGCAATATATTTCCATGGCTTGGAGGGGAACGCACAGGGTGGTGTACCATTGCATCTGCTGTCCTCGTCCTTCTAGTCACAGAAGTCAAGGGTTTGCTGTCAAAGGGGCCTTTGTGAGTTCTTGCAGATTGTACACACAGCTGACACTGTGGGTCGGTGGTGGAAGGAATGGATATTTAAGGTGGTGGATAGGATGCCAATCAAGTAAACAGCTTTGTCCTAGATGGTGTCAAAGAGTGTTGTTGGAGATGCAGTAATCCAGGCAAGTGGAGAAACATGACTGGTCTCTCACAGGTGGTGGACAGGCTTTGGGGAATCAGGAGCTGAGCTATTTGAAATCTCAGCTTCTGACTTGTAGTCAGTTTTTACATGGCTGATCCAGTTCAGTTTCTGGTCAATGGTAACCCCTCAGGATGATGATAGTGGGGGATTCAACAATGGTAATGCCATTGAATGTCATGGGAAGAATAGAATATTCTCTTGTTGGAGATGATTATTGCATGGCAATTGTGTTATTTACCACTTTTCAGCCCGGGGGGCGAGGGAGGGGGGGGATGATGAGGGGGGGGATGATGAGGGGGGGGATGATGATGATGGGGGGATGATGATGATGGGGGGATGATGAGGGGGGGGATGATGAGGGGGGGGATGATGATGGGGGGATGATGAGGGGGGATGATGATGGGGGGGATGATGAGGGGGGGGATGATGAGGGGGGGGATGATGAGGGGGGGGATGATGAGGGGGGGGATAATGAGGGGGGGATGATGAGGGGGGGGGATGATGAGGGGGGGGATGATGAGGGGGGGGATGATGAGGGGGGGGATGATGAGGGGGGGGATGATGAGGGGGGGGATGATGAGGGGGGGGATGATGAGGGGGGGGATGATGATGGGGGGATGATGATGGGGGGGATGATGATGGGGGGATGATGAGGGGGGGGATGATGAGGGGGGGATGATGAGGGGGGGGATGATGAGGGGGGGGATGATGAGGGGGGGGGGATGATGAGGGGGGGGATGATGAGGGGGGGGATGATGAGGGGGGGATGATGATGGGGGGGATGATGATGGGGGGATGATGAGGGGGGGATGATGATGGGGGGATGATGAGGGGGGGGATGATGAGGGGGGGATGATGATGGGGGGATGATGATGGGGGGATGATGAGGGGGGGATGATGAGGGGGGGATGATGAGGGGGGATGATGATGGGGGGATGATGAGGGGGGATGATGAGGGGGGGGATGATGAGGGGGGGGATGATGAGGGGGGGGATGATGAGGGGGGGGATGATGAGGGGGGGGATGATGAGGGGGGGGATGATGAGGGGGGGATGATGAGGGGGGGGGATGATGAGGGGGGGGATGATGAGGGGGGGGATGATGAGGGGGGGGGATGATGAGGGGGGGGATGATGAGGGGGGGGATGATGAGGGGGGGGATGATGAGGGGGGGATGATGATGGGGGGGATGATGAGGGGGGGATGATGATGGGGGGATGATGATGGGGGGGATGATGAGGGGGGGGATGATGAGGGGGGGATGATGAGGGGGGGGATGATGAGGGGGGGGATGATGAGGGGGGGGATGATGAGGGGGGGGATGATGAGGGGGGGGATGATGAGGGGGGGGATGATGAGGGGGGGATGATGATGGGGGGATGATGAGGGGGGGGATGATGAGGGGGGGGATGATGAGGGGGGGATGATGATGGGGGGATGATGATGGGGGGATGATGATGGGGGGATGATGAGGGGGGGATGATGAGGGGGGGGGATGATGAGGGGGGGATGATGATGGGGGGATGATGAGGGGGGGATGATGAGGGGGGGATGATGAGGGGGGGGATGATGGGGGGGGATGATGAGGGGGGGGATGATGAGGGGGGGATGATGAGGGGGGGGATGATGAGGGGGGGGATGAGGATGGGGGGGATGATGAGGGGGGGGATGATGAGGGGGGGGATGATGAGGGGGGGGATGATGAGGGGGGGATGATGAGGGGGGGGATGATGATGGGGGGGATGATGAGGGGGGGGATGATGAGGGGGGGGATGGCTGAGGGGGGGGATGATGAGGGGGGGGATGATGAGGGGGGGGATTGATGAGGGGGGGATGATGAGGGGGGGGAGATGAGGGGGGGTGGCGAGGGGGTGGTGAGGGGGTGGTGAGAGGGGATGATATGGGAGGGGAAGAGGGGGAGAGTGGGGGGGAGGGGGGGAGAGTGGGGGGGAGGGGGGGGGAGGGGGGGAGAGTGGGGGGAGGGGGGGAGAGTGGGGGGGAGGGGGGGGAGAGTGGGGGGGAGGGGGGGAGAGTGGGGGGGAGGGGGGGGAGGAGTGGGGGGGAGGGGGGGGAGAGTGGGGGGAGAGTGGGGGGAGGGGGGGAGAGTGGGGGGAGGGGGGGAGTGCGGGGGGGGAGAGGGGGGAGAGGGTGGGAGAGTGGGGAGAGTGGGGGGGAGGGGGGGAGAGTGGGGGGGAGGGGGGGAGAGTGGGGGGGAGGGGGGGAGAGTGGGGGGAGGGGGGGGAGAGTGGGGGGGAGAGTGGGGGGGGGAGAGTGGGGGGGAGGGGGGGGGAGAGTGGGGGGGGGGAGGGGGGGGGAGGGGGGGGGAGAGTGGGGGGGAGAGTGGGGGGAGAGTGGGGGGGAGAGTGGGGGGGAGGGGGGGGGGAGGGGGGGAGAGTGGGGGGAGAGTGGGGGGGGAGAGTGGGGGGGGAGAGTGGGGGGGGGGGGGGGAGAGTGGGGGGGGAGGGGGGGAGGGGGGGGGAGAGTGGGGGGGAGGGGGGGGGAGAGTGGGGGGGAGGGGGGGGAGAGTGGGGGAGAGGGGGGGGGAGAGTGGGGGAGAGGGGGGGGAGAGAGTGGGGGGGAGGGGGGGGAGAGTGGGGGGAGAGTGGGGGGAGAGTGGGGGGAGGGGGGGGAGAGTGGGGGGCGGGGGGGGAGAGTGGGGGGGAGGGGGGGAGAGTGGGGGGGAGGGGGGGGAGAGTGGGGGGGAGGGGGGGAGAGTGGGGGGGAGGGGGGGGAGTGGGGGGAGGGGGGAGAGTGGGGGGGAGGGGGGGGAGTGGGGGGGAGGGGGGGAGAGTGGGGGAGGGGGGGAGAGTGGGGGAGGGGGGGGAGAGTGGGGGGGAGTGGGGTGGGAGGGGGGAGAGTGGGGGGAGGGGGGGAGAGTGGGGGGGGAGGGGGGGAGAGTGGGGGGAGAGTGGGGGGGAGGGGGGGGAGAGTGGGGGGGAGGGGGGGGGAGAGTGGGGGGGGAGGGGGGGGGAGAGTGGGGGGGAGGGGGGGGAGAGTGGGGGGGAGGGGGGGGGAGAGTGGGGGAGAGTGGGGGGAGGGGGGGAGAGTGGGGGGGAGAGTGGGGGGGAGGGGGGGGGAGAGTGGGGGGAGGGGGGGAGAGTGGGGGGAGAGTGGGGGGGAGGGGGGGGAGAGTGGGGGGAGAGTGGGGGGGAGGGGGGGGAGGGGGGGGAGGGGGGGGAGAGGGGGGGGAGAGTGGGGGGGAGAGTGGGGGGGAGAGTGGGGGGGAGGGGGGGGAGAGGGGGGGGAGGGGGGGAGAGTGGGGGGCGGGGGGGAGAGTGGGGGGAGGGGGGGAGAGTGGGGGGGAGTGGGGGGGGAGGGGGGGAGAGTGGGGGGGGAGAGTGGGGGGGAGAGGGGGGAGAGTGGGGGGGAGGGGGGGAGAGTGGGGGGGAGGGGGGGGGGAGAGTGGGGGGGAGAGTGGGGGGGAGGGGGGGAGAGTGGGGGGGAGGGGGGAGAGTGGGGGGGAGGGGGGGAGAGTGGGGGGAGGGGGGGAGAGTGGGGGGGAGGGGGGGGAGAGTGGGGGGGAGAGTGGGGGGAGAGGGGGGAGAGTGGGGGGCGGGGGGGAGAGGGGGGGGCGGGGGGGAGAGGGGGGAGAGTGGGGGGCGGGGGGGAGAGTGGGGGGGGCGGGGGGAGAGTGGGGGGGCGGGGGGGGCAGGGGGGAGAGTGGGGGGGAGGGGGGGAGAGTGGGGGGGAGGGGGGGAGAGTGGGGGGGAGGGTGGGGGGGAGGGGGGGAGAGTGGGGGGGAGGGGGGGAGAGTGGGGGGGAGGGGGGGAGAGTGGGGGGGAGGGGGGAGAGTGGGGGGGAGGGGGGAGAGTGGGGGGGAGGGGGGAGAGTGGGGGGGAGGGGGGAGAGTGGGGGGGGAGGGGGGGGAGAGTGGGGGGAGGGGGGGGGAGAGTGGGGGGGAGAGTGGGGGGAGGGGGGGGAGAGTGGGGGGAGAGTGGGGGGGAGAGTGGGGGGGAGGGGGGGAGAGTGGGGGGGAGGGGGGGGAGAGTGGGGGGGAGGGGGGGAGAGTGGGGGGAGGGGGGAGAGTGGGGGGGAGAGTGGGGGGGAGAGGGGGAGGAGAGTGGGGGGAGAGTGGGGGGGAGGGGGGGGGAGAGTGGGGGGGAGGGGGGGGAGAGTGGGGGGAGGGGGGGAGAGTGGGGGGGAGGGGGGGAGAGTGGGGGGGAGGGGGGGAGAGTGGGGGGGAGGGGGGGAGAGGGGGGGGGGAGAGTGGGGGGGAGGGGGGGGGAGGGAGAGTGGGGGGAGAGTGGGGGAGAGTGGGGGGGAGGGGGGGAGAGTGGGGGGGAGAGTGGGGGGGAGAGTGGGGGGGAGGGGGGAGAGTGGGGGGGAGGGGGGGAGAGTGGGGGGGAGGGGGGGGAGAGTGGGGGGGAGGGGGGGGAGAGTGGGGGGGAGGGGGGGGGAGAGTGGGGGGGAGGGGGGGGAGAGTGGGGGGGAGGGGGGGGAGAGTGGGGGAGGAGGGGGGAGGAGAGGGGGGGAGGAGGGGGGAGGAGAGGGGGGGAGGAGGGGGGAGGAGAGGGGGGGAGGAGAGGGGGGGAGGAGGGGGGAGGAGGGGGGGAGGAGAGGGGGGGAGGAGGGGGGGGAGGGGGGGAGGGGGAGGAGGGGGGGAGAGGGGGGGAGGGGGGGGAGGGGGGGAGAGGGGGGAGATGGGGGGGGGGGGAGGGGGGAGATGGGGGGGGGGGGGGGAGGGGGGAGATGGGGGGGGGGGGGGGGAGGGGGGAGATGGGGGGGGGGGGGGGGAGGGGGGAGATGGGGGGGGGGGGAGGGGGGAGCCTCAGCCTGACAGCCGCCCGTCCCCGGGCAGTGCGGCGGCCGCCTGCATTCCAGCTCGCTGCCCGGGTCTGCAGCAGAGTGGAACGGCCGGTGCGGCCTGGCTGGCCTGTCAGAGGCGGATCCCCGGCCTCAGCCGGCGGCTCCCGGTCTGTGTGTGTGTGTGTTTGGGGGGGGGGGGGGGGGTCTCCCCACCGCCCGGCCCCCGGGGAGGGGGGTCCAGGTCGCCGAGAACCAGCGCAGCCCCCACCCCGGGGACAGGAGGTGGTTCCCCACCCTCCCGGCTGTCAGGGTATGTGTACACCCGCCTCCTCCCCACCCCTCAGGCCGGGTCCCCGAGCCGCTCCCACACCCCCGCTGCCAGCTCCACCCCCTCGGCCCCGGACTCACTCTCATCCGGCAGCTCCTCCACCTCCGCCATCTTGAATCGGCCGCGCCGCTTTTCAAAGGGAGCCGCGCGGCATTGTGGGTGCGCCAGGGCGGCAGAAACAAACGCAGATGCCGTGGCCTAGCGGTCAACTCACCTGACTGGGAACCAGAGGGGCAGCGCGGCCCCGGGCCGCGGGTTCAAATCCCGCACACTCCAGACGGCCAACACAGGCTCAAACATCACTAACCTAAATTACATTATTTGGAGATTCCGGCGTTGAACTGGGGTGAGTACAGTAAGAAGTCTTACAACACCAGGTTAAAGTCCAACAGGTGAGAGTACATTGTGAGAAGTCTTACAACACCAGGTTAAAGTCCAACAGGTGAGAGTACATTGTGAGAAGTCTTACAACACCAGGTTAAAGTCCATGGTTGTTATAAACACTACCTTTCAGAGCACTGCTCCTGATTCACCTGAGGAAGGAGCAGTGCTCCGAAAGCTAGTGTTTGTAACAAACCTGTTGGACTTTAATCTGGTGTTGTAAGACTTCTTAAGTGCTCACCCCAGTCCAACGCCAGCATCTCCACATCATAAATGACATTATAACACTTCAGCAGTCAAGGGCATTCAGCCTCTGATCTTCAGGTAAGCGTTTGGCTTCACGATGCGCCACAACGCAGAATTGCCAAGCAGAAACTTATAGCCAAGTTCCACACACGAGTACAGCCTCAACTGGGACCTTGGATTCATGTCGCATTACATTCACTCCCACAATCTGGCTTGCAAAATCCTACCAACTGTCCTGGCTTGAAACAATTCACACCTCTTTAACCTGTCATTATCCCTCTCTCCAGTTGCTCCATTTGGACCTGTAAAGACTTCATAACCTGCAAAGACTCGCATTCAAAGAATTGTTTTGCATCTTTGACTTTGCCTATAGATATGTTTCTGGAACATACCACTTCATTCACCTGAGGAAGGGGCAGTGCTCCGAAAGCTAGTGATTTGAAACAAACCTGTTGGACTTTTGTAAGACTTCTTACTGTGCTCACCCCAGTCCAACACCGGCATCTCCACATCATATAACTGGATCTTGGTTCATAACCCAAATTCCTTGTGTAGTCTCCACAGAAACTGTACAGTGCAGAAGGAGGCTATTCAGCCCATCGAGTCTGCACAAACATAGAATTAAGAGGTTCATAGAACATAGAATTTACAATGCAGAAGGAGGCCACTCGGTCCATCGAGTCTGCACCAGCCCTTGGAAAGACCACCGAGCACCCCACTTAAGCCCACAACTCCACCCTATACCCGTGATCCAGCAATCCCACCCAACCCCTTTGAACATTAAGGGCAATTTAGCATGGCCAATCCACCGAACCTGCATGTCATTGAACTGTGGGAGGAAACCCAGAAACAGGGAGAATGTGGTTGACTCTTAAACACCCTCAGGGATGGGCAGTAAAGGGAGCCACAGTACTGTAGCACAGTTGCTTCACAGCTCCAGGGTCCCAGGTTCGATCACTGTTTGCGTGGAGTCTGCACGTTCTCCCCGTGTCTGCGTGGGTTTCCTTCGGGTGCTCTGGTTTCCTCCCACCAAAGACCTGCAGGTTAGATGGATTTGCCACGCTAATTTGCCCTGGGGTTAGGTGGAATTACAGGTATAGGTTGGAGGTGTAGGCTTAAGTGGGGTGCTCTTTCCAAGAGCCGAAATGCTGACCCAGCCCATATCCCGTGAACGAATAAAAGGGTGTAAACTCCAGTCACCCAAGGCTGGAATTGAACCCTAGCACTGTGAGGCTACAGTGCTAACCAGTGTGCAATTTTCAAATCTGTGTGTGTCCACAACCCTCTGATATCTGTGCTCCACTAATTCTGACCTCTTGAATATTCTCGATGTTAATCCCTCCCATATTGGCAGCTGTGCATCCTTTTTGTTTAAATTCTCCCATAGGCCTTGTTCAAATCCCAAATTTAAATTCAATAAATAAATCTGGAATTGAATCCATTGGTGATTGCTGCGTTCACTCCAGAGTCTGTATTGCTCCCTCCTTTTCTGACAGTCTAGCACAAATGCAGAAAAGGCCTTGTATTTAAATATTTAAACACAGCTTCAGGATTTCCAAAATGTCCAGGTTTCAAACAGTGGATTGGATTGGGTTTGTTTATTGTCACATGTAGCGAGGTACAGTGAAAAGTATTTTTCTGCGAGCAGCTCAACAGATCATGAAGTACATGGAAAGAAAAGGGAATACAAGAAAATACATAATAGGGCAACACATGGTATACAATATAACCACATAAGCACTGGCATCGGTTGAAGCATACAGGGTGTAGTGTTAATGAGGCCAGTCCATGAGAGTCATTTAGGAGTCTGGTAACAGCGGGGAAGAAGCTGTTATTGAGTCTGTGCGTGTTCTCAAGACTTTTGTATCTCTTGCCTGATGGAAGAAGTTGGAAGAGTAAGTCGGGTGGGAGGGGTCTTTGATTATGCTGCTGGCTTTCCCCAGGCAGCGGGAGATGTAATTGGAGTCAATGGATGGGAGGCAGGTTTGTGTGATGGACTGGGCGGTGTTCATGACTCTCTGAAGTTTCTTGCGGTGCTGGGCTGAGCAGTTGCCATACCAGGCTGTGATGCAGCCCGATAGGATGCTTTCTATGGTGCATCTGTAAAAGTTGGTAAGGGTTAATGTGGACATGCCGAATTTCCTTAGATTCCGGAGGCAGTATAGGTGCTATTGTGCTTTCTTGGTGGTAGCGTCGACGTGGGTGGGCCAGGACAGATTTTTGGAGAAATGCACCCCTAGGAATTTGAAACTGCTAGCCATCTCCACCTCGGCCCCATTGATGCTGACAGGGGTGTGTACAGTAATTTGCTTCCTGAAGTCAATAACCAGCTGTTTAGTTTTGCTGGTATTGAGGGAGAGATGGTGTCGCTACACCACTCCACTAGGTTCTCAATCTCCCTCCTGTATTCTGACTCGCCATTATTCGAGATCCGGCCCACTATGGTCGTATCGTCAGCAAACTTGTAGATTGGATTGGATTGGATTTGTTTATTGTCACGTGTACCGAGGTACAGTGAAAAGTATTTTTCTGCAAGCAGCTCAACAGATCATTCAGTACATGGGAAGAAAAGGGAATTAAACAGAATTCAAGAAAATACATGAGAATATATAATAGGGCGACACAATATATACAATGTACTACATAAGCATTGGCATCGGATGAAGCAGACATGGGTGTAGTGTTAATGAAGTCAGTCCATAAGAGGGTCATTTAGGAGTCTGGTGACAGTGGGGAAGAAGCTGTTTTTGAGTCTGTTCGTGCGTGTTCTCAGACTTCTGAATCTCCTGCCCGATGGAAGAAGTTGGAAAAGTGAGCAAGCCGGGTGGGAGGGATCCTTGATTATGCTGCCTGCTTTCCCCCGGCAGCGGGAGGTGTAGATGGAGTCCATGGATGGGAGGCAGGTTCGTGTGATGGACTGGGCGGTATTCACGACTCTCTGAAGTTCCTTGCAGTCCTGGGCCGAGCAGTTGCCATACCAGGCTGTGATGCAGCCCGATAGGATGCTCTTTATAGTGCATCTGTAAAAGTTGGTAAGGGTTAATGTGGACATGCCGAATTTCCTTAGTTTCCTGAGGAAGTATAGGCGCTGTTGTGCTTTCTTGGTGATAGCGTCGACGTGAGTGGACCAGGATAGATTTTTGGTGATGTGCACCCCTAGGAATTTGAAACTGCTAACCATTTCTACCTCGGCTCCGTTGATGCTGACAGGGGATGAAGTTGGAACCAAATTTTGCCAGTGCTAAAATAACTGACTTTAGCAGAAAGAACAAATGATTAAAGACACTTACATTTCTATAGCAGCTTTCATTTGCTCAGATGTCCCAAGCAAATTTGCGGCCTTGACACGTTGTCAATTGTCACACAGTAAGCTCCCACAACAACTTGTTAGATAATCAATTTTTAATCATATTGGTTCAGGGCTAATTGCTAATTAGGACAACACTGGACTCCAGAATAGTACCATGGCTTCTTTAAATGTAATCTCAGTGTATTCACCTCAGTGAAAGTTTTGTACCACTTGCCTGCTAAACCGGCAGGATCACGTAGTACACATAGGGATACATAAGCAGAAATCTCCTTGTGCACAAAGTCAGTACCTGGGAGCATTGATCAAGGCTAGAATACACCTTTTCAAGTGTCGTTGCTCGAATATTTGCAGACAGCGTTAAGTGGCAGAATCCATACCCAAAGAAGGGAATCATTTTATTCATGAGAGAATGGGCCAAATGTCTTCCATTGTGTTCACCAAGAAGTGATGACGTCTAACAAAGTGATTGAATTTTTCAAGCAAGATCAGGGGTAAATGCTGACAGATGAGGGCAGCACAGTTGATGTCATCTACATGGACTTCAGTAAAGCATTTAACGCGATCCCACATGGGAAACTGGTCAAGGTAAGAGCCCATGGGAACCAGGGCAATTTGGATCCAAAATTCACTTCACCTCGTGGCATGTGGCAGAGTGTGATGTTCAACAGTTGTTTTGTGACTGGAAGCCTGTGTCCAGTTGTGTACCACAGGGATTGGTGCTGGATCCTTTGCTGTTTGTAGTGTACATTAATGATCTAATGATGTGGACGGTATTAGAACATAGGACATCCAGTGCAGAAGGAGGCCATTCGAGTCTGCACCGACCCACTCAAGCCCTCACTTCCACCCTATCCCCGTAACCCAATCCAACCTTTTTTTAGTCACTAAGGGCGATTTATCATGGCCAATCCACCCATGATCAGCAAGTTCACAGACAAAAAAAAAGAATTGATGGCGCGGGTAAAGCCTTAGATCAGAGCAATAGACAGGCTGATCAGAACAGTGGCAAATGGGACTTAACCCCGAAAAGTATGGAGTGATGTATTTTGGGAGGACTAACGAGACATGGGGATATACAATCAACAGTGGGACCCAATCTTGGGGTGGGTGCATGTCCATAGATCGCTGAAGCATGCAAGACAAGTGGATAAGGTGGTATAGATGGCCTACAGGACATTTGCCTTTATTAGCCAAGGCATAGAATATAAGAACAGTGATGTTATGATGGAGTTGTATGAAACATTGTTGGGCCACAGCTGGAGTATTATGTGCAGTTATGGTCAACACAGTATAGGAAGGGTACAGAGAAGGTTGCCTAGGCTGGAGCGTTTCAGCTATGAACAGAGGCTGGCTGTTCTCCTTACAGCAGAGAAGGCTGAGGGGGTCCTGATTGAGGTGCACAAGATTATGGAGGACATAAGATAGGGTAGATTGAAAGAAACTTTTCCCCTTAGCAGAGAGGTCAATGAACAGGGGGGTAATGGTCATGGGCAGGAGGTTTTGAGGGGATTTGAGGAAAATTCTTTTCACCCAGAGGGTGGTGGGAATCTGGAACTCGCTGCCTGAAAGAGTGGTAGAGATGGGAACTCTGAACATTTAAGAAGCATTTAGATGAGCGCTTGGAATGCCATAGCATACCAGGCTATGGACCAAATGCTGGAAAATGGGATTAGAATGCAGGTCCTTGGTGGCTGGCGCTGACATGGTCAGCTGAAGGGTTCTTTCTGTGCTGCAAAACCCTGTCTGTAGTAATCAAATATACAAGATACCACACCAGAAAACCCCTCACAGGTTGTCTTCAAACTTTGTGTCCCTTGGTTTAAGTGGCTTTTAAGTAATGAGTCAGATCCCCTCTGAGGTAAATGGAAAAATAATGTTTTTCTTTAAAAACAATACTCTAAACAGGTAAGGAATCACAAGTGACTCTCACTCTTGGCCAGGGAATACCTAATTAACTTATCATGAGACAGCACTGCAATCTCCCCTGTGTTAATAACAGGGTTCTCCAGGGTTAGATGAGCTTGGGACTTCACACATGAAGGCACTAATTAAGCATTTCCCTGGGTCAGTTTGTCCTCTGCTGTCACTTGACAAGACTCACCTGTCTAAAAAAAAACAATCATAGCACGTGTTACGTGGAGTTCCAGTCCCTTTGCTCTAACTGTCGCAGTGCAGAAAAGGCTTGAAAAAGGGCCCAGTCCAACTGCATTGTTTTATTTTAGGTATCAGCAGGGCTCAGTTGGCATCATTCTTGTTCTCTAGTCAGAAGGTTGTGGGTTTAAGTCCCACTCCAGGGGTTGAACTCAAAAATCTAGGCTAGTACTCCAGTGTTGGAGGAGTTGCCTTTCGGATGAAATATTTAAACCTAGGTCATAGCTGCTTTCTGATGTGGATATAAAGATCCTCAGCTGTCACCTGTTTAGACTGAGTGGTTAACCTCATTTGTGAGGATCCAAATTCCAGTCATCGTGTAGGAGACCCACGATGTTTATGCCCACCACATCAACATGACCGATGAATAATCAATTATTCCTTTGAGGCACTCCACCAGCTCACAGCTTGTAGAGCCGGCCTAGCCCTCCGTGTGCAGCGAGTATACCGATCACAAATCGTTGAATGACCACCATCTGCACTGGAGGACTTTATAAGTCGTTTCACAATCTCAGGTCACGGCAGAGCTCAGAGTCGGAACGGCGGCAGCCATTTTGTGCACAACACTCGAGGCCTGCGTTAACAGCCCAACTAAAAGACGGCATCTTTGGCAGCACAGCACTCCCTCAGTGCTGCTCTGGGCCTGGAATATGGGCTCAAATCCCTGGTGGGACTTGAACGTATAACCTCCTGACTCAGGCGAAGGTGCTACCCAATACGGACATCGAACGACAGGCAATAAATTGGCAGGCACACCGCATTGTTAGAACGAAGAACTTGAAGATTCAACTAATTATTCTAGCATTATAATAAACACAGAGGAAAGGTTATTTTTTAAGCTATCCTTTATTCCTCACATCGTATAAAAGGGAAAAAGAAAATGGCAATGGGTAGGATGCAGTTGAAAAGAGAAAAAAGAATGACCTTTCAAATGAAGAGGAGAAGGTAGCAAATACAAAAAGCAACTATACAGCCCTGGGTCTATTAGCCTTTAAAAGGGTGGGGGATCATTACCTCCCATCTCTCTCCCCTCTCCTAATAAAGTAAGAAGTCTTACAACACCAGGTTAAAGTCCAACAGGTTTGATTCAAACACGAGCTTTCGGAGCGCAGCTCCTTTCTCAGGTGAGGAGCTGCGCTCCGAAAGCTCATGTTTGAATCAAACCTGTTGGACTTTAACCTGGTGTTGTAAGACTTCTTACTGTGCTCACCCCAGTCCAACGCCGGCATCTCCACATCTCCTGATAAAGGTTTTGTACAAGTAAACCAAATGCTTTCTGTCAATTAAGCCACTTCACTGGCTGACTAAAATTAAAATTAACAGCCATTTTAATACTCAAATCAAACCCCGACTCCCCCGCCCCCTCCCCAAAATAAGTAGTCAACTTGCACTTTTTTTTTTTAAAAAGAGAAATTTTGTAACAATCATTTTCATTTATGGCTTTTGTCAGTTTGCAGGTACGGGGCTTATTCCCCCCCCCCCCCCCCCCCCCCCCCCCCCCCCCCCCCCCCCCCCCCCCCCCCCCCCCCCCCCCCCCCCCCCCCCCCCCCCCCCCAGCTGTGTATGAGAATGCCAGCTCTGATCCTGTCCCTGCCTCAGGCTCTTCCTGTAGCCCAATTTTGCGAATGGTGGTGATTTATTCAGGCGGGCGGCAGCCGGTGGGAGTGTTTCGAGGCAGAGTGTTCACCACAGCGAGCTCTTGTACTTGAAGTTAAGCTTCAGCAGGTACTTCATGTTCACCTGCGCCACATCGTACACGATGTACCTGAAAGGTCACGAGTTAAGGTAGACAACCACAGTCCCAGTGCAACATCCGCCCCTCATGGGTCCTGTCACTCGCTGATTCGCCCCTGTGCTAGTTTCACCCATGGACCTTGTTCACTGGATATACCGGTGAGGGACTGAGTCTCGGGACACTGAGTGTTGGGCGTCTTGGCCAGTAAGGGCGCAGTAATGTGATGGAGGGAGTCTCAGGCTTCGAGTGCACAGTGAGGTTCATTGAGTGAGACACCCTCCCATTAAGTGTTGGGGATCTTGGCTGGTGAATGCAGAGAGAGAGAGGCTGACCTCCACCTCGGTTAAATGTGAAGGCTTCTTACAAAGAGCAGACACAGGTAGTGGGCCACATGGCCCCCTTCTGCACTGAATTGTTCTAGAGAAGCCCCTTCCGCTTTCAGGGTGGGCAAGGTGTGTCTAGCTCTATCTTCATGAGAGAGAAAATGTGTGTGTGGGGGGACAGGGGCGGTGAGGGGCCAGGGGGTCCTTCGCCTTCCACGTTTCTGTTGACTTCCTGTTATCCTACAGATCAGCTCTGTGCAGCCCTTTCACAGAGTGTAAACGGGTCGAAGTCTATTTCTCATCGGCCTCACATCCGTGGGAGCAAGGCAATCTTCCCATCATTTCTCCCCTTGGACTTGTGTTCAGGGATCAGATGAAAGGTGGGCAACAAAAACACAACAACTTAAGGCTCGGCTCGTCTCTTCCCCCCCCTCCCCCCACCCCAATCTGGACAGCAGTGTTGCAGTGCCATAGGCCTGGTTAGATTTTAAAAGGGGTCAGTGCCCTGTTGCTCTCTTCAGAGAAGGATACTCGTTGTACAGCAAACTGGAGTCTGTGACTGGCGTTTGGACGCCTTTCCCCAGTGGCACATCCACTCCGTCCATCTTGATGGTAGCACCGGGATCTGGAGCAGTCTTGCCAACCCCTGTGAAGGAACAGGAACCACAGTTTTTTGGGAGAGGCACAGCGATATTCCTAGCCAGCCTCCGCTCTTTGCTCAGTCCCCTGAAGCCTCCCCCCGCCCCCCCCCCTCTCTCCATTCCCACAGCTGCTGCATCACCTTAAACTGGGAAGTGGGGCAGATGACCCAGGGCTACCTGGTTCTGCACAGTCCCTTCCATCAACAACACTGATTGCATCCGCAACCCACCCTCCACAGGAGATCAAACTAAATGAGACGGAGTTGCAGATGCTGCTTCCAAATCTGTGAGATCTTCCCTCAGAACAGAGTGACTGAGTGGAGGAATAAGGGGACTACTCCTTCCAGGTCAACACACAACTTAGTCCTGTTTGCAGGAAGGGGCATTATGGGCTGCTAAAAGGTGGGGCTACACATATCCACCACACGAGGAAACCTTCCCCACCCCGCTGGACATCTATGCAGAGTTCAAAGCAGAGTTTGGATCTCCACTGGTTGGGAATGTCCGGAGAGGAATTTGAGCCCGCAAGTTGGACAGGAATATTATCACCCAGCATAATCCTTGGACATGGGGAAAAATGGGCAAAGTGGCATTCTTAAACTGGGGGAAGAGAATGGGAACAGGAAAGCAAGGGAAGTTCAGGAACCAAGACAGAGAGAACTCCATGAACAAGGTATAACATTTGGAAGAACTCCCTCACATTCTGCATCACCGTTTCATGGAACAGAATACACCATTACTGGCCAATAATTCTTTGAGGAAGTGGCAAAGTTAATTGATGAGGGAAGGGCTGTAGATATCACATACATGGACTTTAGTAAGGCGTTTGATAAGGTTTCCCATGGCAGGTTGATTGGAAAAAGTGAAGTCGTATGGGGTTCAGGGTGTACTAGCTAGATGGATAAAGAACTGGCTGGGCAACAGGAGACAGAGAGTAGTGGTGGAAGGGAGTGTCTCAAAATGGAGAACGGTGACTAGTGGTGTTCCACAGGGATCCGTGCTCAGACCACTGTTGTTTGTGATCTACATAAATGATCTGGACGAAGGTATAGGTGGTCTGATGAGCAAGTTTGCAGATGATACTAAGATTGGTGGAGTTGCAGATAGCGAGGCGGACTGTCAGAGAATACAGCAAAACATAGATAGATTGGAGAGTTGGGCAGCGAAATGGCAGATGGAGTTCAATCCAGGCAAATGCGAGGTGATGCATTTTGGAAGATCAAATTCAAGAGCGGATTATACTGGAAGGGTCCTGGGGAAAATTGATGTACAGAGAGATCTGGGAGTTCAGGTCCATTGTACCCTGAAGGTGGCAACGCAGGTTGATAGTGGTCAAGAAGGCATACGGCATGCTTGCCTTCATCGGACGGGGTATTGAGTACAAGAGTCGGCAGGTCATGTTACAGTTGTATAGGACTTTGGTTCAGCCACATTTGGAATACTGCGTGCAGTTCTGGTCGCCACATCACCAGAAGGATGTGGATGCTTTAGAGAGGGTGCAGAGGAGATTCACCAGGATGTTGCCTGGTATGGAGGGGGCTAGCTACGAAGAAAGGTTGAGTAGATTAGGATTGTTTTCATTGGAAAGACGGAGGTTGAGGGGGGACCTGATTGAGGTCTACAAAATTATGAGAGGTATGGACAGGGTAGATAGCAACAAGCTTTTTCCAAGTGGGGGGTGTCAATTACAAGGGGTCACGATTTCAAGGCGAGAGGGGGTAAGTTTAAGGGAGATGTGCGTGGAAAGTTTTTTTACGCAGAGGGTGGTAGGTGCATCATAGCATCGATAGCATCATTTAAGAGGCATCTAGACGGGTATATGAACGGGCGGGAACAGAGGGAAGTAGACCTTGGAAAATAAAGGATCTGGATCGGCACAGGCTGGGACGGCCGAAGGGCCTGTTCCTGTGCTGTCATTTTCTTTGTTCTTTGTTATTCACCCTGCCCCCGCCCCGTGCCTATGGGAATGAGTAACATTGAGTGGGAACATCCCAGTGCATCATTCATCTTTTGGGAAGAATTCGCTCACATTCTGCGTCACTGTTTCACGGAACAGAATACACCATTCACCCTGCCCCCGCACCTCCGCCCCTATGCCGTGCTTACCTTTCACACTGTGTTTGCCTTTCGGTAGTTTTGTAATATGATTTGCTCGTTTCAACTCGTGCCTGTAGAAACACAACATTTGATAGTAAGTGCCCTCACAAACAGCACTGGACTTTGAACTGTACCCATCAGTTTGATTTCATCACAGTAGGAAGCTACCACCTCCAATGCCAGAGTGCGCTCCACAAAGCAGGTACCAACCCGATCCCAGCTCTCGCCCCACATTGGAACCATCTATCTCAGTCCACGTTCGCCCATTCTCAAGTTCCTCCAAACTACTGCCAATTCCAGTCTCATCACCGGTTCTTATCAGAAAGGTGGTGCAGTGGCTAATGTCCTTGTCTCGGAGCTGGAGACTCTGGGTTCAGGCTCACTCCAGGACTTGATGGCCAAGGAAGGTGCGTTCATAAAGTGGTGAAAGTATCAACTTCCAACACGCCACTAGCAGGCGGTAAGAGATTCCTCACCAGCCACATGATGGAAAACAAGTGGAGCCTCTATCACCATCATGCATAGCTCCAGGACATACAACAGGTATGTAACAATGTATGTTGTCAAGTAACTCTGACATCTTTGGGGACGGGGGGTTCGCAGCAGTTGGCTGGATGCTCGCGTGACACCGGATTCAATCCCCATTCCGGCTGGGGTGGATTCAGAACCTGCCTCCTTGCTCTATCCATGGTGGAGATCGTGGCCTCGTGGGTTAGACTTGCCTTTCGGCAGAGAACTCCAGAACCACCCATCGCAAATGCTATCACCCTCCTGGTGAATGGATACCAGTCCAAATGTGTCTTTTGTGTCAAATGTGTCTTGGGCAGCACGGTAGCATTGTGGATAGCACAATTGCTTCACAGCTCCAGGGTCCCAGGTTCGATTCCGGCTTGGGTCACTGTCTGTGTGGAGTCTGCACATCCCCCCTGTGTGTGCGTGGGTTTCCTCCGGGTGCTCCGGTTTCCTCCCACAGTCCAAAGATGTGCAGGTTAGGTGGATTGGCCATGATAAATTGCCCTTAGTGTCCAAAATTGCCCTTAGTGGGGTTACTGGGTTATGGGGATAGGGTGGAGGTGTTGACCTTGGGTAGGGTGCTCTTTCCAAGAGCCGGTGCAGACTCAATGGGCTGAATGGCCTCCTTCTGCACTGTAAATTCTATGATTTTACTAGCTGCCTTCACTTATGAACCTACTCTTTTCCTGAATCACTTTCTGTTAAAGGAATGTGCTTTAGTAGTCAGGCCCGTAAGCATTTATTTTTCTCCAGGCTCTGTATAAAATAAGAGACTGCCTTCTTGCCTGTGTGGAGTAGTGTAAGACTTGCATCCGGGCACATGCTCCCCAGACAGGGTTGTGGATAGTGACTCGGAGCAGGAACACAGTTGGTTTTCCCTTTGCTGACTCAGGGAGGGAAACACTGAGGCTAACTTAATTGATCCTAGCTCAGGTTAATGACAACAGCCAAGGCTAAAGGTCAAATCCAGAACCTTCCAAATCTGTGCAGTCGAGTTCATAGAACTTTTCATAGAATTTACAGTGCAGGAGAACATTCGGCCCATTGAGTCTGCATCAGCCCTTGGAAAGAACACCCTATCCCTGCAATCCAGCAACCCAACCTTTCGGAAACTAAGGGCAATTGATCACGGCCAATCCACCTAAACGGCACATCTTTGGACTGTAGGAGGACACCGGAGCACCCGGAGTAAACCCACGCAGACACGGGGAGAACGTGCAGACTCCGCACAGACAGTTACCCGAGCCGGAATTGAACCCGGGTCCCTGGCACTATGAGGCAACAGTGCTAACCACTGTGTTGAGTTCAGGAGGTGCTTAACATTACTGAGCCATCAGTTCCAGGCATCACAACTCCGCAATGATATGTCAGACAAAAGTTAACCGGAACCAGATGAGGTAAATTACAAATATAGGTTGCATAATCCAAGTTTGAACATAACGGATGATCTAATTGAGGTGCTTAAGATGATTAAAGGAGTTGATAGAGAGTTGCCATTTACTCTGGTGTAGAGTCGAGGACAGAAGGGGAGAGCCTTTAATTAGAGCTAGACTATTCAGTGATAAAAGCAGAAAGTGCTGGAAAAACTCAGGTCTGGCACATTCTGTGGAGAGAGAAATTGAGTCCAATCCAATTGCTCTTTCAGTGCAGGAGGCCATTCGGCCCATCAAGTCTACAACAACCCTCTGAAAGAGCAGTCTACCAAAGCCCAAACCTCACACTATCCGCGTAACTCGACCTAGGGCCAATTTAGCTCAGCCAATCCACCTAACCGGCACATCTTTAGACTGTGGGAGGAAACCGGAACACCCGAGACTCGGGGACATGGCGACAAAGTGCAAACTCCACATAAAAACATTGAAAATATAAGTTGGAGGAGGCCATTCGGCCCTTCAAGCCTGCTCCGCCATTCATTATGATCATGGCTGATCATCAAGTTCAATACCCTGATCCTACATTCCCCCATATCCCTCGATTCTTTTAACCCCAAGAGCTACATCTAATTTCTTCTTGAAATTGCACAATGTTTTAGCTTCTCAGGTATTGAATTCCACAGATTCACCACTCGCTGGGTGAAGAAATTTCTCCTCGCCTTAAAAGGTCCTAAAAGGTTTACCCCCTTATCCTCAAAATAAGACTCCTAGTTCTGAACTCCTCCACCATCGGGAACATTCTTTCTGAATCTACCCTGTTTAATCCTGTTAAGAGTTTTATAAGTTTCTGCAAGATCCCCCTCGCTCTTCTCAACTCTAATGAATATAATCCTAATCGAATCCTCATTTCAAAAATTAAAAAAAAAAGTGTATCCAATTCTGCCCCCCCCCAAAACTAAGGGGCAATTTCACGCAGCCAATTCACCTACCCTACACATCTTCTTGGGTTGTGGGGGTGAGACCTATGCAGACACAGATCCTATCCGACTTAGTCGCTCCTCATACGATAGTCCCGTCATTCTAGGAATCAGCCTGGTAAACCTTCATTGCACTCCCTCCATAACAAGAACATCCTTCCTCAGAACTGCACACAATACTCCAGGTGTGGCCTCACCAATGCCCTATACAATTGCAGTAAAACATCCCGATTGCTATACTCAAATCCTCTCGCTATGAAGGCCAACAGACCATTTTCCTTCTTTACCGCCTGCTGTACCTGTACTTTCAGCGACTGATGCACGAGGACACCAAGGTCTCGCTGAGTATCCACCTCTCTCAATTTACACCCGTTCAAATAATAATCTGCCTATTTTTGCTACCAAAGTGGAAAACTTCACATTTTTCCACAGTATACTGCATCTGACATGCATATGCCCACTCACTCAGCCTGTCCAAATCTTGATGAAGCATCTCTGCATCCTCCTCACAGCTCACCCTCCCAACCAACTTTATATCATCTGCAAATTTAGAGATAATACATTTAGTTCCTTCATCAAATCATTAATATATAATGTGAACAGTTGGGGTCCTAGCACAGATCCCTTCGGTACCCCACTAGTCACTGCCTGCCAATTGGAAATAGACCTATTGATTCCAACTTTTTGCTTCCTGTCTGCTAACCAGCTTTCTATCCATCTCAAGACACTACCCACAATCCCATGCGCTTTAACTTTACATAGTAATTTGCTATTTGAGACCCTGTCGAAAGACTTCTGAAAGTCTAAATAAACCACATCCACCGGTTCTCCCTGGTCAATTCTATTAGTTACATCTTCAAAGAATTCCAATAGATTTGTCAAGCATGATTTCCTTTTTGTAAATCCATGCTGACTTTGTTTGATTACACCATTACTCTCCCAATGCTGTGCTGTGCAATCCTTGATAATGGACTCCAGCAACTTCCCTATTACTGACGTTAGGCTCACTGGTCTATAGTTCCCTGTTTTCTCTCTAGATTTAGAGTTGTCACATGTACCGAGGTACAGATAAAAGTATTCTCCTGCATACAGTTCAGGCAGATTGTTCCATGCATGAAAAAAACATAGGACGACGATAAATACACAATGTAAATACATAGATATAGAGTGAAGCATATGGAATATAGTGCTACAACAGTAGAGACGATGCGTAGAGATCAGTTCAGTCCATAAGAGGGTCATTCGGGGGTCTGGTAACAGCGGGGAATAATCCGTTAGTGCATGTTCTCAGATTTTTGGTCTCTTCCTCCCAATGGAAGAGGTTGGAAGAGAGAATAACCCGGGTGGGAGGGGTCTTTGATTATTTTGACTACCTCGCTTTTTGATCAGCGGGGTTACATTCGCTACCCTCCAATCTGTAGGAACCATTCCAGAGTCCAAAGATTTTGACAATGACCATCAATGGATCTATCTTTTCTAGAGCCACTTCCTCAAGTACTCTGGGATGAAGATTATCAAGCCCTGGAGATTTATCCGCCTTCAATGCCATTAATTTCCCCAAAACCATTTCTTTACTAATATGGATTTCCTTCAGCTCCTCACTAAAACTTGTGTTTTTCAGGACTTCCGGCACGTTATTCATGTCTTCCTTTGTGAAGACAGAAGCAAAGTACAAATTTAGTTCCTCTGCCATTTTGTGATACAGATCAGTGATGAACACAAGGTAAAACAGGCTTGTGGGGCTGAGCAAACTACTCCAGTTCCTAAATCAAGTCACTGTGACATGAAATGCAAATGAACCCTCCACAAACTGACACGCAAACAGGCACTGAAAGGCAGCTTTACTACTCACATGTTCCCCAAGGCCACTTCAGCCAGCAGAATAAGCCCCACGGGTTCGGCCTGCGACGTGTGGCAGTAATTCGCACTTTTGGAAACCATGTCGGCAAAATAGACGCCTTTACCAAACATGTATCCGGTCTGTTAGGAGGCAAAAGAATAATAAATGCAATGATGGAACATTCTACTTCACTGCCTCTGACCCAGGAGGGAGGGGGGCCAGGAGGCAAAAAATCAGTTCAATCCAAGGAGCTCAAACAACAGATTGGGGGGGGGGGGGGCAGCTTGGAAAGAGAGCACTGATGTAATGATCTTAGAAACCCAGGAGTAAGGCTCAGTTGCAAGGCAGGTGCAGTACTGGTTCGCATTAGCAGAGGGACAGACTGCCCAGCAACATTTGCATTGATATAGCACATTTAACAATGTAAAACATTAACAAGCCACTTTAGCAAGAGCGTTAGCAGACATCGAGTGCAGCAATTAAATATTAGAAGGGGTGAGCGTGAGCTTGGTGGATTTTTAAGAAGTATCCAAAAGACATTTAGGAAGGGAGTTCCAGCCTCACGGCGCCGAAGTCCCAGGTTCGATCCCGGCTCTGGGTCACTGTCCCTGTGGAGTTTGCACATTCTCCCCGTGTTTGCATGGGTTTCACCCCCACAACCCAAAGATGTGCAGGGCAGGTGGATTGGCCATGCTAAACTGCCCACTCTAAATTGCCCCTTAATTGGAAAAAATGAATTGGGCACTCAAAATTGTTTTTAAAAAAAGGGAGTTCCAGAGCTTAGGGCTTTGGCAAAGCAGAGAATGTGTAACAGGTCTGAATTGGAAGAATTAAGTGATCTCAGACCAGAGATTACAGAGCTAGAGGTGTTGCCATGGAGGGATTTGAATAGGACAGTGAGAATTTTTAAATGGCGGCACTGACATACAGGAAGACAACATCAGTCAGTAATTACAGGGAAGTTTGCGTTTTTGATGGATGAGACACTGGTGTCACACTCCTGTCTGGAGCACTGTACACAGATCATTGTAAATGGCACTGTCACCAGATCATTGTAAATGGTACTGCCATCCTCGAGAAGTAGAGCAAAAAACTCAAATAAACCTTGGGTATTAGGAACATACATACGGATTACAGCCTGACTGAATGCTTCAGATTAAAAGTTAGACCAGTGGCTTTAGTGAAAACCACAGGATGAACTTTCAGCCCAAGAGCAAAATCAACTCTACCAAACTTACATAAAGTAAGATAGTGTTTTATTAAAAATAACAGGTGGTTGTTGCAGCCTCAGGTTTCAGAGGTTTGTTGTTCAACTGAGAATCTGTCCCTGTTGGGACAGTGTTGGCTCAGTGAAAACACTCTCTCTCTCGAGCCAAGAGGTTGAGAGTTCAAGTCCCACAACAGGGAGTTGAGCGCATAATCTCAGCCGACGCTCCAGTGCAATAATGAGGGTCGGGATGTTAAAATCCAGGTTCCTGTCAGGTTAAAGATCCCAATGCACAGGTGGCCTTCGCCAACGTTCCTCCCTCAATCCAACTTTATCCCAACAGTGGCAAACAATGGTAACAGGGAATGGTGTATCGCGTTTGCTGTTTGTGGGAAATTACTGCGCAAATTGGCCACAACATGAGCCGAACAAAACAAAAAGTGATCCTGTTGGAAGAATGCGGAGAAAAGCACGAGGCCGAGCTCAGGCGAGACAGCGAAGCCAGTTCGCCTTTTACTTCTCACCCGGTTCCGTTCTTGGCCCCCACAGGGTGGGTGGCGACCCCTGCACCTCCTTCCCCACCCGATTAAAATCGCCAAATAATAACAATGAAAATAAAGCACAAGGACCATGGTCAAAATGTCTAAGTCGCTTCACTGCTTAGACGTCGTTCCCCCGCCTCCCTCACTCACCACGGGAGCCTCTGGTGGCGCGATGCGGAGACCCTGTGACAGAATGCCAGCAAAGTTGGTGATGCGAGATCCGTGCCAGAGGAGCTGGCGATTGTGAAGCTCACTGAAAGGTCCGAAACGTTGTTCTTCTCCCTCACGCTTAATCTTGAATATCTACCGGAAAGGAAAAAGACTCCGCAATGTGAAAACTAACCCATTCCAGACTTTTATGCTAAACACAGCAAGAAGCAAAAACATATCATGGCCGTCGGTATATAACAAGGACATGGCTGTGGTAGCCAAAACTTATTTCAGCATCATTTTGTGAAGCTACTGAATCACACTGGATATTGCCCCATGCTTCCCGCAGCAACCCCCCCCCTCCCCAACCCGGTCCTTTTGAGGCTAGTGAACTATTCCACTGTGGAGGGCACCACAGCAAATGCCCGACACCAAAGCACACCCATTTCTACGGAATCCGCATTCTCCACCCCATAGGTCACTTGCGATCCTGAACGGGAGCTCTGCTGCTGTTTCATTCTCTCCCTCCCCCACCACCACCACCAAAAACAACAATCAAGGGGCTCCAGACTCTGCTTCAACAGGGAGCCACTGATGCAGGCATATGTGGACCGCAGAAAAGTGGGGAAAGCAAAATGCAAGCGTGATGGAAGTTTGGATTTCACGATCGACAAGGCTGCTGTCATTTTAGTTGTAGCAGGGAAACACTGAAAGGAGCAGGGCTTTTGCGGAGCACAGGTCCGAGGTCCTTCCTCTTGGCTTATCTCAATGTCACTGGTTTAAATCAGCGTGAGGGTGGACATTAAGAAAATCTGCTCCCTTTCTCTACCGGAGAGAAAGAAATGCTGGGGTTTTGGGTGGGGAGAGTTGGCCCCAGACCTAAAACGTTTTGCAATGTTCTGGAACGGTCTAAAAATACAGTGGGCTCAGGGCCCTGATAGAGGCCTTGCACCAAAGGTCTGGGAACGGGACACTCAGTATCCACGACAACTTCAGACTGCAAGTGCAGTCCCGCGGTTAGGCTGAACACAGTCCGTGAAGCGGTAGCACACTCACCTCCATTACTTCGAGATCGTACTGGTTGTGCGTAGCAGCATGTGTGTTTTTAACATAGTCTCTTATTATCTTGGCTTCATCAGTTTGCCCGTCCAGGACCTAAGACACAGAGTTCATAGAAAGCAGAAAGTAAATGAACGACAAACACAAATACAGCAATGTCATGTTAACTCTCAGATCATAGAATTTACAGTGCAGAAGGAGGCCATTCGGCCCATCGAGTCTGCACCGGCTCTTGGAAAGAGCACCCTACCCAAGGTCAACACCTTCACCCTATCCCCATAACCCAGTAACCCCACCCAACACTCGGGCAGCTCGGTAGCATTGTGGTTAGCACAATCACTTCACAGCTCCAGGGTCCCAGGTTCGATTCCGGCTTGGGTCACTGTCTGTGCGGAGTCTGCACATCCTCCCCGTGTCTGCGTGGGCTTCCTCCGGGTGCTCCGGTTTCCTCCCACAGTCCAAAGATGTGCAGGTTAGGTGGATTGGCCATGAAAATTACCCTTAGTGTCCAAAATTGCCATTAGTGTTGGGTGGGGTTACTGGGTTATGGGGATAGGGTGGAGGTGTTAACCTTGGGTAGGGTGCTCTTTCCAGGAGCCGGTGCAGACTCGATGGGCCGAATGGCCTCCTTCTGCACTGTAAATTCTATGTCTATGTCTAAACACAAGGGCAATTTTGGACACTAAGGGCAATTTAGCATGGCCAATCCACCTAACCTGCACATCTTTGGACTGTGGGAGGAAACCGGAGCACCCGGAGGAAACCCACGCACACATGGGGAGGATGTGCAGACTCCGCACAGTGACCCAAGCCGGAATCGAACCTGGGACCCTGGAGGTGTGAAGCAATTGTGCTGTCCGCAATGCTACCGTGCTGCCCATGGGACATGTTGGAAAGACTGTGGGTGGTGGAACGTAACCATATTGCCATGAAAGTGTTAAATAAAGTAATGAAATTACATTATTTCAGGGCTTATTCCATAATGGGAGCTACAACCCAAAGACCATCATCATACCACTATCTCCCCCAAACTCCAATTTTCTCTCTTTAATATAGCGACTGTCGGTGAGGCCCACCAGGTATCCCAGCAAAAGGATCAATCCTCACAATGCCAATATTAGCAGAATGTTTAACTCTCATGTGGAGGAGCATCAACATCGCAGCCAGATCTAAACGTTCATGGTCCTTCCACACAGGATCCAGGGACACTGGCCCACTGCAGTAACCTGCTTACGCTCTGAACATGCACGGTGCAAAATTCAGCCAGTGGCGAATTGGTTCAGGAGGCTGCTGGGAAAAGTTACAGGGATTTGTTTTAAAATGAAAGGGTTACACCGGTCACCTTGATGTCTGTGTGCAGCTTCTCATAATTGACATCGATAGGATTCTTAGCGTCATCCTCCTTGCCACCTTTGAGGAGACTGTAGGCCACCTCAATGTCCAGCAGACTGTCCAGCATCTGCACTTTGGCCTGGAGATCAAAGAAAGGAACAGCGAGGTCAGAGGTGACAGGTCAAGGAGGGAGACAAGTAGCGGTTTATTAAAACTTTTACAGACTCACAACTGAATCCATTCTGTGGCCATTCTAACCCTGACCCTGGATCATGATCAAGGCAGTTTCCTTTTACTGAATATGAAGCTGCTAAATCTAACTCTAGTTTTGCCCCATCTCCATTCCAACCAAAACTACCTCAGGCTGGATAGGCTGAGGTTGCTATACCTGGAAAAAGGTTGGGGGGGGGAGAAAGAGAACCTGATTGAGGTGCATAAAATTATGAGGGACATAGATAGGGTGGACCGGAAGGTACTTTTGGATACAAGGCCACGGGCCAAGTGCTGGAAAATGGGATTAGAATAGGGAGGTGCATGATGATTGGCACGGACGCATGGGCCGAATGGCCTCTTTCTGTGCTGTAAAACTCTATGATTCTAAAACCAAGTAAGCTAAACCCAGATTGAAACTGTATGGCCCCGAACAAACAGTGAAATTAGTTATTGAACCAATATGGGAAATGGAAGCACAATGGTATCTTGAAAATTATATTACACTCTGTGACTGTACTGTCTCACTTTGGCTATCAGAGCACAGGTTCCTCAGGACAGTGTGCTGGGCCTAACCATCTCCTATATGAGAGGATCTAACCATTGTCACAAGACTTTCAATGGCATCGCTGAATCCCTCACAATCAACATCTCGGGAGTTATTATTGATCAATAACTGAACTGGACTAGTCACATTAATACTATGGCCACCAGGGCAGGTCAAAGGCTAGGAATCCTAACGCAGGTAACGCACCTCCTGAATCCCCCAAATCCTGTCCACTTTCCACAAGGTATAAGTCAGCAGTGTAATGGAATACTCTCCACTTGTCTGGATGAATGCATCCTGCTTGATTTTCCCCCCTTCCACAAACAATGGCAGCCATGTGTACCATCTACAAGATGCAATGTAGTATCTCACCAAGGTTCCTTTGAATCTTCCAAATCCACGACCACTACCATCTAGAAGGACAAGAGCAGCAGATACCTGGGAACCCCACCACCTGGAGGTTTCCCTCCAAGTCACCCACCACCCTGACTTGGAAATGTATCACTGTTCCTTCACTGTCGCTGGGGCAACATCCTGGAGCTCCCTCCCTAACAGCACAGTGGGTGTACCTACACTTCAGGGGCTGTAGCGCTTCAAGACGGCAACTCACCACCTCCTTCTGAAGGGCAACTATGGATGGGCAATACATGTCTCCTAACCAGAGACACCTACATCCCGTAAATGAATTTAAAAAATAGATCTACATGTACATTTAGTTCATCCTGTTTTATGGCCTCCACCCATTTTCCCACTATTAATGTCAAGCTGACAGGTCTGTAGTTTCCTGGGTTATCTGTTTGAAATCCTCCAGTCTCCCGGGACTAATCTTGTGTTCAGAGAGGCCTGGAGAATTTATGTCAATGGCTCGGCAATATGCTCCCTTACCTCTCTCAGCAATCCAGGATGAATCCCGCCCAGGCCTGCCGATTTCTCGACCTGGAGTGCGCCAGCCTTTTTAGCACCTTTTCTTTATCTATCACTATACTGCTCAGTTGCTCAACACCCACATTTTCATCTGGGCCATTGTTACCATCTTCTAATTTGGTAAAGACAGAAGCAAAGAACTCATTCATTACCGTTGCCGTACCCTCTGTTTCAGTAAGCAGTTTACCCTGCATGTATCCAAGTCTCTTCCGGAATAGGAGGAACAGGATTGGGCCTTTCGATCTCACAATCCAGTTCTGCTGTTGCATGGCAAATCTTCCCACCCACCTCACCATCTCCCCACCCACCTCATCATCGTGCCACCCCGACCATCGCACCCTTCTCCCCAACCCCCCCGACCATCGCACTCTTCCCCCCTCCGCCCCCCCCACACACGACCATCGCACCTTCTCCCCCCAAACATGGCCATCACTCCCTTCTCCCCAACACCCCCCTCGACCATCGCACTTTCTCCCCCCCCCCCCGACTATCGTGCCCTTCTCCCCCGACCATCGCGCCTCCCCCCCCGACCATCGCGCTCGTCTCCCCCGACCATCGCACCCTTCTCACCCCGACCATCACGCCCTTCTCCCCACCCCCCGACCATCGCTCCCTTCTCCCCACCCCCTGACCATCGCGCCTTCTCTCCCCGACCATCACGCCCTTCTCCCCACCCCCCGACCATCGCTCCCTTCTCCCCACCCCCCGACCATCGCGCCTTCTCTCCCCGACCATCACGCCCTTCTCCCCACCCCCCGACCATCGCTCCCTTCTCCCCACCCCCCCCCGACCATCGCGCCCTTCTCCCCACCCCCCGACCATCGCTCCCTTCTCCCCACCCCCCGACCATCGCTCCCTTCTACCCACGCCCCCGACCATCGCTCCCTTCTCCCCACCCCCCGACCATCACTCCCTTCTCCCCCCCCCCGACCATCGCACCCTTCTCCCCACGCCCCCGACCATCGCACCCTTCTCCCCACGCCCCCGACCATCACTCCCTTCTCCCCACGCCCCCGACCATCACGCCCTTCTCCCCACCCCCCCGACCATCGCTCCCTTCTCCCCACCCCCTGACCATCGCTCTTTTGTTCCCACCCCCCCCGACCATCGCTCCCTTCTCCCCACGCCCATCGCACCCATCTCCACCTCCCCACCGCGCCCTTCTCCGCCTCCCCCTCCCCCAATCAACCATTGAGCCCTTCTCCAGCACCCCCCCCCCCCCGACCATCACGCCTCATCGCTCCGTCCTCCTCACAACTGAATCTGTTTCCACCACTCAATGCGTAACCGTCCTGCATGAAAATATTGCTCACCTTACTCTTTTTGTCAATTATCTTTAATGTGTATGTCCTCGGCCCTCCTCACTAGAGGAAACAATCCCACCCCGTCGACTCCAATCTAAAACCCTCACCGTTTTGAAAATTAAAAAAACTCATACTCAATGTATATCACCCTGGTCACCTGGATATATTCTTCACTATTCAAGAGCGGTGGTTTCTTCATTCCAAAGTCATGTGGTATGAGCGTGTAGAATCGATTGGAGAGGTCCAGTACCTGCGATTCCGTCCCATTATTCGCGACAACCTTAACGCAGCAAAATTATAGACATTAACCATCTTTTATAGAGATTCATCTTCCTCAACATGCAGTTTGGAATGGATCGGATTTGATTTGCCATGTGAACCGAGGTACAGTGAAAAGTATTATTTTGCGTACAGTCCCGACAGATCATTCTATAGATGTAAAATAAAACATAGGACGTACATAAATACACAATGCAAATACATCGACAGGCATCAGGTGAAGCATCCGGAGTCTAGTACTACTCGGTAG
Organism: Scyliorhinus canicula; assembly: GCF_902713615.1. Taxonomy (NCBI): domain Eukaryota; kingdom Metazoa; phylum Chordata; class Chondrichthyes; order Carcharhiniformes; family Scyliorhinidae; genus Scyliorhinus; species Scyliorhinus canicula. The sequence continues at coordinate 16,470,806 of NC_052151.1, read as the reverse complement.
AGAAGGTGTGTGAAGAAATCAATTCAGTCCATAAGAGGGTCATTTAGGAGTCTGGTAACAGCGGGGAAGCTGTTTTTGAGCCGGTTTGTGCGTGTTCTCAGACTTTTGTATCTTCTACCTGATGGAAGAAGTTGGAAGAGAGAATAATCCAGGCGGGAGGGGTCTGTGATTATGCTGCTCGTTTTCCCAAGGCAATGGGAGGTGTAGATGGAGTCAATGGATGGGAGGCAGGTTTGTGTGATGGACTGGGCTGTGTTCACGACTCTCTGAAGTTTCTTGCGGTGCTGGGCTGAGCAGTTGCCATACCAGGTTGTGATGCAGCCCGATAGGATGCTTTCTATGGTGCATCTGAAAAATTGATACGGATCAACATGGACACGCCGAATTTCCTTAGTTTCCTCATGAAGTATAGGCGCTATTGTGTTTTCTTGGTCGTAGCATCGATGTGGGTGGACCAGGACAGATTGTCGGTGATGTGCGCACCTAGGTATATGAAGTGTCAACCATCTCCACTTCGGCACCATTGATACAAATAAGGGTGTGTATAACATTTCGCTTCCTGAAGTCAATGACCAGCTCCTTAGTTTTGCTGCACCACTCCACTAGGTTCTCTATCTCCCTCCTGTACTCATTTTTGTTTGAGGTCCCACCCACCACAATCGTGGCATCAGCAAACTTGTAGATTTGGAGTTGGAGCCAAGTTTTGCCATAGTCGGATGTGTAGATAGGGAGTATAGGGCTACGTATGCAGCCTTGCGGGGCCCCGGTATTGAGGACTATTGTGGAGGAGGAGTTGTTATTTATCCTTAGGGATTGTGGTCTATGGATCAGAGAGTCGAGGATCCAGTTACAGAGGCAGGAGCCAAGTCCTAGGTTTTGGAGCTTTGATATGAGCTTGGCTGGGATTATGGTGTTGAAGGCGGAGCTGTAATCAATAAATAGGAGGAGTCTGATGTAGGAGTCCTTGTTGTCAAGATGCTCCAGGCGGCGGCAGCAGCGGTTATACTCACTTCCACAATTCACCTTGATGGGTTTGGAATTCAGTTTCTCGAGTGTTGCATTCCCCTAAACACGAGGCAACCTGTAAGGAGGGAGAACTGCAGGCTTACCTGCTGAACTTCACTGAGGATTGCGTAGGCACTCTGGATCTGTCTCTTGCTCAGTTTGCCCAGGGGCATCTTCTCAAGATCGATCTGTTGAGAAAGAAATATAGCAATTGATGGCGCCAGGGTGACAGAATCACAGTCTGTCCAGATACATTTAGAAAATGTATTTTGGAAATAGAAATGTAGGGTGGCATGGCAGCAAAGTGGTTAGCACTGCTACTTCACAACGCCAGGGACCCGAGTTCAATTCCGGCCTCGGGTCACTGTCTGTGCGGAGTCTGCACGTTCTCCCAGTGTCTGCGTGGGTTTCCTCCTCAAATCCAAGATATGGCCAAAGAGGTTAGGTCGATTGGCCATGCTAAATAGCCTCTTTAGGGTAGGGTTGCAGGAATGGGGCGGGGGTTTGGGCCGAGGGAGGGTGGTCTCTCAGAGTCGGTGGAGACTCGATGGGCCGAATGGCCTCCTTCTGCGCTGCAGTGGTTCTATGATTCTATATATATATCGTCAGGCATCACAGAAGAAAGCCCATTGTGATTAGTGACTCATTGACATCAACAAAGCCCACTGGAATCTGCAGTGCAAATTGCCCAAAGGAAAATATTCCCTCCACAGGCGCAGCCAGACCTGCTCAAGATTTTCCAGTATTTTCTATTTTTAATCAAGGAAAATATTCGCCTATTAGCTTTGGATCTTTGAATCCGATCCTCCTCCAATTAACCCAGGCAATTAACTCGGAGTGGCCAAGGAAGGCACAATGACACACTGCTGCACAGCAGAATAATACCCAATCCGACATCTCCAGTGGTGTTGCTCCCTCCACTGCCAGAGGATACAACGGGAGCCACAGCATCGCCCAGTGGCCGCAGCCAGTGACTGCATTGTGATCAGGGCCTGTTTACATAGGGAAATCTCATCCCAAATGCACACAGCAGGTTTCAACATTAAATGTTGACATCAAATAGTGTCTCCAAAAACTGTGAGAAACAGGAAATGAAGCCTGTGGAGAGGAAATACGTGCCCACAGAAGGTTTTTAATTCGGGCATTTTATGGTATGATATCGCCCTTCTAAAACAATCCCTCCACCAATCTAGTGTGTGCAGCAACAGGGGAAAGATCTGCTAGTATTTCAGAAGTGAGGTTAATGGGACAGCACATTCAATGAGCCGACACAGGCATGATGGGCCAAATCGCCCCCTGTGCTATCAAATTAAAATAAACTAGAGGCACCGGCCCAACTCAATTGACAGTTTTATTTCTAATACTTTGTCAAAGGTGCCGCTTCCCCAAAACCTCGGCTGAACACATTCTATTCACTAAAGAATGCAACAGGTCGTGGCTCAGTTTTCCTCACCCCACATTTGACCCAGCGCCAAATTGCAATCGTGCCCTTCTTCCCCACCCCTCATACCTCAAACTCCACCATGGCTTTCTTCATACTCTCTACATCGAAGATGGTCTTGATGAAATCCTGCACGGCCTTATCGAGCTTGGATTTGGTACTGGAACTTGCAGTTAACTTCTTCACAGCTTCTTCATCCTATGGACAGAGGGATTGGGAAACATTAAAGTTACATCATCAGTAGAGTGACACCCCAGAGGCTGGGGGGGATTTATACATACAAACCTTTGACGGGCAACGGGGTCATTAAAAAAAATTATTTCCCTGGATGTGGCCATTGCTGGTTAAGCCAACTTTATTGCCTATCCCCTGTTGCCATTCAGAAGGTGGTAGTGAGTCGCCTTCTTGAACCGCTGCATTCCTTGAGGTGTAGGTATACCCACTGTGTTCTGAGAGAGAGAATTCCAGGATTTTGACCCAGTGAAAGTGAAGGAACGGTGATATATTTCCAATTCAGGGTGGCGAGGGACTTGGAGGGGAACCTCCAGGTGGTGGGGTTCCCAGGTATCTGCTGCCCTTCTAGGTGGTACTGGCCATGGGTTTGGAAGGTGCTGCCTAAGGGGCCTTGGTGAGTTACTGTAGTGCATCTTGTACACACTGCTGCCTGTGTGTCAGTGGTGGAGGGAGTGAAAGTTTAAGATGGTGGATGGGGCTGATCCAAGAAGTAGCTTTTAAGGAACGTTTTAATGTTGTAAGGGAGGAATTCCAGGATTTTGACCCAGCGACAGTGAAGGAAACGGCAATATATTTCCAAGTCATGATGGCGTGTGGCTTGGAGGGGATCTTGCAAAGGGTGGTGTTCCATTGCATCTGCTGCCCTCATCCTTCTTGGCACAAGTCAAGGGTTGGCTGTCAAAAGAGCCTTAGTGGGTTCCTGTAGTGCATCTTGTAGATGGTACATACGCTGCTACTGTGTGTCGGTGGTGGAGGGAGTAGATACTTAAGGTGTGGATGGGGTGCCAATCAAGCAGGCAGCTTTGTCAGGATGGAATCTTTTGTAAAATTTAGAGTACCCAATTATTTATTTCCAATTTAGTGTGGTCAGTCCACCTAACCTGCGCATCTTTGGGTTGTGGGGGTGAAACCCACGCAGGCACGGGGAGAATGTGCAAACTCCACACAGTGACGCGGGGCCAGGATCGAACCCGGGTCCTCAGCGCCGTGAGGCAGCAGTGCTAACTACTGCGCAACCATGGTGCCCCAGAGTTGAGTTTCTTGAGTGTTGTTGGAGCTGCACTCATCCAGGCAGTGGAAAGTATTCCATTACACTCCTGACGTGCCTTGTAGATGGTGAACAGGCTTTGGGCTGTCAGGAGGGGAGTTACGCGGCGTAGGAGTCCTAACCTCTGACCTGTTCTTGTAGCCACAGTATTTATATGGCAATATGAATGTAATGGGGCAAGTTCAGGAGGCTGCTTAACAAAGAAAGTAAATAGTATCGTGGGCTTTGTTAATAGATGTAAAGAGCATAAAAGCAAGGCCTCAGCTGAGTATTGTGTTCGCTAACTCTCGCTGCGACAGGATGGCACAGTGGTTAGCACTGTTGCTTCACAGCACCACGGTCCCAAGTTCGATTCCCACTTGGGTCACTGTCTGTGTGGAGTCTGCACGTCCTCCCCTTGTCTGCATGGGTTTCCTCCAGGTGCTCCAGTTTCCTCCCACAAGTCCCGAAAGATGTGCTGTTAGGTAATTTGGGCATTCTGAATTCTCCCTCAGCGTACCTGAACAGGCACCGGAATGTGGCGACTAGGGGCTTTTCACAGTAACTTCATGGCAGTGTTAATGTAAGCCTACTTATGACAATAAAGATTATTATTATTAACCAGAGGAACATGGGTTAATGGTAACCAGCAAAAGAGACAGAGGAAAGCAAAGCATTTTTTAACACAGCGAGTTGTCATCTGGCATTCACAGCCTGAACGGGCGATGGAAGCAGAGTGAATAATAACTTTGAAATGGGAACAGAATCAATACTTCCAGGGGACAGAGTAGCCAGACACAGAGGAAAGAGCCGGTACGTTGGGTCTGAATGGGCCACCTCCTTTGCTGTATCCTACAATGATGAATGAATTAAGACAGCCAGAGCTGCGGGAACATTGTGATCGTTTGGTGCAAAAAGACCGTGATCCACCTAGCTTGGCAAATACTTGCCAAACTTAGAGTTGTTGAATGACACTTGCAATCGATTTCTATCTATGAATCATTTTTGGGATAGGTGTGGTTGAGGGGAAGGAGTGGAACTCACCTGGCCATAGTCGATCTCCAGGGGGTAGAATCTGTTGGGGTATTTAGTGAAGTTCTGGCAATGCCAGGCGTTGCCTGTCTTTTCCTCATAAAGACCCAGGAAATGGTCGACCGCTTCCTCTTTGGACGACATCTTCTCCAGTTTATTGCCGCCAATGGTGGTCCCTACGCGGCCCCATGACCTGAAGACCCAGTACCTGTGGGAGTGGAGCCAAGCTTTGAGTCAGAGCGCCGGACTTACTTAATACAACATTCACTCGTGATTCCGGAATGCTTTCTTCTTTTATTCCCTGGCCCACTGCTATATTGACAAGATCCGTATAGAAGACTGTTAAATAAGTTAAGAGCACACGGTGTTAAGGTAAGATCCTGGCATGGATAGAGGATTGGCTGACTGGCAAAAGGCAGAGATTGGGGATAAAGGGGTCTTTTTCAGGATTGCAGCCGGTGACTAGTGGTGTACCTCAGGGACCTGTGCTGGGACCACAACTTTTCACAATATACATTAATGATCTGGAAAGAACTGAAGGCCCTGTTGCTAAGTTTGCAGATGATACAATGCGATACAGAACAGAGAACAGCACAGTCCAGGCCCTTCGGCCCACTAGGTTGTGCCGACCATTTATCCTAATCTATGATCAACCTAACCTACACCCCTTCAATTGCCTGTCCATGTGCCTGTCTAAGAGTCGTTTAAATGTCCCCAATTGCTCTGACTCCACCACCTCTGCTGGCAGTGCATTCAGTAAGAAGTCTTACAACACCAGGTTAAAGTCCAACAGGTTTGTTTCAAACACGAGCTTTCGGAGCACTGCTCCTTCCTCAGGTGAGTACTGAGGAAGGAGCAGTGCTCCGAAAGCTCGTGTTTGAAACAAACCTGTTGGACTTTAACCTGGTGTTGTAAGATTTCTTCTGTGCTCACCCCAGTCCAACGCCGGCATCTCCACATCATGGCAGGGCACTCCACGCAGCCAAATCTGTGTAAAGAACCTACCTCTGACATCTCCCCTCTACCTTCCTCCAATCACCTTAAAATTATATCCCCTCGTGACAGCCATTTCTGCCCTGGGGAAACGTCTCTGGCTATCCACTGTATCCATGCCTCTTATCACCTTGTACACAGCTATCAAGCCACCTCTCTTTCTTCTTTTCTCCAGTGAGAAAAGCCCTAGCTCCCTCAACCTTTCTTCATAAGATATGCCCTCCAGTCCAGGCAGCATCCTGGTAAATCTCCTCTGTACCCTCTCCGAAGCATCCACATCCTTCCTATAACGAGGCGACCAGAACTGGACACAATATTCCAAGTGTGGTCTAACAAGGGTTTTATAAATCTGCAACAAAACCCCGTGGCTCATAAACTCAATCCTCCTGTCAATGAAAGCCAACACATCATTCGCCTTCTTAACCCTATTAACCTGGGTGGAAACTTTGAGGGACCTATGTACCTGGACCCCAAGATCCCTCTGTTCCTCCACACTTCCAAGAATCCTGCCTTTAACCCTGTATTCAGCATTCAAATTTGACCTTCCAAAATGAATCACTTCACATTTATCAAGGTTGAACTCCATCTGCCACTTCTCAGCCCAGCTCTGCATCCTGCCAATGCCCTGTTGTAACCTGAAACAGCCCTCGACACTATCTACAACTCCAACAACTTTAGTGTCATCTCCAAACTTACTAACCCACCCTTCCACTTCCTCATCCATGTCATTTATAAAAACCACAAAGAGCAGAGGTCCCAGAACAGATCCCTGCGGGACACCACTGGTCACCGACCCCCAGGCAGAATACTTTCCATCCATTACCACTCGCTGTCTTCTTTTGACCAGCCAATTCTGTATCCAGACAGCCAAATTTCCCAGTATCCCACGCTCCCTAACTTTCTGAATGAGCCTACCATACCTTATCAAATGCCTTACCGAAATCCATATACACCACATCCACTGCCCAACCTTCATCAATGTGTCTCGTCACATCCTCAAAGAATTCAATGAGGCTTGTGAGGCACGACCTGCCCCTCAAAGCCATGCTGACTATCTTTAATCAAACTATGTTTTTCTAAATAATCATACATCCTAACTCTCAGAATCCTTTACAATATTTTGCTCACCACAGATGCAAGACTGATGGGCCTGTAATTCCCAGGGATTTCCCTATTCCCTTTCTTGAACAGGGGAGCAACATTCGCCTCCCTCCAATCATCCGGTACTACTCCAGTGGAGAGTGAGGACGCAAAGATTATAGTCAACGGCGCAGCAATCTCCTCCCTCACTTCCCATAGTAACCTTGGGTATATCCCGTCAGGCCCAGAGGATATCAATCTGTTCAAGTCTATTAATCTGGTTCACACTGTTCTGATGAGCAACAAGATCCCTCTCTCCAGTGAATACTGAAGCAAAATATTCATTTCGGGCCTCCCCTACTTCCTCAGACTCTAGCCACAAGTTCCCTCCACTATCCCTGATCGGCCCTACTCTCACTCTGGTCATCCTCTTATTTCTCACACAAGTGTAGAACACCTTGGGGTTTTCCCTAATCCTTTCCGCTAGAGCTTTTTCATGCCCCCTTCTAGCACACCTCAGTCCATTTGTGAGTTCCTTCCTGGCTACCTTGTAACCCTCTAGAGCCGAGTCAGATCCTTGCTCCCTCAACCTTACGTAAGCTTCCTTCTTTCTCTTGACTAGAAGCTCCACTTCGCTTGTCATCCACGGCTCCTTCACCTTATCATTCCTTCCTCATCTCAGTGGGACAAAACAATTCACTCGCAACAAGTGCTCCTTAAACAACCCCCACATTACTCTTGTGCATTTCCCCAAGAACAATTGTTCCCACTTTATGCTCCTCAGCTCCTGTCTAACAGCAGTATAATTTCCCCTCCCCCAATTAAATACCTTTCCATACTGTCTGTTCCTATCCCTCTCCATGACTATGGTAAAGATCAAGGAGTTGTGGTCACTGTCACCGAAATGCTCTCCCACCGAGACATCTGACACGTGGCCTGGTTCGTTGTCAAGCACCAAGTCCAATATGGCCTCCCCCTAGTCAGCCGATCTACATATTGAGTCAGAAATCCTTCTTGGACACACCTGACAAAATCTGCTCCATCCAAACCACAAAGGAACTTGGGAGCCCTTGTTCAAGATTCTCTCAAGGTTAATGTGCAGGTTCAGTCGGCAGTTAGGAAGGCAAATGCAATATTAGCATTCATGTCAAGAGGGCTAGAATACAAGACCAGGGATGGACTTCTGAGGCTGTATAGGCTCTGGTCAGATCCCATTTGGAGTATCGTGAGCAGTTTTGGGTCCATATCTAAGGAAGGATGTGCTGTCCTTGGGCAGGGCCCAGAGGAGGTTCACAAGAATGATCCCTGGAATGAAGAACTTGTCGTATGAGGAACGGTTGAGGACTCTGGGTCTGTACTCGTTGGGAGTTTCGAAGGATGAGGGAGGGAAACTTATTGAAACTTACAAGATACTGCGAGGCCTGGATAGAATGGATGTGGATGGATGTTTCCACTTGTAGGAAAAACTAGAACCAGAGGACACAATCTCAGTCTAAAGGAACAATCCTTTAAAACAGAGATGAGGAGGAATTTCTTCAGCCAGAGGGTGGTGAATCTGTGGAACACATTGCCGCAGAAGGCTGAGGAGGCCAAATCAGAGTGTCTTTAAGACAGAGATGGATAGGTTCTTGATTAATAAGTGGATCAGGATTACGGAAGAAGGCAGGATATCAGCGATGATTGAATGGCAGAGCAGCCACGAGGGGCCAAATAGCCTAATTCAGCTCCTATATCTAATGAATCCAGTGGCTACCCCACTGGACAGACATTGCGAGCGAGGGACAGAGAATAGAAAGGGAGAGGGCCCGAAGGGCGGCAAGGGGAGCAAAGGGAGCCATGATGTGGAGAGAGCGCAACAAGGGCCAGAAGGGCGCAATCGCCAGGGGGTGAGGGGGCACCCACCTGGAAACGGGGGGTGGGGGTAGGGGGGGGGGGGGGGTGGAGGAGTAGGATCGGGGAGAGGGGCAGAATGTGTGTAGCCGGCAACTACGAGGGACAGAGTAAAGTTATTGAGTGGCACAGCAGGTACGAGGGACTGAATGGCTTCCCTCTGCTCCTATTTTTGAGAGAAGGGCAATGCCTGGCAGGAGAGCAGCAACTCCCAACAGAGGGGTCTATGTCACCATACCCACCCTCAGTTGGGAGTGTCTCTGCACAATCCAGAATCCACATCAAACCTCAGCACCAACCTCCGCTTGTTGTCGTCTTCCAGGAGCTGCAGCTTGTAGTAGGAATTTGAACCACGAGAGATATCCACCAACCCCAGCGTGGCGCTCAGAATTTTGCCGCCCTGCTCGAAGACATGAGCCGAGTCCTCCAGCCCTGAAAACAAGTAAATTAGAGTAAGGGGCCACCCAATTCACAACTCAACGCCCCCCCCCCCCCCCCCCAAACCCTCTCACTCCCCAGCCAGTTCCACTCCTCCTAATGCCCCCCGATATGCCAGGTCGAACAACCTCGCCGCCGCCCCCCCCCACCCTAAACCCTCAGTCACTTGCCTCCGAGTCAGGAGGTCGTGGGTTCCAGCCCCACCCCGAGGCCTCAGCACGAAAGTCAAGGCTGGCAACTTCGGTGCAGCTGCTGTGGGAGTGCTGCTCTGCCAGTGGTACTGCCTTTTAGATGCGATGAGAAACTGAGCGCGCCCCCCCCCCCCCCCCTCCAGGTGGATTAAAAGATCCCCAGTGGGCACTCGTTGGAAGAGGATCTGGGATGGTCTCCTGGTGGGTTTTCGGATGATATTGAAGACAGATCTCATGAGCAGTCACTGGAGTCAAGGCCTAAGATGTTGCCTCCCAACCCCAGCCCTTCTGGGAGCGAGCAGATCGATGGGTCTTTTCTATGTCTATGCTTGTTCCAAAGTTTTAGTGCTTGGGAGGCCAGTAGAGAGGCCGTACAGATTTGTAAAGCTTTATTTGAGCATTGACATGGGGTGAATGTAGCCGGCTCAGGAGGAATAGGCGACTTACACCTCGGGGGCTCCCAAATCTCTCCCAACACTTTCCTTAGCTTATGTCAGATCTGTTATGGACTAACTGAGACAGATCAATCACTATGTAGAATCGATAACATCCATTATTCTTCTATCATTGCGTCAGGATGACAAGACGGTTGCTTAACATCCAGCAACTGCCACGTTCCTATGGAAACATTTGCAGTTGTTTCCGATATTCAGGCTCCACATACCGGAGTCAGGATCAACGGCACCTCCTCCTTTAACCGTCAGCTTCATCTTCTTTTCTGATTTGCTGGAGCCTGTAAGAGAGAGTGTCAAATCAAACCTGACTGCGTTTCAGCCTTAGTGACACCAACGTATGACTTAGGGTCAGGAGTAGGCCTCGGACCTGCTCCACCATTCAATAAGGTAATGGCTGATCGGATTGTGGCCTCAACTCCACATTCCCACCTATCCAGGAACTCCCTATAGTTGGTCAATAAACTATCCACCTCTGCCTTAGAAAATCACTGACTCTGCCTCCACAGCTCTCTGGGGAAGAGAGTTCCAAAGACTCTCAATTATAAGAGAGAAATAAAATTCTCCCCATCTCTGGATTCGCTGGGTAACTCTAACAGTGACCCCTGGTTCTAGATTCTCCCACGAGAGGTTACATCCTCTCCACACCCACCCGTCAAGTCCCATCAGGATCTTGCAATAAAATCATCCCTCATTCTTCTGAACTCCCAATGGATACAGGCCTATCTAACCTTTCCTCATTTCCCCATCCCAGGTGTCGAATGAAACTTCCCCGAATGGCTTCTAGCGCATTTATATATTTTCTTAAATCAGGAGACCAAAACTCTACACAGTGCCCTAGATGTGCTCTCACTAACGCCCTGTACAACTGTGGCAAGACATCTCAACGTTTATATTCCATTCCCCTCGCTATGAACTAAGTGACATTTATCTTCCTCGTCAACTGCTGTACCTCCATACTAACTTTTCCTGATTAACGTACCAGGACACCCAGATCCCTCTGTACCTCAAGAGTTCTGCAATTTCTCCATTAAGTAACCTTCTGCCTGGGGCAACATGCTGGTGCAGTGGTTAGCTCTGCTGCCTCTCGTCGCTGAGGTTCCAGGTTAGATCCCGGCTCTGGGTCACTGTCCGTGTGGAGTTTGCACATTCTCCCCGTGTTTGCATGGGCTTCGCCCCCACAACACAAAGATATATATTTTTTGAGTACCCAATTCATTTTTTTCCAATTAAGGGGCAATTTAGCGTGGTAAATCCACATAGCCTTTGGGTTGTGGGGGCGAAGCCAAACCACTACAGATCACAACTGAGCGAGAGAGCGCGCGTGGGGAGGGGGAGGGAATCCCCCCCACATAGAGTTCAGCCATTCAAGAAGGTGGCTGACCACCACCGTCAGAAATCGTAATTAGGGATGGACAATAAACATCAAACTTGCGAGTGATGCCCACATCCTACAAATTGTAAAAAAAAAAGGTTTTGATAAACTCTTAAACGCCCTCTGTGTCAGCTGTGGCTCAGCAGGAGGCCATGGGTTCAAACCCCAACTCCAGGGACTTGAGCGCACATTCGAGGCGGACAGTTCCGTGCAGTACTGAGGGAGTGCTGCACGCTGGGCAGTTGTGTCTTTCAGGTGCAATATTAAACCAAGGTCCCGCTCAGGTGGGTGTGAAAGATCGCATGAAATGTTACAAAGAGTTACTCCCGGCATCTTGACCGGTATCTATCCTTCAACCAATGGATAATGGCAGACTGTACACATAATCCATTTACTTCGATCTATGTCGCTAAATAGATCAGTGCACAGCAGCAGGGTGGTTAGCACTGCCGCTTCACAGCTCCAGGGTCCCAGGTTCAATTCCAGCTTGGGTCAATGTCTGTGCGGAGTCTGCACATTCTCCCCGTGTCTGTGTGGGTTTCCTCCAGATGCTCCGGTTTCCTCCCACAAGTCCCGAAAGACGTGCTCTTAGATGAATTGGACATTCCGAATTCTCCCTCTGTGACCCGAACAGGCGCCAGAATATGGCGACTAGGGGCTTTTCACAATAACTTCATTGCAGTGTTAATGTAAACCTACTTGTGACACTAATAAGGATTATAATTAAAAATATCCCCACATGTATCAGCGAAACAGATTATGTAGTGACTCGTTTAATTGCTGTTTGTGGGAGCTTGCTGTGTACAAATTGCTGCCATGTTCCCTACATCACAACAGTGACTGCACTTCAAAAAGTACTTCATTGGCTATTCAGAGGTTGTCATTAATGCAAGTCTTTTCTTACAGGTGATTGGGTGATTGTTACCTTCCTCCCGCTTGACTTTGCCACTGGAGCTTTTCGCAGTGGACTTCGCAGCAACGGGGGGTTCCGACACCACCTCGGGGGCAACTTCAGCTCCCCAGGGAGAGATCCCGTGGACCGACAGCAACTCCTGAAGCCCCTTCCCCGACTGAAGATCGTCGAGGAAATCCTCACAAACCACCCTGACATTGGCTTCCTTCACCTCTTCCATCTTCTTGGTCATTTTGTCCAACTCCTCTATAGGAAAATCAACAGCAATCAGTCAAAGCTGCCCAGAGGGAAAAATAAATCCAGCAGAAAATAATATGAACAGGTCATTCAGCCCCTCAGACCTGCCCCACTGTTAGACAGAAACACAGGAACTGGTCATTCAGCCCCTCAGACCTGCCCCACTGTTAGACAGAAACACAGGAACTGGTCATTCAGCCCCTCAGACTTGCCCCACTGTTAGACAGAAACACAGGAACTGGTCATTCAGCCCCTCAGACCTGCCCCACTGTTAGACAGAAACACAGGAACTGGTCATTCACTCCCTCAGACCTGACCCACTGTTAGACAGAAACACAGGAACTGGTCATTCACTCCCTCAGACCTGCCCCACTGTTAGACAGAAACACAGGAACTGGTCATTCAGCCCTTCAGACCTGCCCCACTGTTAGACAGAAACACAGGAACTGGTCATTCACTCCCTCAGACCTGACCCACTGTTAGACAGAAACACAGGAACTGGTCATTCAGCCCCTCAGACCTGCCCCACTGTGACAAGGTCAGCCCCTCAAACCCGTTCTACCATTTAATTGGCTCCTGAAGATACGCACCAAAATTCTATCTACCCATTTGAACTTAAACTCCGCAGCCACCCCTTGTGGCGCTGTCCGATAAAACACACCTGGGACAGGCTCAACAGGGGTTAGATACACAGTCAACTCTCCCGACACTGCTCCCATCAAACACTCCAAGGCCAGGTACAGCACGGGATGGATACAGAGTAAAGCTACCTCTATACTGCCCAACAAACCACACATGTACAGGTACAACATAGAAACCCCCACTAGTGGGAGTAAAACCCCCCACTACACTGTCCCTTCACACGTCTGGAAAACGGGGTGGGAAGTAAAGAGAGGGAGGGGAAAAGAGAGAGAAATGGGGGGAGGAAGAGAAAGAGAGGGGGGAGGAAGAGAAAGAGAGGGGGGAAAGAGAAAGAGAGGGGGGAAAGAGAAAGAGAGGGGGGAAAGAGAAAGAGAGGGGGGAAAGAGAAAGAGAGGGGGGAGAAGAGAAAGAGAGGGGGGGGAAGAGGAAGAGAGGGGGGAAGAGGAAGAGAGGGGGGAAGAGGAAGAGAGGGGGGAAGAGGAAGAGAGGGGGAAAGAGGAAGAGAGGGGGAAAGAGGAAGAGAGGGGGAAAGAGGAAGAGAGGGGGAAAGAGGAAGAGAGGGGGAAAGAGGAAGAGAGGGGGAAAGAGGAAGAGAGGGGGAAGAGGAAGAGAGGGGGGAAAGAGGAAGAGAGGGGGAAAGAGGAAGAGAGGGGGGAAAGAGGAAGAGAGGGGGAAAGAGGAAGAGAGGGGGAAAGAGGAAG